>NC_056745.1:998571356-998816356 GCF_019279795.1 Protopterus annectens | reverse complement strand
ATCAGTCCAGAAATTGTGTGCAGTGTGATACGAGTTTGATAGTGTCCATAGTTGTGAATGTCCACTTTGCCCTTGAACACTGGCACTTGTATGCTTGTTCTGCAGTCATATGGGGTACGTCTATCTCTCCATACAGCTATGAGTATCCTCAGGTGCCATTTCTACCCTATGTCACACAACATCTTAATTGTCATTGCTGTGACCCAGCCATTGGGGATGCACAAGCCAGTGCATTTCTTTGTGCCGGTCCCAAGCTCGGATAAATGGGGTGGGTTGCGTCAGGAAGGGCATCCGGCATAAAACTTGACCAAGTTATTCATGCAGACACCAGTAAATATTTACATATTGGATCGGTTGAGGCCCAGGTTAACAACGACCGCCACCAGTACTGTTATCCAACAGGGTGCTGGTGGAAATTGGGCTGCTGTTGCCTGAAAGAGGAGAAGAGGTAGAAGGCATTGCCGAAGGCAGGAAGAGAGGAGAAAGGCTAGGACTGTGGTAGTGAGAGTCAGAACTTTGAATGTTGGCAGCATGACTGGTATAGGGAGAGAGCTAGCTGATATGATGGACAGAAGGAAGGTTGGTATATTGTGTGTGCAAGAGACCAGATGGAAGGGGAGTAAGGCTAGGTGTATCGGAGGTGGGTTCAAATTGTTTTATGATGGTGTGGATGGGAGGAGAAATGAGAGTTATCCTGAAGGAAAAGTATGCTAAGAGTGTTTTGGAGGTGAAAAGAGTGTCGGATAGAGTGATGTTTATGAAACTGGAAATTGATGGTGTAATGATGAATGTTGTTAGTGCATATGCTCCACAAGTTGAGTTTGCGATGGACGAGAAAGAAAAATTTTAGAGTGAGATGGATGAAGTCATGATGACTGCACCCAAGGGGGAGAGAGTGGTGATTGGAGCAGATTTCAATGGGCATGTTGGTGAAGGGAACAGAAGGGATGAGGAAGTGATGGGTAGGTATAGTGTTAAACAAAAAAATGCAGAAGGTCTGATGGTAGTGGATTTTGCAAAAAAGATGGGCATGGCTTTGGTGAATATGTATTTTAACAAGAAGGAGGAGTATAGGGTGACATACAAGAGTGGAGAAAGATGCACACAGGTGGATTATATCTTATGTAGGAGGGCCAGTTTGAAGGAGATTGGAGACTGTAAAGTGGTGACCGGGGAAAGTGTAGTTAGGCAGCATAGGATGGTGGTTTGTAAGATGACGTTGGTGATCAAGAAGAGGAGGAGGAGTGTGAGGGCAGCACCAAGGATCAAATGGTGGAAATTGAAAAAGGGTAATTGTGAGGTGGAATTCAGGGAAGAGGTAAGACAGGCACTGGGTGGCAGTGAAGAGTTACCAAATATCTGGTTAACTACAGCAGAGCTAGTAAGGTAGATGGGTGGAAAGGTGCTTGGTATGACATCTGGACAGAGGCATGGTGGTGGAATGAGGAAATACAGAAGAGTATACAGAGAAAGAGGCTGGCAAAGAAGTGGGATTGTCAGAGAGATGAAGAAAGTAGACAGGAGTATAAGGAGATGAGAAGCATGACAAAGAGAGAGGTGGTGAAGGCTAAGGATAAGGCATATGAAGAGTTGTATGAAAGGTTGGACACTAAGGAGGGAGAAAAGGACCTGTACCAATTGGCTAGACAGAGGGACTGAGCTAGGAAAGATGTGCAGCAGGTAAAGGTGATAAAGGATAATGAGGGAAATGTACTCACAAGTGAGGAGAGTGTGTTGAACAGATGGAAAGAGTACTTTGAGGGGTTGATGAATGATGAGAATGAGAGGGAGAGAAGGTTGGATGATGTGGGGATAGTGAATCGTGAAGTGCTATGGATTAGCAAGGAGGAAGTAAGGATAGCTATGAAGAGGATGAAGAATGGAAAGGCTGTTGGTCCAGATGACATAACTGTGAAAGCTTGGAGGCGTTTAGGTGAAATGGCAATGGAGTTTTTAACCAGATTGTTTAATGAAATTTTGAAAAGTGAGAGGATGCTTGAGGAATGGAGAAAAAGTGTTTTGGTACTGATTTTTAAGAATAAGGGTGATGTACAGAGCTTTAGTAACTACAGAGGGATTAAATTGTTCAGTCACAGCATGAAGTTATGTGAAAGAGTAGTGGAAGCTAGGTTAAGAAGGGACATGATGATTAGTGATCAGCAGTATGGTTTCATGCCAGGAAAGAGCACTACAGATGCGATGTTTGCTCTGAGAGTGTTGATGGAGAAGTACAGAGAAGGTCAGAAGGAGTTGCATTGTATTTTTGTAGACTTAGAGAAAGCATATGACAGAGTGCCTAGAGAGAAGTTGAGGTATTGTATGAGGAGGCTTTGAGTGTCAGAGAAGTATATAAGAGTGGCACAGGATATGTACAAGGGTAGAGTAACAGCTGTGAGGTCTGGTTGGGAGTGATGGATGCGTTTAAGTTGGAGGTGGGATTACATCAAAGATCAGCTCTGAGCCCTTTCTTATTTGCAATGGTGGTGGACAACTTGAAAGACGAGATCAGACAGGAGTCCCTGTGGATTATGACGTTTGCAGATGACATTGTGATCTGTATTGAGAGAAGGGAACAGGTGCAGGAGACCCTGGAGAGATGGAGATATGCTCTAGAGAGAAAAGGAATGAAGGTCAGCAGGACTAAGACAGAATATATGTGTGTGAATGAAAGGGAGGATAGAGGAATGATGAGGATCAAGGAGTAGAGGTGGCGAAGGTGGATGAGTTTAAATACTTGGGATCAATAGCTGAGAGTAATGATGAGTGTGGAAGAGAGGTGAAGAAGAGAGTACAGGCAGGATGGAGTGGGTGGAGAAGAGTGTCAGGAGTGATTTGTGACAGACGAGTACCAGTAAGAGTGAAAGGGAAGATCTACAGGAGGGTAGTGAGACCAGCTATATTATATGGGTTGGAGACAGTGGCATTGGCAAAAAGGCAGGAGTTTGAGCTGGATGTGGCAGAGTTAAAGATGTTAAGATTTTAACTGGGTGTGGCGAGGGTGGACAGGATTAGGATTAAGTATATTAGAGGGTCAGCCCAGGTTGGAGGTTTTGGAGACAAAGCCAGAGAGGCAAGATTATGTTGGTTTGGACATGTGCTGAGGAGGGATGCTGAGTATATTGGGAAAATGATGCTAAGGATGAAGCTACCAGGTAACAAGAAAAGAGGAAGGCCTAAGATAAGGTTTATGGATGTGGTGAGAGATTACATGCAGGTGGTTGGTGTGACAGAGCAAGATGCAGAGGACAGGAAGAAATGGAAACAGATGGTCCGCTGTGGTGACCCCTAACGGGAACAGCCGAAAGATGATGATGATGCTGTGACCTCATTTGAGCCTGTTCTTTTCCTGACTTCATTTTCCTTAATGCTGTTATTACATCTTCTAGGGTGGGCTCCTCCTCTTCTCTCATCATAGGCTGTGTCTGGATCAGTACAGCTTCTGTGAAGTTTTCTTCAATCAGAAGCTCCTGGATGTGCTCCTCCCATCTGTCTTTGATGTCCGGTGGACTGGTATCCCTTATAAATGCTGCCTGACTCTCTTCTTTAGCTATCTGTCTTTGCCTTGCAACCTGACAGATTTTCTTTGTGCTATCCACTGAGCCACTTTCCAGAAGTTGGTAGAGTGCAGCTAATACCTTATTCTTTTGCTATTGTAACTCCTCTCTTTCTCTCTTTGTTATTAATTTGCAGCTATGCATGTTCTGCCATTGTACTTCCATGTCATACACCAACCTCCATGAAGCCTTATAATAGAAGAGTTCTTGAAAATCCCCTGCTGATTCTCTGATTACCTGCTTAATCCACGTGGTAGCTGGCAGAAATCTAAGTACATATGGGTTCAAGGTTTAAAAAGCCTTAGATGAAATTCAAGATGGCATATATTGTCATTTGCTTGTCATAGCTACAATACATAAGAATTCCTTATGTACATGTGACAGTCTTGTATATCCAAGGGTGCCACCTGCCCTGCCAGTGATATGCCATTGCACAGCTAATGACAGTTGCACACAGATGTTCAGAAATTTTGCATATAGCCATGACCTATATTATGACTAGTAATGATGCCTGTGATCCTTGATCAGCCCATCCCATAAGAACTATATAAACGGGGCATAGCCAAGATGGTGACCAGCTAGTAGCAAAAGAATTTTGCTCTGCTTCTTCTTGGTTATTCTGACAGGAATATTTTATTGCAATTTGTGAAAGTAATACTGAGACAAAATGTGAGTATAACAAACTAGTTCTCTGCTAATATTTTGAAGAAAAATCACATTTTTTTATGATTTTTTGTGTCATAATCCTGTCAGAAGTCTTCAAGACAGATCCAGCCATGAATCACTCTAAAGCTTCCTCTCAGAAAAGTTTGAAAAAGGAACTACAATCCATTCTTTCAAGTATCCAGGACCTTTCAGTTAAAATTGACAAGCTGGAGAGTAAAATAGATAATATAAAACAAGACTGCAAGAAACATCTAAATCTATTAAAAGAAGCAATTAAGAAATAATAATTTCAAATTTCAACTATTGAGGAAGCAGTAAATGATTGGATTGCAGACAAACTGAGAATGAAAACCAGTTTGAATGATAGGATCATAGCAAGTTGCTAGGCTACTGCCCCTGAGGCCCTTATAAACCTAGGCAATAAATTAGCCCATGTTCTCAGAAGTCAGCACCTGATGCCCCTGTCCAGCAGGGACACAGGTGGAATCTCAGGGGTGTATTTTCTATTTCCCATCCAGTCATCCAGGTTCCTCTTAAAGAGGGATAATGAGGTACTCTGCTTAATGTGGACATGGAAGAGTCCGTGAAAGACAAATCTGTCCTGCCAGCAAGTCCTATTGATGTCACAGATCAAGTTGAGGTTTTGCATGTGGGTCACATGAGTGGAGTTTGGCTTACGGATATGCAGCAATTTCATCAAGGTGGAGTCAGACATTGCTCTATATGACAGACATAGAACACCTCTGAGGAATCTGTGAGATAGAGTAGAGGAACAGGGCTTTTAGCCTATCCATGTAGGATACATTTTTGAAGACCTGGATTCTCCTGGTCAGGAAACTCTTGGTAACTCCAGTTGCTGTATGTACTTCATAAGGTACATGCTGAAAGAGGCGTTCTCCTTGATGATGGGCCTGATAAGGGAGGAATACAGGGAAGCTATGACTACCTTGTTCCTGGAAGAAATACCCTTTTCTAATCAGGTGAGCTATGTAGAACTCTCTCTTCAATGGAGGCAACATGGTGGCCAGAAGTTAGATTGCTGCCAAGTTGGGTGCCCAGGTCCCTCACAAATGATTGAGTGAGTAGGATATTGTTATTAATTTGTGAAGATGTTAGTCTCCCAAAGGGGATGATGATGATGCATTTTTTGGCATTTAGTTTGAGGCTGTGATTCTGGCACCAGTCATTTGTCTGAGTGAGGCCCTATTGTAGTATGTCTACATCACTAGGGGAGTTGATGACAGTGCCAGCTTGCAGTCAGCTGCAGACTTGGCCAGCCATTGGCCTCTGGTTTTGGCTTGCACCTCAGAGAAGTATATCCTAAACAGCAGGGGCCCCAAAACCTATCCCTGGGGCACGCCACTTGTTACAGGTCTACTACTTGAAGTATCTTCCCTTATTTTGACTGAGTGAGTTCTATCAGTGAGCCAGTTAGCTACCCATCTGGTCACATATGGATTTACACCAAGCTGGGATAATTTTCTATTACGCCTGAGTGAGAAATAGGGTTGAAGGCCTTGGCCAGATCAAGGTAGGTGGTGTGTACCATCTTCCCCTCATTCACAGCTTTGGTGACTGACTCAAATAAGTCTAGCAAATTTAACATACATGGTTTCCCCTTGACAAAACTAAACTATGTGGGATCAAGCATTTGGAGGTTGCTGATGTCCTTGTTAATGTGGTCCATGATAATTCATTCCATGGCCTCGCAAATCAGGTTAGTTAGTCTGATGGGTCTATAATTGCCTCGATCAGTGGATGCTCCACCTTTGAGCAGAGGGATGACAGTGCCCACCCTTCATTTGGCTGGGATGAAACTGGTACTCAGGCTTAGGTTAAATGGGGTGCCTAATGGTGCTGCGAGTTTCTGCCTGAGCTGATACAGGATGCAGTCTGGGATGTTATTGGGTCCCGTGGAAGCTGTGATTTTAGCCTTTGGGAGGGTGGAAATTACTTGTTTCCCAGAGATAAAGGGTGGTGGGCAGGTGCTGGGAATATCCTGGATTACTGATGAGGGGCAAGAGGGGTGAAGTTTTCACTGAACCTGTCTGCCAGCAGGTTGACTATATCCAAGGCAATTGTGTATGTAGTGTTCTTGACCATCAGTTCTGAACAGATTTGGATATTTCCCCTTACATTGTAGACATATATGAAGAAGGCCTTATGATTGTCTTTAGTAGGTGTGGCCAATTTGAACTCAAAGTTAGCTTTGGATGACTTCATTAATACCCTTATTTGTCTGTTTAGGCCAAGGAGAAATTGCTTCCAATTTATCACCTGTTCTGTTTGGTCCTGGACAGCACTTTTTTCCTTTTGTTGCAGAATTTATTTAGAGCCAGTGTCCACCAGACAGGTTTACTCTTCCTTGAGGAGGAAGATTTTGTACTGTTAGGTATTGCTGAATCCATGCATTTATATAAATAATGGTATAGTACTTTGGTGTAGGTTTGGACATAAGTGCCAGTTTCTACTTTTGGCGAGGGGGCTATGAAGCTGTTTAGACCTTCCCTCAGCAGGCTGTAATCAGCTTTGAACAAGTTTTTTTGTTTAACCCTACCTGGCGGAGGGGGTCAGGGGGCATAGTGACTTCGAAGGCGATGACTTTGTGGTCTAATCTTACCAGGGATGATGGCACTGTGGGGGTGCTGCAGTGGTTTTCTATGTTGGTTAGTACCAAGTCCAATATGTTGTCACCTCCTGTGGGGTGTCGTCCAGCTGGTCCAAGGCACTGACATTGACAAAGTCAAGG
The DNA here is from genome assembly GCF_019279795.1 of Protopterus annectens. Lineage (NCBI taxonomy): Eukaryota > Metazoa > Chordata > Ceratodontiformes > Protopteridae > Protopterus > Protopterus annectens. Next base: position 998,809,387 of record NC_056745.1, on the reverse strand, counting down.
AATCTTTCTGAATTTGTTTTCTGGCTCGAGTAGTTCATTCAATCAATGGTTGGTTTGTTATAATCGCCCAGGATCAGGGTATAGAGTTGAATCTTAATAGATTCAAGGAGATCCAAATAGGTGGTGTGGGCATTCTGAGTCAATGTTGTGGTCATGTAGCTAACTATGATTTGACTAGGGACCTTGTCAACCATTAACTGTATCTGGAGCATCTCCTGTGCATCATATTGTTTAACCAGGTGTGTATATATTTAATATATATTGAAACACCACCTCTCTTGGCTTTGCTGCCCTCAGTTTATGGTCTGTATGTATGATAGGATGAGTAACTAGGTAAGGCTTGGGTGCTCTCCTGAGCTTTGAACGAGGTTTCTCTGACTAAACAAATGTCAACATCTTCCAGCATTAAGAATGCATGCAATGAGTGCAGTTTCATGTTGAAAATTCTAGCATTCAGCAGCATGGCCTTTAAATTGAATTTAGATGAGATTCTCATGTTGGTAGTTTTGACCTCAAGACATTGCCTAAAAAGGCACTAAGGCAGAGGGAAGAGCCTCTGCCAGGAGCCTGAAGCCCAAGGGAGATAGATTCAGGCCATCTCTGGCAAAGCATCATGGTCTGTCAATCATGTCTTCCCAGGGTGACTCATACTGGATCCTCTCAAAGTGACACCAGAAACCAAGCCAATTGTTAAAGTCAATCATTTTTTGTTTGTACTGAGGCATCATTCTGGGTGATGGTAGAATGCTGCTTAAAACTTGGGACATACCTGCCTGGGACACATATTCAGTGAGCTCAATTATGTTTCTCTTCATATAGTCCAGAGAGGTATGTCTCAAGTCATTCACGCCAACATATACTATGACAGAGTTATAACAGTCCTTTTTTTTGAGGGACTTGAGTGCATAGGTGATGTGTCGGATTCTAGCACCTGACAAACAACTTGCCGTGAATTTCTCCTTATCCAGCCTGTTTCTCACAATGGAGTCTCTTATGATTATATATTGGGTTTATGGTTAATCCTTGATGGCTGTGAGATGCAGGTGTGTAGACTACGTGTGGTGTGCGGTGGGGTAGGCTGCAGAGATTGGATGTGTTTTTGTTTCAGAGGTCTCTTTTGTTTAGGTATTTTTTATTAAGAACCTCCACATATGTGGGTGTGTGCTGTGTGAATGTGGGTGATATCTGAGGTGTGGTGTTTGTGCAGCCAACCTTCTCAGTGCCAGGTGCACTGGTTTGTGAGGAAGAGAACATAGACTCTATATTGTTAATGTAATTGCATTTCTCACAAATTTTATTCCTAGGTGGTATTAAGAAAGGGCTATCTGTGTACATGAGACAGTTGCTACACTGTATATCATACCATATCAACCAGATTTTCAGGGGAAACTGTAGGAAACTGTCTATCTATATTTGTCAGAATTGGTGAGGGGGATAAGCTAAGGGTGGCGAAGGTGGGAAGATCTGAGATATGTACTAGTAGCTTGTGTTTGCACAGAGGCTGTAAAGAAGCTTCACTACTTCAGGATAGAGCAAGTGATACTAAGGGAAAATTTGAAGCCAGAATACCTTACAGTGGGATAAATCAGTGCAGTTGTGGTGTGCAACATGCAAACAAGCACAGTCCCTCATAAACACAAGATTTAAATACCAGAAAAGTTGGAAGAATCTAGAAGCTTAGGTTACTGCTCAATCCTGCTAGTCCCTGCACTTTCAATCAATCACTCATGCTAGAGAAGGTCAGGCAGCCCTGTTACTCTCACTAACAGAGAAGGCAGGCCCCAACCAGCACAATTTCTTCTAAAGCAAAATACCTTATTATTAAAAAATGTTGAAGACCTGTAAAGTAGGTCTAGGAGAGATAACATTAGAATATACAGCATACCAGAGAAAGAAGAAACAGGAGACAACCTTTCAATTTCTGAACAGCTGTTTACCAAGCATTTTAAGGTTGCCTGAATCACTTTCTTTTGGCAAAGAGAGAGCTCACAGATGTCTTACAGTTCTCTCTCAAATTCTGCTGCAAAAAATAGTTAATCAATTCCTAGATTTATAATAGTTAAATTTCTTTCAACTCAAGACAAAGACTTAGTATTAAAGACAGCCTGGTGCAAATCTCCAACAAAAATGAAAGGAAACACCACTAGATTTGACAATATACTACTTTGGTGATTTCAAAAAGAAAAACCTGTGTTCCTTTAATTAGATGCCTAAAAAAGTCAAACATCAAATCACAACTTTTATTTCCTGCAAGAAACAAAATAGTTCTCCCAGATGGTCAAAACATTTTTACATACTTGAAGAAGCCTTAGACTTTACACAAAAGAATAATCTTTTGGAAAAAACTGAAGAAATGGACTGGTCCTTACACAGTTTAAAGAGACAAGCAATCAAAATGGATGGATAACTAAAGAAAAAAATATTAAAAAGTTTAAAAAATTTGATAATTTCATATATTTTATTTATGTTGTGGCTTTATTGTTCTGAAACAATGTTTTATTCTTCTTCTGAGGAATAACAGTATACAAGGTAATGTTTTTAATTTATCTAGCTGTTTATAATAATAATAATAATAATGATAATAATAATAATGTTTTTTTTCTTTTCTCTTTCCTCTTCTCTACTTTCTTTTTTCTGTTCAAATTCTATATAAAGTTTATATACTACATATTTTAACCATTTAGTTTGAGCATTAAGTTCTTCAGTAACAAGGATTAGAGTGCCTTGAATTACTACATTTCAGTTTTAGTAGTAATAGTCCTTTTCCTTTTCTTCCTTTCTTTCTTTTTTTATTTTTTTATTTAAAGAACATTATATATTCCTTTAGTTTTAATACATTATTTAGATATCTTCATCCAAAGTCTGGTGTAGAAGATTTATTGAATAAGATTTGTTATTTAATTTTCTTAAGGGTTTCTACCTAGTAGTTATAATATTCATTTGATATAAGGTAGTATATGGCTTTTGGAAGAATGTATAGTTTCATAAATATGAAAAATGTTGGATTGTCTTTCAATTGAACATAGTGATGGATAGATTATAAAATGTTCCAAATGATGTTACAGAGATTCATGTGCTGTTTGTTGTTTTATTCTGTGAAGAGTCTCCGTATTGTTTGTCTTCTATATGCATATTACTTGTGGCTCACCTTGTATAGCCACAAGCTGTTTGTTCAGTTTGAACATTTGAATCTGCTTATATTCCCACCCAGCTTTCAGTCCCAAGCATAGTATGCTATTTTAAATTAGCCAAAAGACTTTCTTCTTTAACTGTGAAGGTTCAGATTAGTGATCGCCACATAGACAGAAGTGTAAGGCGACCTTTCAACCTTCATCTTTCCTCTACACAGAAACAAGATTTAGCTTTAGAACATTGTACCAGATAGTAAAACAAAACTGCAGTTCATCAGAGATCTTGAATGGACTATATATTAAATTGAGAAACATGATTTGTTTTCCTTTTACATATAAAAAAGACAAGGAAAAAGCATTTTTTCTTTCAGGAACAGGTATATTTTAAATTTGGGTATTTCTTTACTAAAATTAATGTCTTTTGGCTTTTCTCAGTTAGGGGTCGCCACAGCGGAACTCTGGTCCACTAATGATTGGCAGTTGATTTTTACAGTGCCAAGGTGCCAGCCCGATGCCCAACCTTCAAAGAAAGCACACCCATTCATGCATGCACCTACTTGTCTTTAAGCATCACTCGACCAAGGGGAGGACATGCAGACTCCACACAGAAGGTGCTCCAGCCAAGAATCGAACCGCAGAACCTCTTGCTGTGAGGCAACAATGCTAACCGCTGCACCACTGCAGCCTATTTCTTTACTAAACATGCATAGTGTTTTAATTAAAGTTTAAAGCAGATTATTTTTGAAATTTTATATTGATGTATATTTTGATGGAAAACAAAGTTCTTTCTGTGATAAAGGAGCACTGTTATATTTTAAAGAGAACTATGGTGAAGACAAGGTTTATGCTGCAGAACTTAGAATTTGTTGTTTGCTATCAGTGTATTGCTGAAGAGGGCTTAAATAGTTCAGTCAATGCCTGTTATTGGCTATGTCCAGACTTATAGAAAACTTGAAAATAAATCATATCATATCATTATTAAAACTAGGTGGACATGGTTATTGCTATTGTTAATGAATTAATAGTAAAAGTGAGCTCTACAAGAAAGAAAATGTATGATCATATAAATAGTCAAGAAATGTATGGGTATTATCTGACTCATATACTGAAATGTGCTTAATGCTTATATAATATTTATTGGTTCATTACATACATTTCTTATTGCAGCTTGTATGGTTTAACCTTTTGTGTACATACAGAATATATACTGCAGTTTTCTGTTGTAAGTTCTTTCTTAGGTTAATTTGGTTATTCATAGTAAGCAGTTCCATTTAACTTGAAGTATGAGTGTTACATATGTAAAACAGAGACTGATTAAACATTCTTTCTCATCGTTACTTAATGGTGCCACCATTACAGTAACTGTGGTTTGCAATAGGGCTACTATGTGATTTAAGTATGGCTATAGTTAAAAGGTCTGGCAATATATATGATAGCAGTAATGGAGAAGTTATGGGATGTTACAAAGTTAATGACAATATGATATTATTTAAATCCACCTTTTAATTTATTTAATTTTATATACTATACAGGAATATTGAGTCCTTCTGGATGGTTATTTGTGTACACATTGCCAGTATGCTAATAAAGCAATAAGATTGTTATGTTTAGACTTTGAGATATATACAATGCTATGATACAGTATTACATAGGATAATCTGTATAATATTGTTAGAAGCTGGTTGCAGCATTGTTTTTAGCCTGTTTTATAGGTGTAGTAGAGATGCGTAGAGCTGTATTATAGGATATTGGCTTTTTTCCTAGTTATGAACCTGACAAAAGTAATTTCTATTGAAATATTGTTTATTTTAATTTGAGTTAAAACATAATACACATATTTTGAGTCATAAAAAGAACTTGCTTAAGTTATTCTGAAGCTAAGCGTCAATGTTTAGCATAGTTTTAATAATGGTAATATTAATATTACATGGAGGATAATGTGATATACTAAGTGATTGTTTTTATATTATTAGGATTGTAATTTTCTTGCTACATATTGAAGTTTGCCTATAAATGTAGTTATAAATTGGGAGTATGTTTTATATTTTTATATTATGTTGCTTAGTTTATGTATAGAAGTGACAGCAATAGATTAAGCTGTTAGTAGTATTGTGGGGATAGTGGTGAGTGGTTTGTATGACTATGTCATCAAACCTGGAATAGTTTATTCCATGATATAATTATTCTGTTAGTATTTAGTTTAATGAACTTGTCCATAACAGATTTTGTTAGGTTTGAAGTAGGTTATCAATATCATATCATAGTAAAGTTTTTCTTCAAGCTGATTCACTTTAATTATGTCAGTTTAAAAATATATCTCAGTAAATATTAATGGTCTGAATAACCTAATTAAGAGAAGTAGTTTAAAAAAATATTTAAAGGTGAATAAAGTTGAAGTTTTTTTTACAAGAAATGCATTTGTTAATTACAGGTTTAGACAGATTATAATTTAAAGAATATTCAATTCTGATGGGTCTCCTTTTAATTTAAAAAGAAGAGGCACTAGTATTTGAAATCAATAGAACATTTTATATGCTTGTTAATGAGTATTGGATTCCAAGAATTGGATCTAAATGTGCAAACAAATATTTGGATATTAAAACATTACACTCAAAAGGAGAAATTTTATTGGCAGGAGATTTTAATTGTATGTTGTCAAAAAAGATACTACAAAAGAAAAAAAAAATAAAATACCAGCAGCAGCTAAATAGTTGTTTCACTTTATAAATTCAATGAATTTAAGATATATTTATGAATTAAAACTGTCTAAATCCCTTAACTACACTCATTACTCATTTACATTTGGTACTCAAACAAACACAGACAAATGTTTTACTTGTAGTGGGTTGCACTCTAAAATTGATAAAGTTCTAATAATTTCTTGCCCATTGACTGACCATAATGCTATCACCATTAATATCTCTTTGAAACCTAGCAATTATTTTGTCAGATAATCCCTATGTATATTACTAAAATTAAATGATTTAAAGAATGTTTTTAAATTAATTAATTTTTTTATGGAGACTAATGACAATGGTGATTTTATATTGTGGGATATATTAAAAATGCATTTATTTAGCAGAGTTAAGAGTTGATACCTTTATAAAAGAAAGGATGGAATAGAGAATTAAATGTTTTACAAGCAAATATTGATAAATTAAAATTAAATTTAAAACCCAATGATAAGATTGCAATTTCTGAATTGAAATATTTAAATTAGAAATATGTAGAAATACATCATAAAATGTCAATAAATATGGAAAAACTTAAATTACAGCCATATTTTATTAACCCCAAAATATGAATAGGTTAGCCATTTGATCAAAAAAAATTAAATAAGTCAAATTGTATTAAAGAGGTTACATATATAATGCATAATAAAACTAAAAAGTCATCTGATTCAAAACAAACATTAGAACGTTTTAGAAAACACTATGAATTAATTAATAACTGCAATACAAATTTAGATAATAGTGATTTGACTGATAACTTTCTAAAAGAAAATATAAAGTACAAGTTAACTAAACAGCAACATGTACAATTAGATAAATGCTTCACTTTCAGAGAATTAAAATAACAAATTAAAACCTAAAAGCCAACAGGGCCCCAGGGCAGGATGGTATAATTTCGAACACAAATCCACGCACTTCACCAGTCACATGTTATTATAAACGATCTGGTACCTCGGCCTTTCACCTTCAATGGATCAGGATGGTATAATACCTGAGTTATATAAGATGATTCCGGAAAATATACTAAAAAGTTTGTTAAATGCATTTGAAGAAGTTAGAACGTCATCGCATTTTCTTCCCTCTTAGAAATTTTCATTGATTTCACCTATTGTGAAACAAGGTAAAGACCCAAAATGATGTTCTTCTTATCACCCTATTTCCCTTTTAAATATTGATTATAACAAGTTTATGTCTATTTTAGTGAAAAGATTAAACCATATGATGCCAGCCTTAATTGAAGGTGCTCAGACGACTGGTTTTATTTTAAATAGGAGAATAGAGGAAAACATTATAAGATTATTTTTTAATTGATATTGCCAATAAAAATAAGAAAGGATTTTCAATTCTTAGTTTGTACTTAGATAAAGCTTTTGACTCTATTAATTGGTCTTATCTGTTTAAAATGCTGAGGGAATTTAATTTCTACTCAGATTAATAATTAATAAAACTGAATAAAAACCCAATATCCTTTGTAAAAATAGAATCATTTTATCTAACTCCTTTAACATACTAAAGGACACTAAAAAGAATGCCCTTTATCTTCTTTGCTTATTTTATTAGAACCAGTATAAAATTAAAGGGTTTTCCATAGGTGGCAGTTATACTTCTAAAATGCAGTTATTTGTGGATGACATCTGTTTGAGTTATGGTGATGCTGAATCTTCAGTAGAGAATATTCTCAACTCAATAAAGCACTTTGAGAAGATTTCATGTTTAAGTTTTAATTATAACAAAACAAAAGTATTTCTTGTCAATAAGAAGCTAAATCTCTTTCTAAAAAAATCTATAAGGAATTTAATTGAGAGAATTTGCAGTTTAAATATTTAGGAATTATTATAACTTCTAATTGGAAGAATGTGGTTTCAGTAACTTTAAAAATGTAATAGATACGTTATTAAAACATATTAATAACTGGAATAAATAGTTTTTTTATGAAAGATAGACTTACTTTGATTAAGTTGATAATCCTATCTAAAATATTATATGCATTCATTGATAGTACTCCCATCCAAAAACACCCTTAATTATTTGAATTCTGTCTTACTTAAGTTTTTGTGGCATCCTCATAAATGAAGAATAGTATTTGGTGGGCATACTAGAAGTTGGGAATATTGTGGTATTGTTTTTCAAGTATTGAAATATATGCTAAGTCTGTTATTATAAAAAATGATTGACTTCAACAATTGGCTTAGTTTCTGGTGTCTTTCCAATGGGATCCAGTCTCTTTCTGGGATGACATGGTTGACAGGCCTCAATGCCTTGCCAGAGATGGCCTCAAGCTGTGACTTCTGGAGGTCCGGATCTTGGCCAAGACTCTTGCCTCCCCCATTGTGCTTTTTTAGGCTATGTCTCAAAGACAATTCTTCCATCATAAAAGATCTGTCAAACAGCAAATTGAAGGTCATGCATGTCAATGTTAGGAGTCTTAACCTGAAAATGCACTCACTGGAGGGTCTTCTCACATGGAAGATGTTGCTGTTGTGGAGAGTACCCCCTGCCTTACCAGGCTATACCTCAATCCACACTTTCTGACCCCAAAATGAGGTCAGAAAGACTAAGGGTGGTGGAGTCTCTTATCTTATTTAGGGACAGGCACACCTCCAAACTGGGTTGCCAGCATGACACACTGGAATTACTCCAGGTGCAACTGACAATTGGCAAGACACCCATCCAAGTTATAGCCTGCTATAGAACCCCCACCATGACTCAGGATACCCACTCCTCCTACCTGGAACTACTTGACTCCATCAAGGTACCCCTTAACACTCTGATCTTTGTTGACTTCAACTACCCCACCATAGACTGGGTGAACTATTCCTGCACTAATGCACTCACCCAATGATTCCTTGACTTCATCATTTCTAACACACTAGACCAAATAATCTCATCCCCCACAAGTGCAGATAATATACTGGACTTGGTTCTCACCAACATGGGCAACCACTGCACCACTCCTATAGTATGTTCTTCCCTGGCGAGATCAGATTATTGGTCTGTCTTATTTGAGGTTTCTATCCTACCCAACCCCTCCCCAGTCATAACCAGGCTAAAAAACTTCTCAAAAGCTTACTACAACCTCCTAAGGGAGGGAATCAGCAGCTTCACACCACCACTCCCCTCAGATGATGCAGACAGCTATGCTGAACAGTATACCAGTACAGTATACAAGCAACTATACAACTGCATGGACTCAGCCATACCCGACAGAACCATAACCTACTCCTCAAGGAAACACAAACCTGTCTGGTGGACATCCTCTATCAACAGGTTTTACAACAAAAGGAAGAAACTGTTATCCAAGGCTAAAAAGGAACAAATTTTAAATCAGGAAAAACTCCCTCCACCACCTCAAAAAGCAAATTAGATCCCTAGTGAAAATCTACAAAGCCAACTATGAGTTAAAATTAGCCTCCAAAACAAAGGGAAGCCCACGTTCTTCTTCAGTTACATTAGGAAACTCCATGGCAAAGCCCAAGTTTGTTTTGAATTAGTACTTAATAATACCACTTACACTGATCCTGTTGACTTAGCCAACCTGCTAGCTGATAGGTTCAGTGCAAACTACACCCCCTATTGCCCCCCAAAGGACCAGTTGACATCCACAATACTTGTCCCACATCTCACATCTCTGTAGATAAAGTGTTAAAGGCCCATTACAAGGCAAAGAACACAGCTTCCATGGGACCTGATAGTATCCTAGGCTGTATTCTGCACCATCTCCAGCAAGAACTAGCTTCGCCATTGAGCACCCTATTCAATCACAGCCTAATTATAGGTTTCATTCCAGCCGAATGGAGAAAAACCATTGTCATCTCCTTGCACAAAGGTGGTGCCACTATGGTCCCGAGAAACTATCGCCCCATTAGCTTGACAAATCTGATTTTTAAAGCCATGGAGTGCATTATTATGCATCTCATAAACAAGGACATAGGCAATCTCCAAGCACTTGACCCCACCCAATTCAGATTTGTCAGGGGGAATTCTTGGCCATTTGAACCTAGTTGACATCTTTGAGACTGTCACCAAGGCCCTGGATGAAGGAAAGTCAGTACATACAGCTTACCTTGACCTGGCCAAGGCCTTTGACACAATCCCCCACTCTGGCATCATCGAAAAGCTAACATAACTTGGTGTTAATCCCTATCTCGCCAGATGGGTGGCCAACTCGCTCAAAGTTAGGACCCACAAGGTCAAAATTGGTGCCACTACCTCCTACAGCAGACCTGTCACTACTGGTGTTCCCCAGGCATCTGTCCTGCAACCCCTACTGTTTGGTATCTAGTTCTCAGAGGTCCAGACAATGATAAAGGACTTGTGGCTGACCAAGTTTGCAGATGACTGTAAGTTGGTTGCTGTCACTGACTCCCCAAATTATATTAACATACTGCAGGAGGGTCTCACAGCTACAAATAACTGGTGCCAAAGTCATGGCCTTAAGTTAAATGCAAAAAAATGTATTATCATACCATTCAGCAAAAACATGCCCCCTACTGATTACCACATCAACGACAACCTCCTAAGCACACAACCTGTGGTGATAGACCTGGATACTGGGGTTGACGACTATCTCACATTCAACCATCATGTGGAGGCAGAGGTTAGAAAAGCCTTTTACTTGGTTCATCTCGTAAGTAAAGGGATTGCATACAGAAAAAATGAGGTTATTACCTCTCTGTATTCCTCCCTTATTAGACCTATATTGAGTATAACACCCCATTTGGTATGTACCTCTCCACCTGCACAAACTGGAAAGGCCCCAGATATACCTCACAAAGTGAATCCATGGCCTCCAACACCTGCCCTACGTGGACAGGCTTAAATCACTATCACTTTATTCGGTATTGTATAGATTGCTCAGAGGTAATCTGTGACTCACCTACAAGGCAATATCAGACCCTGCCCTAATAGAGATTTTCCACATCCATAAATCTAAATCCTCATACATTACCCACTCAATCTAATATGTGACATCAACAAAACCTGCTGGAGAGACAGTTTTGTCTCCCAGAAGCTGCCTCATCTCTGGAATAGACTTCCCATGCATGTCAAACAGAGTACCTTGCCAACCCTTTTCAAGCATGACCTTGATGAGTGGATGGGAAACCACAAATTTTTCACAGGGGTTCCACCTTTGTCCCTCATTGACAGGGGTGACAGGTGCTGACTAATGTTTCTTTTTGGGGATAAACTCCTGGCTAGGCTTATAAGAGCCCCTGGGGCATTAACCTAGTAACCTCCTATGATCCTATTTTTAATCACTTAGTATATATTAAATTGGAAACTCTTACAAGAAGTAATTTTAGCATCTTATTATAAATCTGAAATTAATACAAATTTACAATATGGTTTTAATGGAATATATTGTATTTTAAGATATTTTATACAAATTCTAGGAAAATTTCCATCTCTACTTCTTTGGTTAATTATATTTTTACTGCTTACAAAAGAGTTATCATTTAGTTAAAGAATTATTAATTTAAAATTTTCCTATAGGTTTTACTAGTGGATGGTTAGATTCATTTTAAATGACATACTAGATATGAAAAAAAATGAATTAAAATTCTGGTATCAGTTCCTAGATGGTTCCACAGTACATTCAGCCAAATATATATTACCTAAATATAACATAAATAAAAATAGTTGGTTGAGTATTCAAATCTTTAGGGAATATATTAATAATAAATAAAAATGGCCTTAAACTTGAATGCAACTCCTATCCCAAACATTTTTGAAATTTTCTTTAATATTAGTAGTGAGTGACTTAGAATAAATCTTATTTGTCAAAAATGTATAAGATTTAAGAACTGAGCTTGCCATGACTGATTTGTCATATTGGAAATACTCAATGTAAATTAATACAGAAGCTTTTTCAGGTATAATTAAAAAAAATATTTAAAATTGATAGGAAGAACTACTTCTTCAATCTATTGGAGAATTTTTACTTAGAAATCTTACATAGAAACTTTTTAACTCCACGTAAGGTTGCTGTAATTTATAAAATAGAGACAATTAAATGTTGTAGATGTGGTAAAATTCTGGATTCAAATTGGTTTCACATGGTTTTTGAATGTAAATGGTTGTTCTATTCTGGTTAGATTTAAAAAAAAAATTGCTAAAGCATTATGGTTGGACAGTTGTAATGTTATGAATTCTTTGATTATATTTATTGCCACATTTCCAGATTCCATACCTAAAACAAAAGTCCCTGTTTACTGGGTCATTTTGGCTATTGCTAGGAAAAATGATTACAATAAATTGAAAGAATAAAAGCATCCTTTCTTTCACTGAATTTGTTTGCTTAGCAAAGACTGTATGCAATTTTAAACTGTCTATATGAGCCATCAAATGTTACGCATCAATATTTATTGTGGCAAAAACTTAATGATTCATTAGAAAAGTATTAATGGTTTTGTATAATATAAAATTTCTTATGGACTCTGTATATAGTTTTTTTTATTGTTACTTTTTTATCTGTTATATAATAAAAAAAAGGTTATAAAAAAGAACTATATAATCCAGGAGTAGTTGCAGTGCACAGTAACTTTTTACTGTTGTCACTCATGTCTAATAACAGGATTGTAGTGCTATGTTTGCAGTCTAAGAGCTACATCTGCTCAAATGTAGATCTACCAGAAAGGTAGCACCTGATGCAAACTCCAGAAAATGCCAGCACCCAGAATGCTTTGGCATTGTTTCATTTCTGTTGCAAGATTTCAGTTGTGCAAGCTGTGTTTCACCCTAAGAGATTGCTTTGCATTTGTCTTGGCACTTGTTGGTCCATTGAGTATAAGTAAAGGGGTTATAATTATAAGTGAAGTTTCCTCATACAGAATGTGCAGAAGGCAATAGTTACTGATTTTCTGTAAATGTTCAGTGTTGGCATTTGCGGAAAATGCCTCTGGTAGTGCATCTGCTGTTTTTCAAACTTTACACTTTTTTGTACTACATCCATCACTGTAAGGCAGGCATTGTAAGACTGGATTGTGTGCAGGTCACCACTGGGCTTGTTACTGTTGTTCTCTAGAAACTGTGCGATGGCCTTGCAGAACAGCCTAGTTAGGCTGCTGGGTCTATCTTATGACTGAGTGGAGAAACAGTACTTTACTCTAAAGGGGTGACAGTGGTCATCCAACAAACAGCTGGGACAAAGGTGGCACTCAGTCCTCCATTAAATATGGTTCTTTATGATGTTTTAAGGTAATGTAGGATGCATTCTGTGATGTGATAGACTCCCATGGCAGATGTATACCATGACATTCACATGGCAGTGGTGACCTGTTCCCTCCATATAGGAGATGGGGAGGTACTGTGTCTATCCTTATGTACTGATGCGGAAGAATGGGGGTAAGGCCTACACTGACTCTGTCAGGCATCCAGTATGGTACAGCAGCAGCACTGGTATAGCTGGTGTCCTTGAGCACCTCAAGTGAACAGCTGCAGATGCTTCCTGTGTGGTTGCAGACATATGTGCAGTAGGGGGATGACTGTCTGTAGTGAATCCAGACAATATAAACTCTGTGTTTGTTGTGCAGGTTTGCAGGACTGATCCCATTCTCATGTACACACTACAGAGACATCACTCCAAATTGGGCACCTGTCACTACTTTGTCCCGGACAGCAGTATGTGATCCCTGTTATGGACAATATGTATTGCAGAGGTCCACCAGACAGGTGTACATATCCTAGCAGAGGATGATGTAGGCCTATCAGGTATACCTGACTACATGCATCTATACAAATGCAACATATAGCACTTGTGTGTATGTGTGAATATTGGTGCCAGTCCTTAATGAGGGGGTTGGTGGCTGTGAGGCTGTGTATATCCCCCGGAGGATGTATTCCACATTGGAGGTGTTTGTATGGCTGACCCTAGCTAGATGGGTATTGTGGGAGATGGTGACTGTAAATGTGACCTCATGATGTTTGCTTTGCCACAGAGGATGATGCTGTAGGTATGCTGCAGTGGTACCCCATGCTATGTAATGTCAACTGCAATACACCTTTAGCTCATGTGGGGGTAGTCCCCGGCTGCACCAAGGTGTTTGCACATCCACTATTGTTGGCTCTCTGGCCTTTTCTGTGCTGGCATGGATATGTCTGACAATGTTAGAGTCGTTCAACTGACCCAGGGTCAGGGTACAGACCCGACTCCTAATACAGTTGATGAGGTCCATAAAGGCCGAAATGGGCTTCCTGGTCACATGTGTTGGCCAGTAGCTAGTTGTGATTTGAATACGTGTATGCTGGCATTGGTAAACTGCCCCTGCAGTGTCCCCTGTGCATCTTACTGTCTGTACAGTGTGGAGGTGTGTATATTTCTCATATATATATATATATATATATATATATATATATATATATATATATATATATATATATATATATATATATATATATATATATATATATATATATATATATATATATATATATATATATATATATATATATATATATATATATATATATATATATATATACAGACACTCCATGTCCCATGGCCTTAATGGCTACACCATGGCATCTGACTGTATGATAGGATGGTTGACCAGGTAGGCTGGGGTGCTCTCTGCATCTTTCAACCATGGTCGGTGTGACTGCACAGATGTCTGCAGTACCCAGGGTTAGGACTACTTGCAATGAGGGCAAAGTCATGTGTACACCTCTCGCATTTAGCAGCATGGCTGTCAATGTGTGCTGCACTGACACATGTATGTTGGTAATGATAACGTCACCACTTTTAATAATGTAGTCACTATGGTGCTGCCAATAACCAATGGAAGATGCATGAATATCAGTGAAGACAGATGGAGGCCATCTCTCGCAGAGCATTGTGGTCTGTTTACCATATCATCCCAGACTCCCAGGTACTGGAACCCCTAGAATATCACAAGATAAATGTGCACAGGTTAAGGGCAATCATTCCCTGAATGTATTGTGGCATCAGTCTGGGTGACAGCCTAATGCAGCATAAGGCTAGGGACATACCTGCCTGCAATACATAACCAGTGTGCTCAGTCATGTCTCACTGCATGTAGTCCAGAGACGTACATGTCAGGTCAGGCACACCAACATGTACTGTGAAAGACCCATGACAGTACCTGTTGGTGAGAGACAGCACTGCATATGCACTATGGTGGAGCTTGCCACATGACACACAAGTAACTGTCACCATCCACATAGACAGCCAGGTCAGAGGCACACCAGTGTGTCTCCACGGGAGTCCCCTATGTGTAACATGTTTGACATAGGCTGACACGTGCATGGCTGTGGGACACAGGTGTGTGTCCATGTGTGGTATGTGTTATGTATGGCTGTGGCATTCATGTGTGTCTCCGCCTTAAAGATCCACTTTCTTTGTAGATGCGGATGTTGAGGACCACTGCAGATGCTTGTGTGTGTTGTGTAGGTGTGGCTTGTGTGTGAGATATACTGATTTTGTTGATAACCTGTTTGGGGACAGATATGTGGCCTTGACAGGGACAGAGCATGGACTGCAGGTTAGTACTGTCATTGCAATTTCTCACACAATGTGTTCCTTGCTGGTGTTTGTCGATGGCTGTCCATCCATGCACATGAGGCAGGTGCTACACAATGCCAGTACACCATATCACCACACTGGCTAGGGAAACTGTAGGACATTGTCAGCCATATAGTCCAGAATCTGAGGGAGGAAGGCCAGGGAGACCTGAGGGCTGGGCATACAGACCACATGATTACCAATACAGTAGGAGGCTGACAACACAGCACACCATGTAGACAGGCTATGGACAGACAGTAGTAGGTGCAACAGGTACATTCATTGCAGCACCTCACAGCACAGGCAGAAAGTAGCATGAAACATCAGGATCAGGAGGGCAATGCATGCTGTACTGCCACTGTGTTGATGATACCCACAGACATACTCTGCTGATAGATGACAGGGTTATGATGTGGGGGTTAGCAGTGGATAGTGCAGGCAAAAGTGGATGTGCAGGGTCTGTACATAATGGTGAGCAATGTATGCAGTCATGTGATGTGTTCCCCTGTTCATGTCTGTCAGGTGGGATTTACAGATGTCACAATCCACCTTTATCAGAAGCTGAGACCACTGCAATGCATGATCCCCTGAGACACCATCAATGGGTGCTGTTGTCAAGGTTTTGCCACAACCAGCAACAATGCACTGCACTGTGGGCAGACCTGGTAGTAACAGTGAATGATGCAGGCCACCGGAACAGGAGCTACATACAGGTCCAACAGCGTACTACTGATGTCATACAACATGCATGGCAAAGGGCTGCAGCTATGACCACACACCATGCTGGTACAGGGGGAGGGCCAGCTATACAACCACCACTGTCAGTCACAGAAAAGTTCCTGGCACACCAGAGTTCAACCACCAGCTCACAGGAAACCATCACTACATATGTCATGGAGGTGGTTGGCACAGATTCCACAGCTGAAGAGGATTCAGGTAAGCCTCCAGTGCTCATCATGGTAATACTGTTGCATTCATAGTGGCAACCTCTGCATACCTGTATGCATATGTGAGGTCAATCAACATTTGTGGTTGGAGATTTGTAATGCACACATGTGCACACATCTTCTGAATGTCAGCAATTTGGGTAGTATCACAGCTTGTACTGTACATGTTCATAAATGCACATATTATCCTGTACCAATGCCACATGTGTGTGTGTCCCCTGAAAATACCCCCCCACAAATCCATAGGTTCCTCTGGTGTGGCTGGGGTACATCAACCTGTAGCCAGTGAGTGTGGAGCTGTCATATAATGGCTCACCTATACCCTAGGCATGTTAATGGCTGCCAGTTTGCCATGCACATGACTGTTAAACATATCCATGTTGCAATATGTACATGTTCACTTGTTGTGGGGTTCACTAAAGTGTATCACTTTACATTAGTAATCACAGTAACATATCTGCAGTAGCTATAACATATTAGCACATAGATTTGTATAGGTGTAGCCAGTCTGCTATAAAGGGGTGCATTACTAGTGTGTAAATGGGTGCACTGTGTGTTAGGTGAAGGTCCATCCCATACTCTGACTTGTCACATATCTCACAGGTATATAGTACTACCAACATTAACTGCACATAGCTGCACTGCATGTTGTCTAGAGCCTATCCAGAGTGTGTCTGTTGTGGTCTGATTGTGTATTATGCATGCCATTAGTCAGACATTGTGGTGTGTGTATAATGTCTTTGTGGCACCTCACGTATGTGTGTGTGTGTGTGTGTGTGTGTGTGTGTGTGTGTGTGTGTGTGTGTGTGTGTGTGTCTATGTGTGTGTGTGGATCAGTATACATTATAGTGCAGGTATTTAAGTAGTCATGTTGTCTTCCCTCACAGGTGACCATGGGGATGGAATGTGTCCCCCTCACAACCTGATGTCAGTGTGTCATCAGACTCTGATGGTGATGGTGGCCATTGTGAGGCATAAGTGGGTTGTTGGGGGCTGGATATGTCCCATTCATTGATATCACACTTTCAGCACCACTGTCCCCACACATGGTCAGTATGACCACACATACCCAGTCCCCAGCAGCAACATATATTGGACAGTCAGGAGGTGGCAGCATCGAACAAGGGAGTGTGGGAGACTATGGCAACTGTGACTGTAGACACTAGCCCTAGCCAGACAGCTGGTGAGATCCCACCCAGGCAGATTGACTGGGGTGCTCAAAGGAGGACATCTGCCCATCCAGCACCTGTCAGAGGTGTCACAACACATGCCCTTGATGCAGGTTTCTGTCCATCATGGAGGCACATGCACATTGTGAACAGTACACCAAATGGATGCTCAGGTCATGGATGACACACTGCCTGGTGTGCATGACATCCTCCATGGCTTTGGTGATGCCTTATGTCATTTTGATGTAGTGGATAAACAGTGGGGTGGGACACTGTCAGTCCTTAACCATGCAATGTCTGTGCTTGAATATGTGGTGAGAGTAGGGTGTTGGACACGTGGACATAGGTCAGCAACAACATCAGCTGATAGCCCACATGGTTGTGCACAGTCACACTCCCATAGTGGCAGTACCACCAGCACTATCAATGGGAGGGAGCTGTAAACACCACAAGATGGCAGACCATGGACATGTAGTCCTGGGCAGTCCCATGAGGGATACAGACCCAGCAGACCCCAATCACCATCAGGAAGTAGTACCAGATCTGTCCTTGGGCATGGTGTTGCCAGTGCCACACCTGGCAGAGCCAGTTCCCATGTTTGTGGCCAGAGATGGTGAACTGTACATTCTGCCAAATATGGTCCACAGCTGCCTAACATACACTTGTGTAGGGCTAGCACAGGGATTGACTGTGTGCATGCACGCACTCACACATGACTGTCACATGCAGGTCACTGACAGATGCACACAGCTCCTTGGCATGGCCCATCTGACCAGCACCCCTCCAGATAGACACATGATGTCAACTGTATGACACAGCCTAGGCTTTTGCCAACCCCACACCTTACCCTGTACATGTGATGATGCCTGTGCCGCATCCTTGTTATCCATACCATCAAGGCAGGGACATGCTAATATGTGTCTGATGCACAGGGTGAATATAGTACAGGTAATGGCAGTGTGTATGGTAGCAGTGTTATGGCCTGTAAGGTGCTGTCTGCTGCCAATTGTCATGGGTACACATCAAAGTGTATGTACCTTAGTGCCATGATGCTTTATTGCTGTTAGTACTGCTGACCAACTGTTGTCTTACAGACCTTATTCTGTTGCCATTCCAGGTGTCAGTGCGTCTACCTCATGGTGGGCTGCTGCCATTATGGTAGCCGAGGATGGTGGAGTGGCAACACAGAGATACCTTTTCATCAGCAAGATATGGTCGTATGTGTCCATGTTTGCCTAGGTGTGTATTTGTGGAACAGTGTGTGAAGGACAATGGGGGCAGACAGGTTAACTTGCATGCATACCCCTTGACACAGCATGCTACTCTTGCTATATGTCACCTGGGAGTTCTGTAGGATCACAGGTTCATAGGTACAGAGGAGGTTACTACAGTATGTCCCCTTGTCCTTTACAAGTCTATCCAATACTCTATCCCGAACAGAATAATGTATCAGCATCTGTTGCCCCTGCCATTGCTTGACACACTTTGGAACCCTGGGACAGATGTTTTTTTTCTACATCCATTCAACCCCGATGCAGTTGATGGGGGTCTGCATGCTACTCTGTTTTCAGGCAGTGCATTCCTTATACAGGGTAGCCTCTCATTCCAGTTGTTTGTTTTTTTTTTTTTTTTTTTTTTGCTATGTCATATGTGATTCAAGCCTGTCATGCTTGTAATATGCACAGAGTTATACTGACATATGTGGGGCAGCTGTTGAAGGGCTGAGAACAAAATTGCCATCTAAGCATGCCATACCTGTTCAGTAATGAGTGGGGAAGTACTTATCCGAGGCTGTCTGCATGGCACAGGTGTTGAAGGCCATGGATAACCTTTGAGGGTGTTAACATAACTTATCCATTTGGTGCAGATGTCTGAATAGATAGATACGAGACCATCCATGCTGCTAATGTACTGACAGAGGACTATAGACAGGTAACGTTCACCTTTTATCTGGATGCAGTCCCTTTACCTATGTGGTGAACCTTGTCCAAGCCTTTTCTGACCACTGCCAATACTTCATGGGTGAATGCAACAGTGATGTCTACCTGAGTAGCCAGGTCTGCCAAAACTGTTTGTGCATGTATGGGGTTGTTGTTGATGTGGGAAATAGTCGGTCCATGTCCTCACCATATGATACAATGGTGCTGTTTTCTACATTCAGCTAGAGGCCAAGACCAGGCCACCATTCCATACCCACTGTACGACCCCATTGCAGTGTGTTAACATTGGTTTGTGGGTCAATGACAGACAGCACACTACTCACAGCTGCCACAGATTTAGGTGGTACCTACATATGTGGGAGGTGGCAGCTTGCATTCATGCCTTCATACATGTGGGTCATTGTGGGTGGAAGCTACTGAGAGGGTGTACACATATCTCCATATTACACACACATAGGTAACACAGGGTAGGGTTGCCACCTTATTAAATGTGGAATGTGAGACACGTCTTGTAATACTGTGACATTTGGCAGGGCATACTATAACCCATGGCAAGTGCACCAGAAAGGACTTCCCTTTGTTTGCCAATATGACTGCTTCTTTATGTCACATCACTGTAGGTTATGCTACTTCACATACCAGTAAAGTGCTTCTGATGTGAAGTAACTGCTTTATGCAGGTAGTAGACAACCTTAGACGATTTTTGGGTTCCTACACTCTGGGGACCTCTGTATTATTTGTGTCATCACAGGTTACACCTGGCTAAACATGGACTGCAACCTGCAGGGTGGAACAGGTGGTGGCCATAATCCCCACCTCAACAGATGTCTTCAGAATGTCTTGATCTTTGCCACATATTTTTTTTCTATTTGGCATAACATTATGGTTTTCTGGCAAAGTTGTGTGAATTCATTAAAGACTGATGTTACACAATACTGACAGATATTTGCCTGTCAGACTTCATACCCTTCAAAAAATTCATGCAAATGCACAACCTGTTATGCTATCTTCTGTGTATGTTTGACAGAGCAATATTTAAAGACTAACCCTAATATGTGGGCTTTGTCCCACATTTATGTATGGCTTTCTCCAGATGTCTTTCTATAAAGGGATTGAGAGGTATGTTTGTGGCCATAACACAGGCACACTGCTGCAAGGGGATATACATATGTACACACACACACACACACACACACACACACACACACACACACACACACACACACACACACACAAAATCATGAACCACTCTTGTTAATATTAGATCCCTACCTGGCTAGTTATATGTAAGACAGCGCAACATACATAGCACATGAACCATAGAGGCTATGCAGTTTTGCAGCATCTGCCATTATTATTCTGGAGTTAGGGTGGCACAGGCACACAAACTGGTATAGGCAGGCAAGACAGCCATGCTGCTACAGATGATATGCATACACAGACATACACTCACACAGTTTACACTATTGAGATTATATATCCTACCTATCTAGTTGTATGTAGTATAGTGCTATGTCCTTAATGCATATGCCATGAAGCTGATATGCCTGGGGCATACCTCTCAACTTGTTAGAACAATACATGTAGACAAAGTCTTCAATAATGGGGTGATACAGGCCCAAAAATAGGGAGTGATTTTACATATTGCTCTTACAAACATAGATAATGGATAGAAGGACCAGTTTTGTATTACCATTACTTTTGTGAAGGGTATGAAGTCTGATAGTCATATGTCAGTCATTATTGTCTGACTTCAGCTCTTAATGATTTGCCAATGATTGGCTAGAAAACCATGGTTTTATGACACACAGACAAAATACATGAGGCAATCATATGGACATTCTGCAAAACTGTATACAGTTGAGAGTTATGGCCTGCTGAGTATTAAACAGTGCATCTAAGGCTGATAACATCAACAGGCCCTGTCAATTAATGCAATGGGAGTAGTCAAAAGGGTGGATCAGGCCTAAAAATGGTATAACCAACCCGCATGGGATAAGCTTTACGCACACAGTTGGTAGTCTTGAGATTAGAACCCCTACTGATCTAGTTGTATGTACAATAGTGTGCCATATTTAACATGTGTATCACGGAGCTTATATGCCTGCCAAGTGTTCAATGCTATTTCTAAGGTGAATGACATCAGCAGGCCCTGTAAAGTTGGGCAATGGGTGGTTTACAGGGTGGAACAAGCCTCAAAATGGTTTAACCTACAAACACACACACACACACACACACACACACACACACACACACACACACACACACACACACACACACACACAGTTGCCAGTGCTGAGATTAGAACTCCTACCTATCTAATTGTATGCACTATAGTGCTACGGATGTATCACATGTGCCATGGAACTTACATGGATGAGGAGTGTTTAACATTGCTTCTAAGGGGGTGACATCTACAGGCATGGTACAGTAGTGTAAAGGTGGTTTAACAGAGTGGAACAAGCCTTAAAATGTATTGTTATTGCACACACATAGGTAGCAAATACAGACAGTGACAAGGGGATATCAATAAACACACACACTCACTGACTTGCCATTGTTAGGATTACAACCATTACCTATCTAACTATTTACACTACAGTGCTATGTACTTATTGTGTGTGCCACAAGGCTTATTCCTGTGAAGAGTGTCTGACACTGCTGTTAGGGTGGATGACATCAGTAGCTGCTGATAGGTAGGCAACTGTTGTGGATGACACTAGTATCAGGGCCATAAAATGGGTGACTGTTACACAGACATAGGCCTGATGGGCATGTATATTCTGCTTTAAATGTAATAAATACAGAAATACACACACACACACACACACACACACACACACACACACACACACACACACACACACACACACACACATGGCAGGTAATGTGAGATTACAAGCCCTACCTTACTACTATTACACAATGGAGCTCACCTTCATATTTACACATGCCACTGGTTATGATTGGTGTGCAAATGGCTGCAGCAGTACTTCACTGTGTGCCTTTCATGGTCTCTCTCTCTCTCTGTCTCTCTCTCTCTTTCTCTCTCTCTCTCTTTCTCTCTATTTCTATAATATATATATATATATATATATATATATATATATATATATATATATATGTCTGTTATATCTGTATATGTTACCTATATATATGTATGTATATCACACTCATCAGATGTACATATATTTTATAGTGACACATACAGATAGATGAGGGTAATCCTGTCTGATGGGGGTAGTGAGAGACTGTATGGCTTTCTCCGGATGTCTTACTGTAATGGGGTTGAGAGGTATGTTTGTGGCCATAATACAGGCACCCTGCTGCAAGGGGATATACATTTACATATATATATATATATATATATATATATATATATATATATACATATATATATATATATATATATATATATATATATATATATTTAGGCAACACGGTTCTTTAGTCAGATGTGAGTTTGGCATGGGTTGTAATTCTCTAAGTGTAGAAGCATGCTCAGTATGACCTTCAATATTAACAGTGGGACTCCAGTTCAGAGTTACCTGTACTCCGGTTCGGGATTTTGTGTGCTATAGCCGATTGGCTGATGAACCTGTGTAAACAGTCCAGCACCTCAGTGATTGACTGAGGGGATCTCCTGGCTGTGTGCTATCCTTATTAACTGAGTCATATCCTGGGGTGGTTACAGAGGGCATTGGACTGAGCAGAGTTTTCCATAATATGTGTGGCATATTCTACATAGCACTCTGATTTCCAGGTATGTCAGTGGCAGATATAACAGTATAACATAATGTGCGGTACCACTGACAGACATGTGTTTATTAACTCCATACACTGCAGGGAACTATGTTACAGCACAAATTGCTCTAGTGTGCACATTCTACATTTGTCTGGTCTGTGGTTCCCCTTCTCCTTATATGTGTCTCTTTGTCCTTCTGTAGTCCAGTCACAGTCTTTGTCCACAGCTGCTGCTATGTATTTATAGTTATAGTGTGAATGGGGTAGAAGTCATATCATAGCACACAGGGTTACAGACTTCACACCTCTGACTGTACCTCTTTAGCAGGTTGTCCATCATTGTGCCCCATACATCTGTTCTGGTCCTCAGATGGTTTATGTTGCAGTATTATTATAAGGCTACATGTTGGCCATAGCTCTCAAACTCTTGCAGATAGACATCTAGACAGGCCCATATATAACAGTCAGACACAGGCCCAGAGATTGGGACAGGGTCTTAATATTGCTCTTTCAAATGTAGACAGTTGGTAGAACTTTTTTTATTAGCTTGCATTTTTCTTATGGGTATGATTTCTGCATCTCAACTGTCTGTCATTGATGTTTTCACATCAGCCTTTATTGGTTTGGAAATAGTTTGCCAGGCAAGTGCAATGTTATACAAGCAGAACAGACATATGAGACTTACGTGTGGACATTCTGTGAAACCCTGTCATTCCAGGGATATGGTTGGTGCCCGCTGACTTTTTAGCAGTACTATCACAGTAACTTAGCAGCGTTTATATCCTGGCACTAGACTGACTTGTCACAACCTGCTGTTTTACTAGACACTGTGCAAGTTACTCAGTGCTGTGTACTATCTATATGTTTGGCCCCTTGTCCCTCCATTGTCCAGCTTTCCTGCAGTAACAAATATTGACTTATGGACAGTGTGCACAACTCCTACCTTAGGTGTAGCTGACATGCAAAATAGTTGATACAGCCATTCTTGAACCATGGACCCTGTCAACCACAGTATTGTACTTAGCCCACTAAGCCACAACAGCCACCAGTGAGTGCTGTTTCCTTCCTGACACTATTAACCACAAACATACATAGCACATTTACCCATAAATATTGTAGAAATGGAACAAGGTATCAAGTTGATTGTGACATCCCTGGGAATGTATGGTCTGCTGCTATTATCTTACACACATAAATGGTACTGCACTTCTATGTGAACACGGGTGTGTTGGGGGAGGGAGGGGCATATATCTCAACTGTATACATTTTCACAGACAGTCCAGATGTTTGCCTCATATTTAGGGTCCATTTTTCATAAAATTGTGGTTGTATGGAAAATTAATGTCAAATCATTAAAGACTGAAGTTAGAAAGCAATGACAGACATTTGAGTTTCTGACTTCTTGCCCTTCAGAGAATCCATGCTTCTGCCACACCTGTTATTCTGTCACCTTTCTATGTTTGTAAGAGCAATATTTAAGACTTGCCCCTGTTTTGGGGCCTTTTCCACACATTTCTTTATGGCTTTGTATAGATTTCTTGCTCTTAGAGGTTTAGAGATATGTATGAGACTCCAACATTGATATCCATGCATTTGTCCTATGACATTGCTATATGTAAGTCCCTCACATAGTTCAGTGGATTTTGCTGGCTTGGGGCATACTGCATATTGTGGGGCAGACAGTATTTGGGAGAGAGTTCCTGTTGCCCCACATAGCTGTCTGTTGGCTACTGCTATCCTGGTAACCCACTCCATTCCATTGCATACATGAGCAATACCATACATATGCTACCGCAGTCTGCTACCCCATTCTTTTATTGTTAAGTAGAGTGACTTACCTTATGCCAGAAGTAGTTGAGAGGACAGTGCTTCAGGGCTGACTCTTTCAGATGCACGCAGTACACAGCCTATACATGGTAAAGTATAGGTAGTATAATGTGACTGGCATCCATTTTACTGTGGGTGTGTGAGTCAGAGTAAAGTGTCAGTCCCTGGGTCCCTAGGGTGTCACTGTATGTGCTATGTGTTGCCTCTTTGTCAAGGTCAGGGCATACTGCGCATGCCTACATCTGCCTACAGGGATAGGCTCAGAGGGTTCCTCCTCTGAGTTCCGCTGTGCCTGTGGGGACCTTGGCAATAGTGGAGGGCTGTGTGTCCCTTCCCCTGTAATGTTCCTGCTGCAGCTGTTTCTGCAGGATCATATTGTGTAGCATGACAGATACCATGAACATGTGTGCACATATGGCTGGAGAGTACCGCAGAGCTTCACCATATAGTCAATGCAGTGGAACCATGACTTGGGCAGCCCAAACACACACTCTACAATGTTCCTAGTTTGTGTGTGTGTGCCTTTTCTAGTTTGTGTGTGTGCCTTATTATGGCATTCTTCAGTTGGTGTATGTGCATTTCTGATGTGTGTCATCATCCACATTTCCAGTGCATAACCAGCATCACCTACTAGATGGCTATATGGGATGTGCCCCTCTGGCAAATGCCTGGTACAGCTGTGATGCAAGCCAGATGTGGGAGTCATGACAACTGCCAGGACTGTCAGCACACACATTGATGATAATGCCCTGGGCATTGCACATGACCTGTCAATTGATGGAGTAATTCCTCTTGCGGTTGACATAAACTCTACCTTCCTCACTGGGTGGAGATTTGATGTGCACATGAGTGCAGTCTATGGCACCCAGTACTTCTGGGTAGAGTACTACATGGTGGAAGAGATGCATATTTGTTGGTCTTCTCCTCAGGGGTGTTGGGAAAATAAATTTGCTCACTGGCATATGTTAGCATGACATCCAGGAACTGGCGGAGTATCCTGGATGCGGATGCCTGTGAGATCCCCATGATGTCCCCAGTAGGTCTTTGGAAAGTACCTATAGCTAGTATTCTTAAGGCTACACATACCTTTGTTTACACTGGGATGGGTTCCCCTCTGTTGGGTCTGGGTCTGAGGTGAGGCCAGCAGAGCTCGGTGAGTTACTGTACTATGTCCCTGTCCACCCTGTAGCACTCTACTAACACTAGCTCATGTAGACCCTGAAAGGTTATTCTGGGCCTGAGCACTCTTCTCCTCCTCAGTCAGGGCCTATTGTTAGCATCATCATTATCACTGACCTCAGCATGTAGTACATACAGATGTAGCAGAGCAGCAGCAGCCCCTATCATTTTGTCTGTTAAAATTCCCAGGTGTGTATTCCAATGGTACAGAGTATGTGGATAAAATCAGATTGAAGGGTGTATGCATACTTTATACTGGTGTGCTGCAGCTGCAGCCAGTGTGTTTGGCTGACTATGGTACATTCCACCTGCCAGGAATATTATCAATGGGTTTGAATGGGCCAGTGTGAGTGGAACAGGGCTTATCAATCATTTATGCTTGATTGGCTTTCCCAGGCTATTCCCCCCCTTTTCTTCTCATTTCTTCTACTGGTAAGCACTGTAGCACTCCATGCAAACCCAAGGAGCTAGTGTAAACATTGCTGAGCAGAAAGAGCCCTCCACTGTATACAGACACACTTAGCTTTTCTTTAACAAGCTAAAACATGCACTGCGAGGCTAAGCACAACTTAGCAGCCTCAGACACACACTCCTGCTTAGTTATGCTTAGCTGAGTGCAAACAGGTGCCTCTAAGCTCCAATCTGCTTGCACATACCGTGACACTCACCTTTTCATGTCCGCTGTCTCTTCTGCCTACATTACCATGGTTCTAGCTGTTACACAGTTAGTACCTGCGGACATGGTGCCCCGTTTTGCTATTCAATAAACATGGCTCATTTACATACATCTAATTGCATATACCCTGCATACTGCACTACACCAGAGCCTATGTCCTTAGCAACCACTATATCCTGCCATGGTATGACTCTGCATGCTGGCCACTATAATGAAATAACTTTGCATAGCTGTAAATGTCATATTTTCCCCTTTTTTTTTTTTTTTTTAATTTTGCAAAATAGCATTTTTGCACATCGCTGAGCACCAGTTAAATGTGACGTATGTATTTAAAAAAGTTTAATTTTTAATATATTGGATTACTTTTTTTAATTCACTGGCCATAGTTTTGGACATTTCAATGCCTGCTGGAATTATACCACCTTTTATTTGGTCTGTTACAGCTCCTGTTTAATTTTTATCCTCTGTACACTGTTTGTAACCATGTACATTTTGGAGGCTTATACTGCACCTACACAGGTGCCTTTGTGCTTCCAGAATTACAAAATCACCTCATGTGCTTTTACCAGCAGATGAGGTGATTTGCATTATGTGGACACTTCCATATCCACATGGTGTAAGGAAGCTTGTGTACTCCCCGAGGCTTGTTTCCTGGATCGCTAAGTGGCCATGTTCCATGTTTAAGCCTTGCCACTATTCCTACATGGAGAATCACTCCGTGTAGGGTTTATTGAATTGCCCCCTATACCTATTTGTACATACAACCCCCCCACCTATTTTCATTTAAAATCTGTACTTTTTGTTTTATTTTCTTCTTTTAAAGTAAACTAGGTGGGGAGCTTTGCCCCCATACCCCCCTAACAATATATACCAACTCCAGGGTCTCACGACATTGGGGAGGGGGACAAATCCCAGTTTTATGCCTTGAATACTGATTTTCGATCAAATTAAATTTTAATCAAATGGGTTTAGGTCAAATGGTCTTTCGATCAAATGAAGTAGACCCAAATATATATATATATATATATATAAATATATATATATATATATATATATATATATATATATATATAAATATATACATACTTTTCAGGATAAAGAGTAAAGGCATTTGGGGAAACATTAACCAGGGGTATTTGTGGTATACAAAGAATGTAAATATAGATTTGTTTAAGGAACTTTGAAAGATTACCTGTGGATTTAATTGCAATGTACTAAGAGTATAATTTAAAATTGGTTTGAAGAATACCAGGACTCTGCCTCTGGATGAGTAGAGCATTTTAAAAAGAAATGCATAAGAACTGTAAGAAAATGTAATTTTCCTTAAGTGACCTTAAGCCTGAACTGACAAACTACAATTCTGTTGTAAACAAACAGCCATTGTTTGCAGTGCAATCTGCACTTGAATAAAAGGAATCATCACCAGAGACTGCTGCCACACTGATGGTGAATGCAGGTAGGATTTGTCTTTTTATAACAAAATAAATACAGTTCCTCTCCATACACTGCTGTCTCTAGGTGCATGAGCATTGGAAGGTAGTTTCCATGCCTAAAAAGAGAGTGTGAAAAATGTGTATTGTGAGAGCATTTCCACTGTTTGCCTGTATGGAGAAATGTACAGAGAACCTTCTGCAGAATAATACCAGTATCAGCAAGCATATACTGGTTCTTCAGGAGATGTGTATGACTCTCCAAAGTGGAGGATCATAATAGCAAGGACTAGTATAGCTTCTGAAACACAGACAGTGAAATTTAACTTCTGGACATTTAATTAATGTGAAATGGTAAGAGATTAACTGTCTGGTTTAAAGCACGTTTTATGCTTATGGTCAGAACCTGAAGATACAAATAAAAGTAAAAGTATATATATTATGGAGAATGAAGGTTGTTCTGTTGGCAGACCTATGAAGTAAAACAAGGAAGATACGCTTTGAATTCCAGAACTTTCAGCCTTGAGGCAAAGCCTTTTAACCACTATCACGATATAACAATCAGCCAGCATATTTTTATGAAGTGTGAAAAACTCCACACAGGCATGAGAAGAACATACAAACTCTACACATAAAGGGCCTCTACACCCCTGGAAGGGCATTATTTATACAATAACACACCTTGGAATGCATTATTGCATCTAAAGATGGGCTATCTGTTAAATTGTTTTGCATTTCTTTTTGTTTTTTTTGTCTGTTTTGTTTTTCTTTTTTGTTAATTACTATAAATATAATTGTTAATAAATTTGATGTAAAATAGTTCCAGACCTACTGTTTCAAACTTGCTATAGTATATGCGAGCAAATCACTGCTGGTTGAGGTCATTATTTATATAATGAGTTACATTTCAGTTTAAGACTTTATCAGAGCTCTCAGCTAATCAGGGACAAATCCCAACAGAATCAGGCACAAATCCAAAAATAATCAGGGACACTCTTAAAATATTCATGCTATTAATTTAAGACATCAGCAGAATATGAGAATGTGAATTAATATACAATTTCTGAAGTAAAATGTCAGCAACTCTCTTTATTGTCATTGGTTATTAAATATAATTCACTACTTTTTCTCCAAAAGTCTCCAGATTTAGGATTAAAGGAGGCAGAGCTAAAATTTGAGTCAAAATCAGGATTGTCTCTGAAAATCAGAAACAGGTGAAAGGTATTGACTTCATATGCGTGTTAACATAAATCATGTTATTGTAGCTACTTTCTAATGTTTTAAGAGCAATATTGAAAATCTATCCCTGTTTTTTTTAGCCTTTGTCCCCCCATTATTTTAGGCTTTATCTCGATTTCTTGAGCTAAAAGATTGAGAAGTAAGCATACCTTTTAAGAGTTGCATCCACAACTCGATTGATCTCTCTTACTCTCACACACAAACACATACACACACACACACACACACACACACACACACACACACACACACACACACACACACACGCACACATGCATGCACACACACACACACACACACACACACACACACACACACACACACACACACACACACGTGCGCGCACACATGCATTCACACACACACACATACATCTTTGTATTTTTTTATTTTGCTTTTTTTAATTTTACACTAGATAAACAGGAAAAGAAGTGTTTAGCAAATACTAGGAAAGCTTAATACTTGTTGTGAATTATAAAATAGTGGCTCAGTTGTTCTCACTGTCACTTTGATATATGCACACACACACACACACACACACACACACACACACACACAGACAAACATAAACACACACACACAAACACGCACACACACACACCTTTGTATTTTTTTATATTTTTCTTTTTTTTTAATATTGCACTAAATAAACAGTAAAATACCTGCTTAGTGAGAACTAAGAAAGCTTAACATGCTGCTGTGAAGTGTCTGACTTGTTTTTCAGTGGGCATTACCTGTACATTAAAACCCTGTAGTAGAGTGTTTGTTCTCCATTCAGAGTGGCAGTCTACACATCACCTATTATCAAGAATGAATTAATGAACTGTTGTCACTTGGTGATATGTCCTTCAGGTTTTGTGGGCCATATAATATGCCTGAAGTCACATGTGCAGTTTGCATGTGTGTCCAACTCATAGCTGACACAAACATGAGGTGGCTGGACTGATTTTCAGTGCATCTGAATTCTACTACCTTGCATTAGTGAATATTTAGTAGGCCATCTGAATGGAAATGAAACTCAGAGATAAAAGGTGTAATCAATTTTCTGTTGTAATTTTACTGTACAGGAATTAATTATTTGGTCAGTAACAGAACTTACATCTATTATGTCAGGTCAATTAAGTACTGAAGCATGGTCTATATAATTTATAAAAGAAAAGGAAGCACGATTGAGTTATGAATTCAGTTTCTTCAGGCTGGTGTAGGTGATAGCAGAGATGTTATTTTACATAATGATTCATTTGTTCTCATTTAACCTGAAAATAAGTATTTGAAATTCCTAGACACTCATTTATTTATCTTTAAAAATGTTATCATTTTATTTTCATCACGTTTACAATGTAAAGCAAAATAATTCAGAGAATCAGTCTCTTTGAAGATTATTTAAACAAGATTTCCTAGAACAAAGTGATTTTTCAATTCGTAAAAGCATATACCACTAAGTTTTTCTTTTTACATTAGACACTCATAATGTAAGTCGTGGAACTGATTCTTCATATTCTTTGCTAAATAGTGCAACTTTCTTGTTTTTCATCTTCCATGTCATATTCATAAGAAGACAGCTATTTCCTGGTTAGATAGTATGTGAAATGCATGCTGTGTTTATGCTAATAAATGTTTTG
This sequence comes from Protopterus annectens, assembly GCF_019279795.1. Taxonomy (NCBI): domain Eukaryota; kingdom Metazoa; phylum Chordata; order Ceratodontiformes; family Protopteridae; genus Protopterus; species Protopterus annectens. The sequence goes on along the minus strand of NC_056745.1, from coordinate 998,778,231 downwards.
CTATATTAAAAAAGGATGTCTCAAATGTATCTAGCTATGTTGACAATTTAGGCAAGTAAGATATGAATGGATGACCTAAAGTGTTGATTTAATTCTTTGTATTTGTCTGATGTTTTCTTTGATAAGATAACAAGGATCACATTCACCTGCATAATACTAAATTTGTGTGTGCCTGTGTGGGTGTTGTGTCAGCTTTCATATTTATCTTTATTTAATCTGATATGTTCAGAGATTAGTGTACCAAAGTAAGTGGCATCAGTGAATCTGTTTAACAACCCAACTATAAAGGTATAAACAGTTACTTAATGTTAGCTCTTTTCAGAAAAAAATATATAGTCACTACATAAAAAGTTTAGATAACTATTAAATAATACATCTGTGTCACTTTACTAAGCTCTTAATAACTACTTTAAAAAGTGATTCCCTACATCTTGTATTAGGATGTCAGAAGTTTGTTGGCATTGACAGTAATTTCATCATTATTACATTCTTTAATGTCTTAAATGCTGTAAACATTCCTCTGAGTTTCACAACAGGTATAAATATTCTGTGAAATATCTATACAAACAACAAACTTGTTTATTTAGTTATTTAACATGTGTTAACCAGGTAGGAGAACTGGTTGAAGGACCATTTGCAGTCATGTCCCAGGGCAGAGAGGCCAGACAATACAACTAAAAATACAGCAGAAATATTTACACAGAAATTTGCATTGGCATTGTCAGTAAAATAGCTGTAGTTATACCACAGTACTGAATTTTCATTTTGGAACAAATTGTTTTGAATTTCAGGTAGGTACAGTTGAACTTAATTTACAGTTCAAGTCCAGAGAAGCATTTTAATGAATATGATCATAGCTGAATTAATATTAAGCCAGTAGACAAACTACCTAATTGTTCCTTAGAGAATGCGTGACCTGTAGATCACACCTGATTGGAGAATGTTCTCCAGCAAGGTGTTAATCTACGAGTAATGCCCATTGAAAAATGAGCCTGCCACTTTGCGGCAGGATATTAAGCTGCCACAGAGCTCAGACTGAAAAAAAAACATAATGGCCACCTTTATTTTATGCTCACTGATAATAAAGTGTGTACATGTGTGTGTGAGAGTGGATACGTGTATGAGAGAGAGAGAGAGAGAGAGAGAGAGATCAACTGAGCAAAACAAAAAAAAAGTGTGTGTGTGTGTGTGTGTGTGTGTGTGTGTGTGTGTGTGTGTGTGTGTGTGTGTGTGTGTGTGTGTGTGCGTGTGTGTGTGTGTATGTGTGTGTGTGTGTGTGTGTATGCATGTGTGCGTGTGTGTGCATGTGAATACATGCATGAAAGCAGAAGAGACTGTGTGTGCGTGTGTGTGTGTGTGTGTGTGTGTGTGTGTGTGTGTGTGTGTGTGTGTGTGTAAGAGAGTGAGTGAGATCGACCACTGGCATCAGTAAAAAGGTTTGAATACCTGTTCACCTTTCAGCTGAAGAAACCTGGATAAAGCTTAAAATATTAGAATAAAGAGGGAACAAAGGCTCAAAAATAGGAACATATTTAATTATTGCTCTTATAAAATTACAAACTTGCTTAAATAAAAAGATTTGCTTTAGCAAGAATTTTCTGAAGGAAATAAATGTCTGCAACTAAAATGTATGCTGTTATTTAGTAAATTCTATCTTCAATGGCTGGCAACAACCCAAACATTTTAGAAGTAAGATCCAAAAAATAAAGTATACCTGGAAATTTTTTAACGTGTTATATTTTGGATGTAAAATTCTTTTTCCAGTACCATTAACATATAGTACAGCAAGTTTGAAACCTTAGGCAGAGGAACTATTTTACATCATAGGTTCAGAGGTGTGTACTAGGCTAATGGCCTGGAGCTTTTGCAAGCCTAGCCTATAGAAGTGCCCTGGCATCGTGCCATACAACATTAGTTTCCAGTGCCTCTATCAAGTAGATCCACTGGAGTGATTCCCAGGGTGAACTTTCTATTTCCCATCCACGCATCAAGATTTCTTTTGAAGAAGGCCAGTCAGGTGCTCTGCTTGACATGTATGGGAAGTCTATTCCAGAGCATGGGCAGTCTCTGGGTTATGAACCTGTCCCGACAGTATGTTCTGTTGATTGTGGTAATGAGGTTGAGGTCTCTAGAGTGTGTGGCATGGAGGGATTGGGATTTCTTTAGATGTAGCATTTCTAACAGAGCTGGGTCAGACATGGCTTTGTTAGTCAAGCAGAGATCACCTCTTAATAGACGATATGAAACAGAGAATAGCTGGAGTTTTTTGAGTCTGTCCATGTAGGACATGTGTTTAAGGCCTAGGATCCTATTCATGAGGTACGTTTGTGGCCTTCCAGCTGCATGTGTCTAGTGAGGTACATGCCAAATGGGGCATTATACTCAATGATTGGCCTAATGAGGGAAGAGTAGAGAGAGATGATGATCTCTTTCTTCCTGGAAGCAAAACCCTTGGTAATGAGATGTGCCACATAGAAGGACTTTCTGACCACAGTGGCAATATGGTGGTCAAATGAGAGGTTGCTGTCAACCTGTGTCCCCAGATCTCTTATAATGCCTTCAGTGTTCAGTGGACTCCCATCAGTGTGGTAATTAGTGGGAACTGAGTTTTTCCCAAAGGGGATGATGACGCATTTTTTGGCATTAAGCTTAAGGCCATGGTTCTGACACCAGTCATTGGTCTCAGTGAGGCCTTTCTGTAGGATGTCTACATCACTTGGGGAGTTAATAATGGCTATCAGCTTGCAGTTGTCTGCGAACATGGTCAGCCAGAGTCCCCCCATGTTGGCCTGGACTTCTGATAAGTAGATGCCAAACAGGAGAGGACCCAGGACAGATCCCTGTGGGACTCCACTCATGACTGGTTGGCAGTCTGACTTGGAGTCTGCTACTTTCACACTGTGGATTCTATCTGTGAGCCAGTTTGCAACCCACCTAGTGATATAGGGGTTGATGCCTAGTTTGGTGAGTTTATCAATAATTACTGAGTGGGGAATGGTATCAAAGGCCTTAGCCAGATTGAGGTAGGCTGTATGAACTGCCTTGCCCGCATCCAAAGCTCTGGTGACTGACTCAAAGAAGTTAACCATGTTGAGCAGGCATTATCTACCTTTTACAAAACTAAATTGCATGGACTGTACAGTTTGAAGATTCCCTATATCCTTGTTAATTAGGTCCATGATGATGAGCTCCATAGCCTTACATATCAGACTCGTCAGGCTAATGGGGTGATAATTCCCAGGGTCTGCAGTCACTCCCCCTTTATGGAAAGGGATGACTGTAGCAGTGCGCCATTTGGTAGGGACAAAGTCTGAGGTGAGGCTGTGATTGAATGGGGCATACAGATGTGATGCCAGTTCATTTTGTCGCTCATGTAGAACACAGCCAGGGATATTGTCTGGTTCCATGGAAGCTGTATTCTTGGCCTTGGACAATGCAGCTTTAACCTGTGCTGCAGTAAAGCTGGCATTCCTCCGGTATTGTGATTGGTCCTTTAGGGGGGAGAGAGGGGTAAAGTTGGCACTGAATCTGTCCGCCAGTATGTTGGCAATATCTGTTGGCTCAGTATAGGAGGTACCATTGTGTAGTAACTCAGAGCAAACCTGGGTATTGCTATGGAGATTTTTGATATAACTATAGAAGGCACTATAGGGGTGGCATGAGCCTTAGCCAGTACCTGGAAACCCAGGGATGACAGATGCAGGTCATCGCTGGCAAAGCATCAAGGTCTGTCAATCATGTCATCCCAGGAAGACAGATACTGGATCCCCTTAGAATGACACCAGAAATATAGCCAATTGTTGAAGTCAATCAATTTCTGCTTGTACTGTGGTATCATTCTGGGCGAAGGTAGGATGCTGCTCAGGGCTAGGGTCATATCTGCCTAGGCCACATAATCCAAGTGCTCCTCCATATCTCTTTTCATGTTGTCCAGGGAGGTGTGTCTCAGGTCATTCACACCCACATGGGCAGTGACAGAGTCATACTTGTACTTGTTGTGGAGTGACCTGAGTGCTTGTGTTATGTGTCAAATTCTGCCACCTGATAGACAGCTGATTGTTACTTTCTCCCAATTCAACCTAGTGAGTGGGACATCAGTGTGCCTCACTATCGAGTCACCTATGATTAGTGTATTGGGCAAGCTGTTTTGCCTTAGGGGCTTAGATTGAGGGGCACACTGTTTATGTGAGCTATGTGTATTGTGGTTTGTGCTGTGTTGTGGTGTTCGAGTGGATTTCTGCCTTGGAGGTCTCTGCTGTTTGGGAATATTTCTATTGACAGCCTCCATGAAGGTGGGTGTGTGGTTTGTGTTTTTATGTCAGAGCTGTGATGGTGGGTCTTCTGCAGGGCTGTATGTTGCATGTGGTGTGGTGCAGGTGTTGAGTTTCTCCTCTTGACTGGCTATTCTAGTCTTGGCTTGAGAGTGCATGGCTTTAAATTTGGATATATAAGTGCATCTCTCACAAGTCTGAGTGTTGGGAGGTAAGAGGAGAGGGTTGTCTGTGTACATGAGGCAGTTGCTACACTGCCTCTGAATGCCCAACTTCACCGGGTTAATAGGAGAAAACACAGGGAACTGACCTTTAGACATGCCAGGAGGGATGGTCATTATTACTTAGTACTGGAGCTGTTTCCTTATATATTCATTTTACAGAAAAAAATGTCTCTCAAAGTGTCTGAGTCTGTACAGAGCACTGCCAAACATGTGAGGGGAAACTAGTATGTAGACCATGAAAATTTAAGGATGAAGTATTTAGGCAGATATTCTGAAATTAGAAAGAAATCAAGCAATACTTACTGAAAAGTAAAGAATTAGCTTGTCAAGAATGATGAAAAGAGGGGAGTTGCATGAATGGCTACTGCCTGGCTACTACTAATGCTGGTCTCACCACAGCTTCACTCTGTTGGGATACAATACTCCTTTGCTTCTTCTCTCACCAGAAGCAAAATGTTAGCACCAATCCCAAGAAGAGAAGCAGGCCACAGCCTGTTTGGTGATCCACAGTCTTGTCCCAGATAATGCAAGGGTCTGTCAACTTGTAGGCTTTTTCTGGTAGATGCCTTGATTATCAACCAGACCAATCAGGTACGTTAAGCACAGACACTCACTCTCCAACCAGAAAGAGTCAGGAATCAATGCACTCTGACCCTACTCTCACCAGGATCAGAATGTAAGCACAGATCACAAGCTGTCACCTATAAAGCAGTTCTTAAGCTTTCTGGTGATCAACAGTTTCCAGGAAATAATGTAACTGCACTCCTTCTCTCACCAGGAGAAAGCAGAAGCACTAATCCCAAGATGAGTGACAGAATGTGGGCTTTCCAATAACTGGTGGTCTTGCAATAGATGCTTAAAGGTAAGATGAATAAAATGGTTTATCCTAAACACTGCAGTGTGCACTAGAGAAGTTAGATGTGAAAGTAGGCAACTTAAGTGTTACCTGTCTAAAAAGTTAAGTTTTAGTGGAGAGTCGCTATCTGTAAAACAGCAAGAGAGACCAGAAATATTTAAAAAATAATATAGTAAAAAAACAATAAAAAGTAAGTAAAACACAACAATTTTATAGGCAGCCTATTCTCTAAGTGCAACAATGCCCTCCAGGGTGTGAGTTATTGTAGAAATAATGCCCTGTGGTGTCAGGCCTCAGAACATCCCTGGGTGGGCATTATTTATAACACACACCCTGTTGGACATTATTGATTGCTTATCTTACAGGTGCAGTTGACCCAAACATCTGTAACACTTAAAAGAATGCTATTTTATCAACAACTTTTAGTTGTAGTTTGAATTTATCAAGTCTGTTGACTTGTCTTATTTCCTCTAAGAACTTTTTGAAATGGAAGGTATGTATTTAGAGAAGGCTTTTTTCAATAGTGGTTAATTTGTAAGGGGTTCTTACTATCTGAGTGTTGTCTGTATTTCCAACCATATAATTACAATCCCTGCTAAAATGCTGTTTTACAAAGGTGGACAGTGTAGATCATAGTGTGTGATATACCTTTAAGAAATGTTCTAGTCAGCAGGCACGTGCATATAAATACTGAGCACGTGCAAGTAAGAGTGACATTTTGTCGTGATCAGTCAAGATGTAAGCATGCATGTATGCGTTAGTCAGTCAGTTAGTTCATTTAAGTTTAATGTTCTTGATATCCATCCTGATGTGTTTGTATATAATAAAGTACTTAAATGAACACTCAAGCCTCATTGTCTTATTCAGATATACAAGACAAGCGACATGGTGTCATAATCGGATCCAGAATCAAAACCATTAGACATACAGTTAAAGTCGGAGGAAAATACAGGAGCAGATCATCCCTACTGCTCAAATAACTCACAAATAGGTCAGAAATGAATTTCAGGTACTAAAACTTGCTTAAATTATTTTTTACTCAAAAATATAAAAGAAAGCATTCAGAATGCTCAAAACAAATTTCTAATTAAATGAAATGTCCAAAACTGTGACATATTGATAAAAATATTTGAAATAATTATAAAAACATTTGAAACGATATCTTAATTGCTTAAAATGTATCAAAAAAAGGAAAATGACCATATTTTCAATATGTGCTACTTTTTCACATTAATTAAAGCTATTCAAAGTATCCGAAGCATGCAAAGTGTTGGCATGTGTGTGCAGTATTACAGTACAGTTATTTCACAAAGTACAGCTGTTTCAAGGAATATTTCATAAAGCACTAAAATGGCCTCAACATCCAATGCACACAGTCAAAGAAGTTTCTGCTCTTGTGCCAAACGCCACTGTTTTTTCTGTCTTACATGCAAAAAGTTAATTTTGGCAAATTTTGCTTGACTAAAAATCTTCATTTCTAATCACATTCAGTACACTGTTCAGAAGGTACAGATTTCTGAGAATGCCATTTGGAATAACTTCTGCCAGGTAAGTCTTTCAGCATGCAATGGAGTAAAATTTTCAGGCTATCCATGTGCTATTATAGTAGATGATGTTCTTGTAGGGGGTAATGATGAAATTGAACATGATTGAAACCTTAAAACAGTTTTAGACAGAGCTTTTGAAGCCAGTCTTAAGCTGAATCCTTAGAAATGCAGATTCAGGCTATGAGAAGTTACTTTTGCTGGCTATTTGTTTACCAGTTCAGGCTTATGACCACATCCTTCCAAGCAAACAGCAATTCTTGAGCTGTCAGCTCCAGACGATGTCCAAGCCCTACAACATTTTCTTGGCATGATCAACTATCTAGGCAAGTTCATTCCTTACTTGAGCCAACTTTCAGCACGACTCACAACTAACATGCAAAGGTATATCTTTGTCCGGGTCAGAATAACACCAAAAAGCATTTCATGTCCTGAAACAGAAAATTGCCAGTCCACCTACTTTAAGATACTATGATGCTCACAAACCAGTAACTCTCTCCTGTGATGCTTCTAAGTTTGGTCTTGGTGCAGTCCTTCTTCAAAAGGGTAGACCAGTTGTCTATGTTTTGAGAACTCTAACCCAATCTGAAATGCATTATGCTAAGATAGAAAAGGAACTTTTGGCAATTGGGTTTGCAGATTCAAAGTTCCATGATTATATTTATGGCTGACCTATTCAAGTCAAGACTGACCACCAACCTCTAGTTACTATTTTGAGAAAGCCAATGCACACAGCTCCTGCTAAATTAGAATACATGATGCTCAAATTCCATAAGTGCAATTTCAGTCTTGTTTACATGAAACACAAACTTCTTTATCTTGCTGATACTTTATCTAGATCACCCAGAAAAATAAACACTGAACAGAATGAGAATGGGAAAAGAGATTTTGAAGTCATGGAAATGAGAAATGTTTCTTCCACCTGTCTTGATGAGGTTAGAACTTGCATAGCTTCAGATCCAGGTCTTCAGAAGCTTAACCACTTCCTCAGTGAAGGATGGCTTTCTAAGCAATCTTGTTTACCATAGACGTGCAGCAGCATTTTCCTTACAGAGATGAAATTTTGTCTGACAGTGGTATCATCATGAAAAGTCCAAAAGTCATTGTTCCAAAATCTTTGCAACAAGAGTACATTAAGATCCTGCATCGTGGCCACCTAGGAACTGATTCTACTAAAAGAAGGTCGAGAGGACTTGTATTTTGTCCTTCTATGTCAAAAGAGACTGAGAAAGTACCTTCATCTTGTTCTGTATGTAATACTACTAAACCACAAAAGCAAAAAGAACCACTTCAGCTAAGCCAGATTCCTGAATTACCTTGGTCAACAGTAGCCACAGATATCTTTGAGTGGAATGGTCAGAATTGCCTGGTATTCGTAGACTCTTATTCAAATTGGTTTGAGATTGACCTTCTTCCTAGCCTAATGTCCAGTACTGTCATCACTAAGTTGAAGATATACTTTTCAGTATATGATAGTCTGCAAAAACTCATTTCTGACAACGGTACACAGTTTACAAGTCAGCAGTTCAAAAGATTTGTTGAAATGTAGGGCATTATGAGTAATCCTGAATATCCACAATCAAATGGCTTGGCACAATGTGCAGTTCAAAGTGCAAAACAGTAGTCTTTTTAATTGATGCAGAAGATATAGAAGTGAAAGAAAAACTAGGTGAAGAGGTGGTTGTGGCATTATATGAAGACTGGGTTGGTACTATGGTGTTAGAGTTCCATTTTGCTTTGGGAAAGGTAGCAGTAAGATTATATATAGTATTGATAAAGTATGTTTGAACTGTTCAGAACTGTTTGAATTTTTTTTTGTTTCTTTGTCTTAACAAGTATATATCTGCAAATTGATTGTTATGATAATTGTTAAAAACTGTCGATCATTCTGCGTATTAGTGAATTGCTTAGTATCATACTGTTGTATTGTCGCACATTCTGCAATTAATCTGAGCTGTGCACTTGCGACTGACTACTTTAACCTTTGTGGAAACTGCCCTATGTACTGGGCTTATCGCGTTCATTACATGCTACCTTGACTCTAAAGTTTGTTCAGCAGGATAGCGTCTAGCTTTAAAGGATCTAATTTAGCAGAATACAAAGATCTTTATTTATTACCCTGTTTGTAGAGTTTGCTTAGCTGGATGGCGTAGTGCTTGTAATAGATTAAACCAGCTACCCACATAGTAACTTTAGTGCTGTGCATAAATAGAGGATGCCACACTTTTACGTGAACTGCTCTGTTCTAACGGATTTCCTAATACCCAATACTTGTTTACTGACATTATTTACGGATTAACCGGAATACACTATTTCTTTTTTGCCGCGAACGCTAACCTGGCATTCCACATGCGGCAACCTAACCGGCGACTGCTTTGCCACAGAGCTATTAAAGTCTAGGGTATAAGAAGGCTCCTAACTCACTGAGTTATTTATTTATTTATTTATTTATTTATTTATTTATTTTTTCTCCTTTCCTTTACTGCCTATGAAGATAGATCACCTCTATGTTGACTGTGTTTTTTTGTACATATATTAGCTTCAAACGATGTAGTGCTAGAGTCATAGCTTTAAACAGCCTCCACTGTTACAGAGCCGAGAAACACCATTGGAGCTACTCTTTCCCTTTAGTTAGAACGTAGCTAGCTTACCACATAATCACTGTGTATCTTCTTTACTCCCTCTACAGTGAGTACATTAGTTGAAGTAGTTGAATATTTATCCTAGTTTAAAGCTTACATTACATTTAAAGACCAGTAGCTTTATCTCTACCCGGCTGCACCCTCTTTAAGAGTCAGTACTGGCTAAGTTATGAACTGGAATTAACTATATGCTACATTCTTAATATGTAAAGAACTGGCTTTAACTATATGTTAAAGTGTTACTATTTTGTAATTTCTTAGACATACCTGCTACAAGTTTACATTGTTGTGAGTTCTGCTGCACAAATAGAATACTGCATTTTTTCCTACTGAACCTTCACATGATTCTGAGACTAAGTAAACGTTTTGTTTTTGCATATGCTGTCTAGCTACTGTACTATTTTCCTCACTACCTGTTTCTCTCTCTCTCCATTTGTACCAGCCTTCGAGGTCCTACATGTCCCTGCACCTAACCTACTGAATGTAATCTGCCTATTGCCCAAGGAATTAATACCGAGCAAATAATTTCACTACCAGCTCCCTGGGTGACCTCCCTGAAAAGAAAGTGAAAGTATGTGGTCCCTACTTAAAAGACTGTAGCCATAACATTGTGTTATATATACTGCTAGGTTAGGCAAGACCCCAGTCAGGACAACCAGCAGCCAAACTACCCCCCTCTTGGCATTCCTCTTACCCCTACTCATATATTTTAGCCATTTATTCCTTTCCCCTTTTCTTCCCCACTCTTGTTCTTTTTCTTAGACTCCTAGTACTCACAAACTCATCTCCCTTTCTCCCTCAACTAGATACCCCGTAGCTGACTTACATACTTGTAATTAGGTAGCTGACCACTAGGTGGCACCTTTATACCAGATTTCTTGCCTTTTTAGTCTACACATTTCTCTTCCTTATCTCCTTACATAGGCTCGCTGACCTTTCCACACCCTCCTTGTACTATCAACCCGACTAAGTCCCCTGCTTCTCTTGTCCCACTGGCTTTCCAATCTTCTCTGTCTTAAGGCATCTTACTTCACAGGCTACTCCTCAAATATACTACTTCCATTCTTTCTAAGCCTCTTATCTCTCTTCCATACCTCTTACCTTCTGACTCACCTGCACTCTCCTTACTTCACTGATTGTCTTTCTTGACAACATACGCCTCTGTCTCAACCCACTCCGTTCGCCCTACGGGCTCACTCCGCTCCCCTACCCTACCCCCAAATCTCACCCACCCCCAGCACCTCTACATTTATTCCTAACTTACCCCTCCTACCACATCTATCATCCAATCTCTACATTTATTCCTAACTTACCCCTCCTACCACATCTATCATCCAATCTCAGCCCTCTCATTTACTACCCTCCCCCATTCTATTATCCAATCACAGTCCTGTTATAACTACCCCTCCCCAATTCTTTCATCAAATGATACTCCTCCTCTTACTTCCCCACCCACTACTACTCCTCCCACTCCAATTCCTACACCTCTATACACTTAGTCTTCCCCTGACTTTGTCCTCTATTTTAACTCTATCCATCCATTTCTGCACCTTCCCTTCTCAACTAGCATATTAAATTCCTTTCTCTACCTCATTAATTACCCCACCCATTTATAAACATGCCTTCCCAAATTCCCTTCACTATCCAACTCCCCTGCTTCCTTCTCTTCTTACTAATACCTCTGTATCTTGCTATTGCTTACTCCCATAAAGCTCCCCAATTCCTTCCTCCTACTCAAACTATCCTTAGCACCCAACTTCAATCCTCCCTACTCTTTCACTTCCACACCATATCCTCCTCCCTTATCCTTCCCAACCCACTGCACCTTTTCCATCTCAAGCTATTCCCTATCTCTACAAAAACACTCTCTCTTAAATTTCTGCTAACCTCTGATAAATACTTACCATGCAAACACCAAAGGCCAAAACCTATCACCTGTAATGTCCTAGCCTTATCTGGAGACATTCATCCAAACTCTGGCCCCTGCCTCAGCACAGACTACTCCATCCCTCCACCCTCTTCTTCTCCCACTATAAATAAGACTTCTTTCCCTTTCCCTTCTCCACCCACTACCCCTCTTAGCACTCTTAAGATCTTCACTATCAATGCCCAGAGCCTTAACAACAAATTTCACCAGGTCCAAGCTTGGATTAATCACAACCAACCTGACATCTTAGCCATATCTGAAACCTGGCTAAAACCCCATATTTCTGACTCAGAAATCTTACCCCCTGGTTACCACATCCTCAGAAGTAACCGCATAAATAAAAAAGGTGGAGGCTCTGCTCTAATCTACTCCAATCTTCTCTCCTTAATTCCTCTTCAAACCCATACCCCTCAATTCAAAAATTCTTAAATCACAACAGGCCTTCTCAGGTTGAATAAACATAAAAACATCTGCATAATTTAAATATACATCTCCCCTGGCAACAATATCTCCACCCTTGAAGATATTCTTCACTGGGCCTCAACTGAAATAAAATATGAAACCTTTATTCTAGGCGATGTCAATATTGACTGGAATAAAATCAACACGCCATCTCCTTCACTATCCATTAACCTTTATAACTTCACCCAAGTAATCCATTCAACAACTCACCCTAATAAACACTATCCTCCAGGTTCCATCATAGATTGGATACTAGTCTCCCATCCAAATAAAATCATTCTCTCTGGCACCATCCCTGACACCTTCAGTGACCATTTCCCTGCCTTCATCCATAGATCAACAAGCTCCATCCAACACCAACATGTCTATATTCAAACTCGTAACCTTAGCAACTTCAACCCTTTAATTTTTTCTGACATCTTTAAACAAATTAACTGGCAAATCTTAAACACTCTCCCTCTCGACAACACTGTAGAGCATTTTAACTCTATCTTCTTAAATACTCTTAACTCCCTAGCCCCTCTAAGAAACAAATGAATCAAAGCCAATTCTGCTCCCTGGCTCTCCAAAGAAACTAAACAAATTATGCGTCTCAGAGACAAATACTGGAAGCTTTACCAGAAAAGTAAACTGTCCTCTGCCTTGCTCCAATACACACAACTCCGCAACCAAGTAAAAAAACTTATTACCAAGGACAAAAAAAATACTATAATAAACTTCAGTCCAACAACAACAAGAACCCTAAACTATTCTGGAAATCAGTCAACTCCCTTTTCCATCCTGGATCTAGGAATAACCCCTGCCCTGATCCTAGTTTAACTGATAGTGAACTGTGCTCCCATTTCAACACCTTCTTTACCGAATCCATAACTAAGCTAACCAAAACATTCACAAATAAGAATCACCTAACTCTCACCACACTACACCCAACAACCCAAATAACAATCCCCTAAATTTCCATCTCAAACCTGTATCCACCATTTTTATAAAAAAGCTTTTATCCAAATTAAAGCCTTGCTCAAATGCTCCATACAACATACCCTCCTCCTTCCTCAAATGTGCAGCTGAAGGTATTGCTCTTCTTATCAGTATCTTGATTAATAGATCATTAAATGAATCTTATGTGCCCAAACTCTGGCGTTTAGCCTACATTCTTCCTCTACAAAAAGGAGGCAAAAACACCTCTATTTCTAACTTTTGCCCCATTGCCCTCCTCTCACCAATATCTAAAATTCTAGAAAAATGTGTCCACCACCAACTTTTGCCTTACCTAATTCAGAATCACCTTCTAACTCCCACCCAGCATGGCTTCCATCCTGGCCACAGTACCATAACTGCCCTGCTATCCTTCCTAGAAACTGTCAATCTAGCTCGAGACTCTGGACTATTTGTATCCACAGAACTGCTAGATCTTTCTAAAGCATTCAACACCATCTCCCATACACACCTTCTCCTTCATCTTGCCAACTTTAATCTCTCCCCTAATACTCTATCCTGGTTCTCCAGCTACCTATCTGACAGATCTCAAGCTGTCAAATGGAAGAACTCCTCCTCTTCCTTCTTGCCTAAACCCACTGGCATTCCTCAAGGTTCCATCCTTGGACCCACGCTTTTCAACATCTTTATAAATAACCTTCACACCGTCATCCCTGACACTTCAGTCATCCAATACGCTGATGACTCTACCTTGGTCTGTGCCGCCCCCACCATTCCTGAACTACTGACTAAAACTCAAATAGCATTTTCCACTACAGAGAACTGGATGCACCAAAACCACCTTTCCCTCAACTCCAATAAATCTAAAATAATAATTTTCCTCCCCTCCAAGGTTTCCTCCTTTGACAAAAACACTTTCAATGTCCTAAGCCAATCAAACACTGCTATAGAAGTAGTCCCCTCTGCAAAACTCCTTGGCATTAACTTAGACGAACACCTCAAATTCGACCTTCACATTCAACATAACATAAAGAAAACCCACCAAAGCTAGGTATGCTATATAGGAACAATCAATTTCTTTCCAACTCCTCTAGGCACACCCTGGCAATCACCTACCTCCTACCTTCTCTTCTATAAGGAGCCCCTCTACTAACCAATCTGTCCACTTCCAACACCTCTAAACTTGAAGCTTGCTATAATAAGATCTCCAAATTTGCCACTAAATCCAAAACATCAACTCACCACTGCCTCTGCCTTCAATCTCTGAATTGGTTAGAACTCCCTAACCACCTAGACTATCTCCAACTAACCTGCGCTCACAAATTAATATTCTCCCCTGATAAATGCCCAGCCTTAAAGAACATTCTTCCCCCTTACATCCCAAACAGATCTCTGAGATCTGAACACCAAAACCTAATCTCCATTCACAAACCCAAACGTCCCGCCGGCCAGCTTCTACTCTCCTTCTCTCTAGGTAAAAAATGGAACTCTCTCCCTCCTTCTCTTAGGACTATACCTAACACTGAATCCTTCAAAAACCAACTCTTCCTACACCTATCTTCCAAATGGAAATGCTCCTGCTTTCACCCTACATAACTCTTCCCACTAAGCTCTCCATCCTCCTGCTCTACTTTACTCTTAAGCTTATTCTAATTTCTCTAAAGAACCTGAACTAGCTGACTTTAAATAAACTCCAAGCTTGTAAATATTGTGAATTTCCTAAGAGTAACAAAAAAAAATTGTGTTTTGCTTTTTTTAAATTGTCTCATAATGTATATTACGCTTGCTATTTTTTATTGAATGTATGAATCTCACTCTTGTATTTTTTCTCATTCATTATGTAACCTTTTTTGTATTTTGTAACCTTTATTGTACTGTATTGCACATGGAGCTTTTTTCCCTGAGCCTCCACTGAAAATGGGCACTTCTTGGCCCAGTGGACTTCCCCGGTAATCAAACTGAAAATAAATAAAATAAATAAATAAATGTGTTGAAGGGAGTGGCTTTCTCAAGGGATGGTTTGTTGGGATGCAGACAAGGGTTGTTCTTGGAGCCAGGGTTTAGCACTGATGTCATGGAATTCCAGAATTAATTTGGGTTTTGATTACGATTATTTTGAAATTTTTGGTAATGTTCTTTGTTGTCTTTGTTGACTAATCTTTTTACCTGGTTACAGAGTTGTCTAAATTTTAAAAGGTCAGGGGTGTTGAATTTTTTGGCATTGTTCCAAAGTTCTTTCCCTGATTGTCATGAGTTTCTTGGTGGGATTAGTCAGTCAGATAGCATGGTTTATTTTTATCATTTTTTTGAAGAAGTTGTCTGTTTAAAATTTTAAGAAATATTGTGTTGAAGCATTTGAGAGCCTCATCTAGGGGAAAGACTTTTAACATATGCCAGTTAATGTTTTTCAGGGTGTCATTGAATATTGATGGGTTAAAATTAGTCATATTTCTTGTTTGTTTATATTAATGTTATATTTGCAATGGGGAGGCTTTACATAGAATAAAGACATGGAGGTGGCCACAAAATCTGTGAGTCAGTAAAATATTTGTTACTGACTGGATCTTAAGAAGAGTGTGTTCCTCCTATCTTTTTTGATAGGTTGTTTTATCATTAGCTGGTGTTGGAGGCATTCATTGGCTTTTGTTGAAGTTTTGATTGGTTGAGTCTTTGTTAAATTGGAAAATTGTATTATTGGTAATAAGATCTGAGGAAGGCAATCCCAAAAGCACTTATCCATCCTGAATGGTGCACCTTTTGTATGTACTACGTTTATCTTCACATTCTTGACAATTTTTATCAGGACTTTGTCTTCCAATCAAGAACTTTTTATTAATGGGTTGTTTAAATAAAGGATTTTATTCGTTTTTGCTGCCTATGGTGTTTCATACATGACTTCATTTTTTGTACCTTTTCCTTTTCACGGAATACCTTTAGCTGCTAACAGGTTTGTTTGGATTGTTTTGGCATATTTTTCTTACCTGCAGCAGCACTTGGCAGAGAATAGCTGAGATACATATTTTTTTGTGAATAAGCCTATCTTAAACTCTACTATTAACAAGACAATGTCTGAACAATTAATTGACTCAACTAATCCTTTGCTTAATGCCATCTTTGAGCAAGATCCCTCAAAAGAAATTGGTTTAACTAACTATAATGAGATCTTCAAAATGCTATTTTTAGAAGTAGAGAATGCTGCATATAAACTAAAGAGACTGCAATGGCAGTGTTTCCATCTGGAAGCCTGCCTACACCATCAGTTAATCCCTAAAGGCTTAAAAGTTAAGTGCATTCTGAGTTATGGAAATACATTCATATGGCTTTTTGCACATTGGTAAGCAATAAACTTAGAGGCAAGTTTCAGTTATATTAAACTGCTTCTTGAGTTCTTCAAACCTGATGAAGAAGAACTAATTGAAACTAGTAGGAAAAAACAAGCTGAGATGGAACTTATAGACCTAAACAAAGTCTGCCTCAATAGACTTGGGACATTACAGAATCACTTAAATTTATACGAGCACAAATTAAAGGAACAGAAGAGCAAAAAACTATTGAGAGATTATAAAGACTTCAAATTGGGCAATGTTTTTGAATGGCCCAAAAAGACTACATCTGATGATTCAAATGAAGCAGTAAATGGCAGAAATAAATCTCATACTAAAATTAAAGGTTCTAACCTGCAGAAAAATTATAAATCACGTATGAATGACACTAGGATTAAACAGAATTTTGCTTCGGCAGCTAGTGTTGATGTAGCACAAAATATTACATATGAGTCTTTACCTAATAATAATGAGCCTGAGTTAATTAATATAGAGAATGCAAATGCTAATAGTCACTTGAGCTTGAACATTGCTCATCCTTCCACCTCCACAGGGATAGGTACTAGGCCTAAAGATGGAGCTGCACACGTCTTGATTTTTCAAAAGTTGCCTTTTCACATCAAGGCTACCCAAAAAAGAATGAACAGATTACTAAACAGAGAAAGGAAATGGAAGAAGTCAGTGATGTATAGACTTCCTCATGCTTGGTGTTTAATCTCTCTGACTTCACCCTTAATAAAGATAATATTAACGAGCTATGGCCACAGTGGTGCAGCGGTAGTATTGTCTCCTCACAGCAAGAGGTTCTCCCATTCGATTCTCAGCTGGAGCGCCTTCTGTGTGGAGTCTGCATGTCCCCCCCCCGCGGTCGAGTGGAATTTGACAGACATGAGTAAATGGGCATGCCTTTGTTGAAGGTTGGGCATCGAGCTGGCACCTTGGCACCGTAAAAAATGTACTGCCAATCATTAGTGGACCGGAGTTCCACTGTAGTGACCGCTAACCGGGAAAAGCTGAAAGAAGAACAACAGAGGTTTAACATTTATCCCAGCCTTTCAATCTAAGTTGAGTGAATTTGTGATCGGTATTAAACAATTTGGGAGAAATGTTTCTCTGAAGAATATGTTTGGCAATGATAATGAAAATGTCAGGAATATTGTTACTTCTCAACAGAAACAGTATAGAAAACCGAGCACTTTTGTGCCAGTAAATCATCCAGCCATTGATCGTTTTATATGTTTATGAGAGAATGATGTTACCAATCTAAGACAGAAGGAAACAGGCCAACAATATCATAATTTAACAACTGGAGAAAGAAAAGACTTATTGGAACTAATGAGAAATGACAATATTGTAGTTAAACCAGCAGACAAAGGAGGGGCGTTAGTGATTATGAATTCGAATGACTACAAGCAAAAATGGGGAGATGCTAAGCGATGATAAGACATCTCAATATCACTAGGAAAGAGCTTGAGAAAGTGATTAATGAAGTTAGTAACACTCTAAGAGATATGCTTGTTGCTAAACTCATTTCTTAAGAGTTATTTGATTTTTTAACATAGAAAATGCCCAGATACCTACCATAAGTGGACTGCTGAAAATTCATAAATATTTAAGTGATCCCCCTCTGCACCCTATAGTAGCTGGAAGGAGTTGGGTCACTGAATTACTTTCAGTGTATGTTGAAGCTCAATTAAAAAACTTCTACTAGCAGTTGAAACTATGGTCAAAGACACTGGAGACTTTCTGGAATAATTATTTGAGAAGATGAAATTATACACAGACCTCTCCAATTTTATTCTGGGGACTCTAGATATATGAAGCTTGTTTATTGTCATTCTCAATTCATATGACATTGCAGCCATTAAACACTTTGCATAGTCCAGACTCTCAGGCATGGAACAGGTTTGCTTACAGTTGGAAATAATCTTAGAGAATATTTTTTTCATCTATGGTGACAAGTACTATTGGCAACAATGGGGTGTGCTATGGGCATTTTTAATGATGTCAATCCATGGGCTAGCCATTTGATCTATTATAGCCACATTGTGGATGAAATTTTTATTAATCTGGAAAGGGGATGATATACAACTAAATTTATTTATAGACCTTTTGAACAGTACAACCACATTTTTGTTTTTGAGGCAGAAAGTGGAAGTCGTGGTGGTGCAGCGGTAGTGTTGTCACCTCACAGCAAGAGGTTGCCCCGTTCGATTCTCGGCTGGAGCGCCTTCTGTGTGGAGTCTGCATGTCCTTCTCACGGTTGAGTGGCATTCGAAAGATATGCATGAATGGGCGTGCCTTCATTGAAGGTTGGGCATCGGGTCGGCACCTTGGCACCTTAAAAACTTACTGCCAGTCATTAGCAGACCGGAGTTCCACTGTGGTGACCCCTAACCGGGAAAAGCTGAAAGAATAACATTATTCCAAGAAAGCAATTGAGTTTCTTGATGTAAAGATATCTCTACATCTGGAAGCAGGACTTGAGAACAACATTCATAGGAAAAGGACATGGAAGAACCACTATCCGCATAAGAATAGTATGCACCTGAAGCATGTTTTCCACAATATTTTTGGAAATCAAGCCACAAGAATCTCTAGGCTATGCACAGCTGACCATGAGTTTGAAAAATAGTTCCAGCAACTTAACATACATCTACAAAAAAAAGGTTACTTGGAAAAAGATGTGAACCTGAAGGACAGTGATATAAAGGCCATCATAAAGATGAAGGGTTGACCTTATTTTTCTAGTAAACCTATCTACGATAAGGAAGATGCTAAGTATAGCAATTATTCTCAACCATTGAGGTGTATTTTAACTTATTCTACAGATGTTCAGCAGGTTTATAATATCATTAAGAAGTAGTAGCCATTGTTGATTGAAGATCAAAAACTAAGTACAATAGCCGGAGATGCACCGAATTTCACATTCAGAAATAGAAAGGACATCGAGTGACTCTTGTGTCATAAAGATGGAACTACTAGGAGACAACAATATATTGGATGTAGGAAAGGGACAATAAAATGTGGAAGATGCAAGGCATGCCAGTTCATTAATGTTTCTAATTTGTTTTGTCATCCAGTTACTGGCCAGATATTTTCCCGAAAGGATCAAGCTAACTGCAATAGCAAGCTCTTAGTTTATGTGGCAAACTGCCAGAGCTGTAATGCCTATTATATAAGTAAAACTGACCATCAATTTAAAGAAAGAATTATTCGCCATATACATGACATTGTCCACTCTAAGACCAATGCTTTAGCACATGACATAATGCACCCTGCACACTCTTTCAAGTTCATGGTGTTACAATGAATTCCCAAAGCTATGAGGGGAGGAGATGTGCAGAACCATACTGAAGTAGCAAAAATCAACAGGATTACAAATCTACGAGACAATTGTGAACCTGGACTTAATGGTGTAGTACCATTAAAACCTATTTTAAAAAAATTAGACAACCCAAAGTTTGACCTACCCAATCTATTGATATGAGGCAAGGAAAGGTGTGTCTTGTTTCATTATTTCCTGTAGGATGACTTTTGCTGGTTCGTTTTGGAGGCATTGGCTCATTTGAATACATTGATTGGTCAAGGCAGTTTTAGTCACAGAAAATGCACTGTTAGCCACTTTTTTGTGGCAACGTTTATTTTATTGAAATCTGTGTATTAGCCTCATATTTTATATATTTTCTTCTCAATTCATGATGTTACACTAGTTTTTGAGCATATGAGAAGATGGGACATTGACGCTTGCTATGCGAAAGTAGGAATAAATCATTGAACCAGTTGTATATGCATATCTAACAGAGTTGTGCTTTAACTCACTTTTAGGGACTTGTTACTGATTGGATCTAAGGAAGGGTGTGTTGCTCCTATCTTTTTTGATAGGTTGTTTTATCATTGGCTGGTATTGGAGGCGTTGGCTTTTGTTGATGTTTTGATTGGTTGAGTCTTCGTTAAATGGGAAAATTTTTTTATTGGTAATAGGATCTGAGGAAGGGCAATCCTAAAAGTGCTTATCCATCCTGAATGCTGCATCTTTTGTATGTACTACATTTATCTCCACATTCTTGACAATTTTTATCAGGACTTTGTCTTCTAATCAGGAACTTTTTATTGAGGGGTCGTTTTAATAAAGAATTTTATGTGTTTTTGCTGCCTGTGGGGGTTCGTACATGACTTCATTTTCTGTATCTTTTCCTTTTTACGGAACACCTTTAGCTGCTAACATGTTTGTGTGGATTGTTTTGTTTATCCTATTGTCTTATGGTTGATTTACTTAAAAATCTTAAGATGCATTTATCTGATCTAACTCTTTTTACTAGATTTTTCAGGTTTCAAGATATTACAAAACACTGAATGGAGAATAGGTTATTAAAAGACTGGGGTAGACTTAAGGGAACTGTTACTGATTCACAATGGGCCATTGTTAAACCCCTGCATAAATCCATACTAGCAGGTGTACATGTAGCCTCATGACAACTATAATATTTATGCATTATGGGTAACCTTGTTCACCTGGTAATATGTAGGAGCATTTTGCATCAGTGAATTATTGGGTAATTTAAAATGGAAACAACCAGGTTTCGATCATTGATTATGGTGTATTTTGTGTGTGGGTTTCTAAATGAAAGACCCATCAGACAAGTTTAGTCAGTCATGTGGTCTTAGATTCATCTCCAGCTCCTTTGCTTTGTCTCTGTCTTTGGATTATTATTCTGCAAATTGTCTTATCATCATAAAGATGACAGCTTAGTGATTTTTTACCCCAGTTGCATACCATTAATATCAAGGACCTGGACAGCTGTTTATACAAATTTCTGACTTGTTAGTGCCTGTGCTGTAATGATTATATATCTCACTCTTCCTGAAGAGGCTGAGATAAGAAACTATTTATCAAAGATGGTCATTAGAAGTTATTAACAGAGCTGGCAGATGCTGTCTGTGGTCCTTTTTATTGTGTATTATGTTCTATTTAGTAGAATTCAGTCAAATGCCAATGGTTTAGTTTGCTTTACCACAGGTATCCTACACATTTGGAGGACTGGTCTTGTATCTGTGGCTCAGGCAGCAAACACACCCAACACAGACCCTCTTCTATGACTGGGTTCTCATTTTTGGAATATAACCTGTAATTTTTTCTATGGCATGCCATAGAACCACATTTTGCAGAATTTACAGAACATCGTCAATGATTTTGGTTTATGTAATGCTTTAATTATTCACTGAGTTAGTAAATAATTGCAAACTTTTTTATTGCATGCTGGAATATTGAGGTGGTCTCCTTTATTATGAAAATAAACATCAAGCAGATTGTTGTGCATGCTAATATATAACATAAGCCTTTCAGTAGCAGATAATTTACAATAATTTGCTGACCAGGTTAGTCCCACTAGGCTAGAGGACATTTTTCAAGAGAGACCCAAGGTGATATTTATAGTACTAAGTGACATTTTGGCTATGACATTGAAGAATTTCTTCTATTATTTTCAAAAGGTGCTGTGGGAATAAAGCTCACATATAGTGGCATCACTTACATGAACAACTACAAGATCAAAGTATGCGGGGGGAAATGACAATTATCTCATCACAGTACTTTTGGAGAAATGGCTATCTCTCTCTCCTTTTTTCCAGCTTTTATAACACATATATACAACACAAATGACAGACACAAAAAAATGCACAAACACAGACAGACACAATGTACAATACGGATTTGTTATCCACCTGTTTCCAGTTTTTCTACACATTATATGTAGATTTCTGCCATGAAGTGACTGCCGTCTTTGTTCAAAAAGAATGTCCTTATAAAATCTTCTTACTCCATTGTAGCTTCCAAGAATCACATTTTCATATAATACAGAACTAAATTGCATTTTGCTATTGACCTTTCTCTTTCTCTCGGTTCATGCATTGATACCGCTATAACAAATTAACATCTTTATATATTCTTCATGGTTATAAGATATAGTAAACAGGATTTGTTTTTAGATTCATCATTTCATTTCTACAAATCATATTCAGTTTTTTACTTTGAAATTTATGCCTTTGCACTTCAGTTTGTGTTGAAGATCAGCAACAAATTGACTGTAAAATATTTAACTGAAAGAGTAAGACTTCTTGATTAAAACATATGCCACCTTGTTGAAGAGTTTGCATTATTCTAATCAGACCTCAAGTGCTATGGCCTGTTATACTGATGTGTAACTAGTATGCATTTAACCCATTGAAAAACTGAAGGATGAGTGGAATGTTATATCTTTGTTGCATCGTTATTGTCAAGAAAAATAAACACTATATCCTTATATGACACAATTGAACTAACTGTATTTAATTCAATTACTAACTGTCTGTAAACAGATGTGGAAAATGAAATGTCTTTGATAATAATGAAATACTTCAAAAGCAAATGCCATAAGCAGAATTATATTGTTTTAATACTTAATAATAAACCTATACCATTATCCACGAGAAGAATGTAGTTTGGATATTATCTATCAAATACTATAGACAAAAGAAAACAAAAATTTCATTACAAAAAAGGGAAAAACTTCCTTCAGGATTTGATATCTGGGCACATTAAATTAATGGATGCAGGAAAGTTGCAGGTTATGCTAACTTGGAGTTCAACTTGAAGCTACTAAAAAGAATCAAGATTGTTAATGTTATCTTCAAAAGGACAATCAGCATGAATAAAATTAGCAAACACAAATGTTCAGTCTATTATTTAGAAAAAAATGCTAACACAGTAGTTTTACATTGTGCCTGAGGTTAGATTTTCCATGGTATTTTCAGCCTTTTGATGAACATAGTTTTCCAGCATCCTGTTACTTAAAATAGCAGTGTTATTCTATTATTTTGACTCATAACTATAAAGCAATAAAGACATTCTCAACATAATTAGCATCACCTTCTAAGAAATAGCTTATTAAGAAATCATTTTAGTCCTTTTTATGTATTAGTATACTTATTCATTTATTTTTAAATACTACAACTATGAATGAGCACAGTAGTTTTTTGTTTCAGTTTGATTTGCATGGATGTCTGAAACATTTAAATATCTTTTTTTAACATTTTATCACTGTCTCTTATACTTGTGATAAATATTAGAGTGAGCTGTGGCTTTTAAGAAAGCTAAAGCTGTAAAAACAGAACATGTTCTGCTGAAATTATGCTAAATCCTTTATTACCTTATCATCTTGTTTGTCATACTTTATAAACAGTTCAGGTTATATGTTTGAGGACCGTAAAAAGGTATTGTCAGATTTGTGAGAATGTAGGTGTGATTATGGAAAAAATATAGTAGGTTCTACTATGAAGCACAGAACATCCACAGTATCAGTAATACTAAAAAGTAATGCTCAAAACACAAAAGGGAGAACATTTAGAAGTATGTGCTTTGTTGCAGGGGCAAGCCTCTCTACAGCCCCAATTTTGGGTCAAGCCACTACAAACATTTATCTGTAGCAACTCTTCATTTGCACCAACTTACCAACCTGAAAAAGGGGAAAAAAACTCCCAAAGAAGGACATCAGTGCACGTGTATGATTAGAAATAACTCTGGAAGTGATTTCTCATGCAAAACAGAAATCAGCATTGTGTTTCTTGGTGCTTCATATTTTGGGTAACTGATTCCCATGGCATTTCACCTTAGCTACCTGTAGCTATACCAATACACTAACTCTGAAAGTGATGGAATATTCCCTCTTCAATGAGTTACAGTGATCTTGAAGTTAGTGTAAATATTTAAGTATAGGATCTGGTGGATGCAGCGGCCTTGTACCTTGCAAAATGTTTTAAACACATAATGCTTTCAAAGCTTGCAATTAATTGTGTTAAATCACATTTATATTTTCCATGTTTCAGGAATCAGTGTGGGACTGATATAGAAGCTATAGTTTTCCTAAAATATTTTGGATTATTATTTTCATTACTAAAACTGAATATCCACATGTTGCAGAATTTACATTCCACTAACATCAGGTACCTGGTTCACAAGAAGTTGTGGATCAAAATGCTAATAACCATTTTCCATAGGATATTACTGTCAGAGATGTTTCTAGGTATGCAACAGTGATTCTTGGTTTGGGGAATTTCTCTTTTCTTCATGATTGTATGGCAGCACAGTTGATACATACATATATATATATATATATATATATATATATATATATATATATATATATATATTTATTTTGGGGGGTGTAGGGTGCTTACCCACTTTTAAGTGCTTGTAGTTTGATGTTTACCCTGATGATTTTTCAGCCATTTGTATTTAGTGATATGGCTCATCAACACATTGTGTTTCAACCTTTCATAAGGGAATCAACTACAAGTCTGTTAAACAAGCAGATATCATACACCATGCAGCAACATAGTACATACTCCTGTTTCAAGGCAAAATACGCAAACTGTAGCAGTAATTGCAGCATAAAAATATCTGTAACATAACTCAATCACTCATTCATTACATTGCATTTAATTTCTCCAAATCTTTTGGGTTTATATTACAATGACAGGAATGGCCCCCATTCTTAAGTTAGAATAAAATTAAAGTTCATGAAATTACAATTGTTTCAGTCTTTGCTGTTAGCTTAAAGTGCTCTTTGCAGCACCTGCAATGTGCCCAGAACTGACACCTTCTGCAATTCATACAGAGCTACATGTATTGTTAGCGTATGTAGGTATGACTGTAGATTCTTTTTATTAGAACCATTGCTCCTACTACTTTTGTTGCTGTTTGGGTATCTTTCTTCCATATTGCTCATGTTTTTGCCTTAGATACTTATACTATATGATTTTGTGTCTCTCTGTATGTGACAAACTATAATTGCTAGGTGAAGCAATTTCAATGATCAATTACACTTTTGTCTTTTTTCATGAACTGCTATATCTCGTTTTGTAGCATATATTTTTTTATTTGCACGTATAGGGTGATCTCATGTGATATACATTTCATCATTCTCTGTAATGCATTGTGGTTCATGTTTCCAATCCTTCTCAGATACTTCTGTATTGTAGTGTGTATAAACCCACAGTGCAACAGTCTTGCCACATAATTTTGACTTTCAGTGAACAGGTCCACTGCCATAAGTATATCACATCTAGCAACAAGGTGTATATGACTGTTTTCTATTCTTTTTTTACAAAACCTACATTTGTCTGTTTATCCCACATGTTCAATGGACTTTTGTAAATCAGTATGTATGTAGTCCACTATCCTGGGGTGCCATTATTAGCCCTTCATGCTTTAATTTCAATTCACCTCTTCTTAACGATTCCTATGTAAAATCCTGATCAACATGAAGAGATCTCTATACCTGCCACTATATTTATGTCTTTTCCACATTTATTTCCTTCTTATCTGATCCTTCTCCTTATATTCTTTCTTGTGTTTTTCGGCACATTCAGGTGCTGTCTGCTTTTTTTTTTCTTCTGGAGTGATTTCCATTTCTGTTTGCCACCTGAATGCTTCTGCCAAACTAAGCAGAAAGGTAATCTTAGACTTCCTTTCCTTATGTTTTAAAATGTTCACTATGTTTGGATCTGATGAGGTCAGCAGATATGCAAGCAGTCCCATGACTGTAGATCTTAATATGCAATCAATTTCAAGGCAGCCCATACCTCCTTCAGAGCACGGAATATATCATCATGGTATACACTGATTTTTATAAGCATGAAGCATTTTTCTTGTTTTTCTGTCCAACTGATCCAATAACTTTTTGTGCCAATTAACCATACCAAAACAATAATTTAAAACAGAAAGAGCAAATTGGTTTATAGCTTTGACTTTATTCACAGATCTCAAGGTTACTTTCAATATTAGTTTTAGTCTTCTGAATTCCTTCCAGAGATTTATTCACATTTCCTTATGGTTGGTTGCCAAGCCTTCATTAATTGCAAAATATGTATACATGTCTTTATATCACATTCCTGTCCTGGATTGATATTTTCTTCATACTGAAGCCTTCCTGCTATAAACATTGCTTCTGCACATTTATCAAGACAGTATGGCATTCTTAGATCTCCTGAGAAAGTTTTAACTACACAGAGTTGTGCTGTCAACTCCTCATCTTATGAGCTATACAGTTTTAAGTCATCCATAAAATGTAGATGAAAAATCTTTAAGCAAGTTTGTTTTCTGGGGGCCAAATTGTAATTACAACCTGATATGTTAAGTAAGCATCTCAATGGTCTTCCTTTTGAGGCTTGTAGTGATATTCTGCATCCCTAATTTGTTTTGTAACAGGTCTTTATTAACAATTTCAGTTTGAACTGCTTTACAGAAAATATTATGATTAAGCTCACTGTCTTCTACTGCTGCACATTATTGTTGCACCAAGAAGGACATGCGTTATGTAAAAAATATAAATTGTTTAATTGGTGAGTGCTTTAGAATAATCAGTTGTGATAAATCCATGCTGTTTATAAGGAATATTGGACTGTTTTGGAAATGTATATTAATATTAATATTAATATTTTAATATTGATATTAATATTAATATTAATATTTATATTTTGGCACACAAAAACATACGTTTCTTAAATGGTCCTAGAAATAGCTTTGGTAAGTGTGCTTCTGCTTATCACAAGTTGCTGGGTCTTGTGATTACAAAGAAAACGGTCATAATTAAGGATTATACCATGACCCCCCCCAAAACGTGCACGCTGATTGGCCAGCGTGCCCGTTGTAAATCGAGATATACTAATGGAAAAGGTCCGGTTGCGGACTTTTTCCCATTAGTATAACTCGTTTTTTTAAAACACTGTCTCGCTATGTTAAAAGGGTTTAACATAGCGACACAGCTTTAAAATAAGCAACGGAGATCTCCGCTGCTTATTTTAAAGCCTGTCTCAATGTTAAACCCATTTAACTTAAAAAGCAACGGAGAAAGAAGATCTCGCTATGTTAAATGAGTTTAACATAGCGAGACAGTTTTAAAATAAGCAACGGAGATGTACATCAGAACTGCCGCGGATGCCAGACATCTGAAGGGCAGTAAACAGGCATTATACTATGCCATTATTTAAGAAAAGTAACAGTTTCTTTTCTTAAATAATGTCAGGACCAACCACGCCAACCGGTGGTAAGCATTACCACCCATAATATATCTTTCTTTCTTTCTCTTAATACCAATGGCATGCTCTAATTATTTTTATTGGTCTTCTAATATAAGTAAAACTACCTTGATTACATGCAGTCTTACAACTAAATCATATAGTAGTACGTATAGCCTTCCTTCTGCGCTTCAGCAAATTGCAAGGCAGTCGGAAAGGCTATTTAGTACTCTTGCCTTGCAGTTGCCCTCTTGCCTTGCAGTTGCCCTCTCATTCCTCATCACAACTGTTTCTGTTTTACAGTGGACTACATACATACTGATTTACAAAAGTCCTGTTTTACAGGATGAACATGTCATTCTTCTTTTAAGAAGAGGGAGGATATAGGATTGTCAAACTTGGATGATCTAGAGACTTCAGCAATTTCTGTGACATTTGAAATATCCTGTAGGCTTCTGGAGAAAGACTTTCTGGTACTATGTCTAGAGCCTTCTATGTGTACTCAAGGACCGGATTGAAAGAACTGTCAGCAGGCATAAAGTTCAGTAGACTGGATATAGATAAGCTAATCCTCAATTAATGTAGAGAATTCTGTATATAAATTAACTCTTAAATTGTGCAAACAGTTCATAAAAATGTGAATGTTTCCCATCAGTGGTCAGTGTCTTAGACCAGCCTTTACCTTCCAGTAAGTAAATTGTCAGGCAAAAAAAAAAAAAATCACATAAACTGATGTGAACATTGGACAACAATAAAGTAATGTCCCAGTATGGATAAGAACTATCAATAAAATCCATTTAATAATAGCATGGTAAACTAAAATGCAGCAGCAGTTGTCTGAGCACAGTACAGATGGGAGGCATATATAAAAACAGAGGTTACACTACATGGTATGGGGAAAACAACTGACTTAACAACACATGCAGACTTCATAATGTTCTTTTAAAATGATTCATCATAGTTCATGCCAACTTTAAAATAGGCCATCTAATAAAGAGGACAGCTAGGCAGCAACTCTTGTTGGATTTTCATGAATATCACTCATATCTTTTGAGTTATTCTTGCTGCTCAGATCTTAGTTTAATCCCTGTTGGCCTTTAGTTATATTGTGACAATGATAACATATAACAAAATAAACACATGAAGAAATATGAGCAAAAGTGTGCAAGACTCAACCAGAAATAAAGAAAGCAGCAAATTATCACCATGAGAAACCACATGGTGATTTCAGAGTACAGATAATGCTGGAATAGGGAACGAAACATTTTTGTTTTTATATTTGTCTGCATTTGTTGACATAAAAATTGTGATTGATATGGCCATTTGCAGTGAATGCCTGGCAATTAATAATAAAGTTCTGTCCTGAAATGCAGATGGGCCTGGACTTAATGAAAGAAGCCAGACTCTAGGGATATAAAAATGAGGATGTCGTCCAATGTCAGCTATTTGGAATGATGAACCATCAGCAGGGTCAAAAACACCTTCATAGTGGTTGTGATAACAGAACCCTTCAAGTTGTTTCTTGCTTGCGTGCAGGCAGGCTTCCCCTGTATCTGGGAATGTATAGGCTTCAGTTATGTGGGAGAAGGGCATCATATTGGACAAACATGGAGAAGAGAGGGAAGCAATAAGAAATATATGCATTTTATTAGTTGTGCTGTTAACTAATAATGCTTTCACTCCTCCATATATACTTATAAACGTTTCCTATAGAAAATAATTCAACAGATATATATATATATATATATATATATATATATATATATATATATATATATATATACACATATATGGGATCCGGACACATGATCGACTAGCATATGTCCGAATCACAAAACATCAAACACACATACACAAAAGCGCTTATCATCGACAAGCGCTTCCGTGTATGTGTGTCTGTTTCATAGATCAGACTACAGTGAGGGTAAGGGAAAATTCCCTTTTCCCCACTGTAGTGCGATCTCGGAGTGAGAATAATAAAGTAGGGGTGTGTGGGGGGAGTAGGGGGGGTGAAATCCCCCTGCAGAAACGTAGGTTTTTTTTTTAACTACACATACACTGAAATGCTTTTCGATGTTAAGCGCTTTCGTGTATGTGTGTTCGATGTTTTGTAATTTGGACATATGCTAGTCGAGCATGTGTCCTAGACACATACATATATATATATATATATATATATATATATATATATATATGTATGTATATGTTGAGGCAGGGATGTGTTTTAGCACTTTCATTCTTCATTGAGCAAGAACTTCATCTGAAACTGTATATATATATATATATATATATATATATATATATATATATATATATATATATATATATATATATATATATATATATAGATAGATAGATATAGATATAGATATATACATAGATCTACTTTGCAAGCTCAAACTTTCAAAACTTCAAACTTTATATAGTCAAGACCATAACATCGCAGTTTTGAAAGTTCGAAAATTCAATAAAAAAATTTAAAACAAATTTTGTTTTACATTTATGCAGGGGAGCAAGCCCCCCTGCACCCCCTGCAAATGAAATATACCAAATCCGAAATCGCACTGCAGTGAAGACTACTGTAAATTTCCTGTTCCACACTGTACAGGGATCTCCTTTTGAACCATTCAAAGTTTTAAAACTTTGATCTTATCATCTGGACCATAAGAAGTTTTAAGTTTTATATCTATATATACGGCAAGATTGCCATTCTATACATTTCCTGTAGAGTGATTTGTCCAAGTTCCTCGAGGCAAAAAACACACATATGCCATCATGACCAATTTTATTAATACAACACAAAGAATATTATACTACAAAATATTTGAACTGGTATATTTCAAAACACAATTGATTGTTAAACTATTTTCAGATATGTTAACGCAACTTATAGGAAAACTTTACAATTTGGGCACCGTTGACTGCTTACCCTCCGAAGCAGACACGCAGCATTACTCTTGATGCTCACACCAATCTTAAATATTTGTTAAGCAGTGTACCTCATCTCACCTCACAAGCAAGGGAGAAGGGAGAACAGAAGAGTGGGCCACCCTAAATCCCTTTTCTCTGCCCACCAGCCTGACTACACTCTGCGGGACTGATGTCATGCTCTGTCTTGCATGCTTCTCACCTGCTGCTTCCGACTGATGATCAGCCTCTTTTCACTTTCTTTGCCCCCTGGTCTTCTATGTCCCCCGTCAGGATTGAGGGTTCTGCATTTGATGAAATATCAGCTTCCTCCTGCCAGACAATGTCCTGTACAGTCAGTGCCATGTGTAATTTGAATAAATCTAGCTCTGCATCACTCAAATGTATTCCACCCTCTCTACACCAAACAGGATTTGTGTCATCAATGTTGGATGCTCAATTACTTTCACACCCAGATCTCTCATAGCTCTTGACACTGTATGATTGACAAGATGCCTAGCCCTGTCTAATGTTGTAAAATTAGTCACCTGTTTTAATATTACCCTGGGGATATCTCTGACCATACTATAATCATATGTGGATGTTTTGTCTTAACTGGACTAGATCCAGGCCAACAAATGTCTTTTTCTTTTGTGCACCCACCCTAAATTGATCCTCCCATGCACAATTAAAATTTTGGAAGGGGTCCAGGGAAGTAAATATTGTGGGAAGAAATATCCAGGGAATTGTTATGGCTAGGCTTATATAGGCCCTAGGGCCGATTGCCTAGTACCAACCTATGAACCTATGGAAACCCCCAATACTGCTTTTATCTTTTCAAACTTAGCAAACAATTGACACCACAGCAAATTACAAAATCCAATTCACTTCTGCAAGACCCAACACATTTCATCCTGGTTTGATGACTGATCTCTTCTCCACTGATTAAACAAATGAGTGCCCCAGTATAACTACTGTGTCATCTGTAAAATAAAAAAAAAAGATAAAATGCCAACTGAAAGCAAACAAATTTATGCAAAGTTCATGTCATCTTATATAATCCAAATAAGCCCTGGATGCCCAACACCCTGTTTTATTAATGACTTCAGTTTACTTCAATTTTAAATAAATGCACGGGCAATCCACTGCCTTTTACTCCATGGGAATCTAGAACTTTATGCACCATACTGATGAACGCTGGTGCTGACAATACTATACACTGTCTTGTTCTAAAGACCACTGCCTCATACTGAACCCCTCCCATACTCTTTAAACTTTTCATCCAGCCTACTGGACATAATGCCCTTTCATGCTCTGCTATCAACACCACTTGCCTGTTGTGCCCTAACTGATCCGTCTTTACCCTCCTTAACCAAATCCAAGCACACAAACATCCTTCCATCTTAAATAACCTAAGACTTCCCTTACCCTAAATGCACCCATATACATGATCAACACCTATGAAGCATAACTAGCAAGTCTCCTAACACCACCTGTAAACATTTCAATAAAATTCTAAGCACCTGTGTGGTCTATCTTCATTCCTGTCTCTTAACCTCTCCCATCCTTTCAAAATTCTCGCTGCCAACCAGTCTTTCAAGATACCATTGCAGACATATAATTTTGCTGTCACACTCAAGGCTGCAAAATGCACTTCAGTTATTCACACTGCCTCCCTCATTGCCCACCTGTATACTACGTAATGCATGACTAACTCCACTGGCCATCTCCTCTGCTGCACTGGCAATTGATGGACAAACCTTGCAAAAGCAGTTGACACAGTGTTGTATAAATTGTAGGTTGATTTGTTGCACAATGTCTATATAAGTCATCCCACAGTGGATAGTCAAAGTCCCAGACTTCATCTGGATTGACTACTGACCTCTGACTTGCTGTTGGCACCAGTTCCTGGAGTCTGGAAAACTGAAACTGAGAAAAGATATTGGCTACTTGGTTACCCCTGCCAGGTACATGCCTAGCTGAAAACCTAAATTTGATTATTGAGTTCTGTAAAACCAGCTTCCATAATACCAACAACTCTAAAGGGGATTTGGCAGTCTTCTTAGTCAACACCTGCACCACTGTCTTATTGACTGTATAAAACATCACCTTTTTGTTTTTCATTTTACTTTTCCACACTGCTGCAGCTGTCCTAATTGGCATAATATCTAAAAAATGCTACATCCATTCTCCACTCTTTTGTCCAACCTTCTGGCCATTGAGCTGAGACTATTCTCTAGCAAAAAAGGCTCCCATGCCATCTGCCCCAGCTGCATTGGCAAACAAGCTCAACTCCTCTTACAAAAAGCAGTCACTCTGCCAGAATGACACCCCTTTAAAAGAATCAAGTAACGATGCCCACAAACTCAAATCTTTTTTGACCAGCTTTGCGACTCACACTCTGTGATGCTTGCTTTTACCACCCTTCAGTAAATAGGCAATTAACCTACAAAACATCCTACCTGGACTGATAGCCCCACAAGTAAAGTTTAGTAAGTCTAGGAACTCCATCACCTCTTTAATCCTTACCTTGTCCCTCACTTGAAACTGACCAATCTTTGCAGCAACTTTACCAGCTTATCCTGTATTAAACAAAATATAAGATAAAACAAACAAGAACAAAAACTACTGTAAAACACCAAAATAAGAAAATCGAGAAATCCACGTTGTCAAAACACCAAGTCCACAAAGGATTTATTTGTTAGCGCTTTCATGCACATTCAATACGTGCACTTCCTCAGACAAATAAAATAACAATAATAAGCACATTAAATACCAAGTTAATAAAATCATTAACTAATTAAACTATAATTAAGCAGTAATTAATCAATTTATAAAATTATAATTATAAAATTTGAGCCTGTGTTATATAAAAAACAACACCTAATAAATACCTAAGTTCACAATGCATTAAAAATGCATAAAAATACATAAAAATGTATCATAACTAATACTGCATAATATATAGGAAAAGACCATTGGGGAAATATATTTGTTCCTTACAACAGATCCAATACAAAAATGCATGATACATGAAAACCAAGCATATTCATTAAATATGCACTTTGTCAGTTGACTTAAAAATTCTCACAAATATTAGCATTCAAGGGCTTTTAATCTAAGTAAACATTTGATTGAACATGAATCATTTATACCTGGATAGACGTACGCATTAGTATGTAATTGCCACAGCAATTCTTGTTCCTCAAGTTTTAACTGCCAGGCACCACCCCTAGGATTCTTAGGGACACTTTGCACTACAAGAAAAAGAAAACTATGTGTTTTAAACTCATTTACATGTCTTGCTAATGCATTAGTCAGATTGCATCTAGAAACAGCATATACATATTCATAAATACGTTGTTTGACTTGGCGCTCGGTTTTCCCAAAATAGAAAACCGGACAAAATTTGCACTGAGCCAGATACACAATGCCTTGACTTTCACAATTATACTTCTCCTGTATGGAATACTGAAAGCCATTAATACTAAAAGAAGGGCCTGTTAATATATATTTGCAATATTTACATCTACCACATTTAAACAAACCCTTAATTTTCCTATGTTTAGAATGTGGTATCTCAAACAACTTCTTTAAGTTTTGTCCTTTTCTAAATGTTATTAAAGGTTTAGGACCAAGAACTTTATTCAAAGTTGATTCTTGGGTAATAAGACCCCAATTAGAATATAATATATGTCTAATATCATAGGATATGTCATCAAACTGTGTCAAAAAACTAGTTATATATTCACTCTTGTCAGTTAAAACTATATCAGTGTACTGAGATGTTAACAAAGGGTCGTCAGTATCATCATGGACAAGTGTCTGTACGACATTTAAAATAGGACCTAGCAGTCTCTTAGACCTTTTAGACATTACTTCTTGGATCAAAATATGAATTAATGAAGTAGGATACCCTCGTCTAATGAACATGATGCATAGGAGATTACATTCAGTAATAAAATCTTCTTCATGAGAGCACATTCTGGAAGTTCTGACAAGTTGGCCTTTGACCACTCCTCTTTTTTGAAAATATGGGTGGTTACTGGTAAAGTGTAAGAAAGAATTACTGTAAAAAGGTTTACGGTAAATACAAGACCTATATCTACCTTGAAAAGTATCTTTACTTAATGAAATATCCAAAAAATTAATTGTATCCATGTCAAAACATGAAGTAAATTCCAAAAAGGAACAAAATGTGGACATAGTGTCAACTAAAGCTTGAGCATCATCAGAATAATTTCCCTTTATAATAAAAAACATGTTGTCCTGATAACGCGTATACCGAATGACCATGTCTTTGAAGAAATGATGAGAAAATAAATAAGTGCGTTCCCAAAATGCCAACACAGAATTTGCAAAGCTGCCGCCACATGGAGAACCCATGGCGACACCTGATTTTTGTAAAAATATCTCACCGTTAAACATAAAATAATTATTAGCGAGAATAATTTCCAACAAGGAAATAATAAGATCAATGTCTTTACCTGGCAATTGCTTCAGCAATAAAAAATCTCTAACCCATGACATGCCTACATTGTGTGGTATAACAATATATAAATATTTTATGTCCACAGTAAGAAAGCCATATGATGCATCAAATGGTATGTTGTTAAGATGTTCTAAAACATACCATGAATCAAGGCAAACTTGGGTTTCTGTTTTCAATGCCTGCTTTAATCTAGAATCTACCCATTTAGCGCAAGCATATGTTATTGATTTGCGTCCATCAAAGATTGGATGCAATGGAGGGTCCTGTATGTTCTTGTGGAGCTTAGGTACTCCAAAGATGACAGGCGTTAAAGGGGTTGGGATACAAAGATAATGATATGTGTCTCTGGAAATAGTACCATCGATAAATAAGTCACTCAACTGGGATTTAATGCTATGATAAGCTTGGTTAAACTCGTTCAATGACACTTTAACATAATGAGATGTAAGAAGCATACTATACATCCTATGCGTATAGTCAGCTTCATCCATAAACACAGCGCCACCCCCTTGTCTGGTTGCTTGACCCAGATCTTATGTACCTTGACATACTCAATAAAATCTGTTTGATCTGGAGTAATATTGCAATTCCTAACCTCAGATTTACGATAGTAATTAGCAACCAAAAACCTGAAGTGAATTTCCGTCATTTTCTCAAACAATCTCAGATTAATATCCAATGGTGGATTGAAAGTACTAGACACATATTCGGTGGTAGAAATGTAGTTAGAATTACTAAACAGTAAACTAAGATTAAGTTTACGCACAAAAAGTTTTAGATCACATAACAGGCGACCAATATTAGGTTTCGAATTAGGAATAAAGTTGAAGCCTTTTGCTAAAAATTCGACCATGTCCTGAGAAATATTCATGGAAGAAAAATTATAAACATTAAAGTCACCGCTACCACTATAAAGAATATTTAGATGTTCAAGTGTTTCTGTTCTGGTTACCTCCTGCGCCGGCCATTCTTCTTGCGCTGTTGGAACTGCGATTTGTTGGAATTGGCCGTATTTGCTTTCGTCATGAAGCCTTTCCTGCGAAAATCCTGATTGTTATTACTGACATTGGAATGTTGTTGGTTTAATTTTGGTTATTTTTGTTTATAATCCTGTCACTGCATCAGATGTTGTTTTCCATGGAAACATTGTTTGTTTGAGGCGAGTTATTGATGTCATCTGAAGGAGACAAAGGTACTGCGTCGGTTGCCATAGCAATACCAGTACCAAAAGTTTCGTGATTTTTTCATATAAGGTGGATCAGGATAAGCTTTATGTTGCTGATATGCAAGTTTATCTCTATTAATTTTACACTGTTTAGTGTCAAAAATTTTTGAAAGTAAGGATTCAATGCTAGAAAAGATGCGTTTGTAGTCGTATTCATAACAACCAAAGTCTAGATCAGAAATGATTTAGTTATCCAATATTTCCAGTTGTTGTTGTAAGTCAAGCATCTGTTTCTCATACTGATTGATAAGCACTTCTAAAATCGCAAAACCCTGCTTATCAAAAAATTGAATCAATTGTTGATGAAAATCAGAGTTTTTAACAACGCCAAATGGATACTTCCACTGTTGCAAACCTTTGGGAATTAGTTGAAGCCTAATACATTCCCTAAGATATAAAATTTCGGTTTGCAACTTTTTGAATTTCAATAATTTATTGTCAAAATCTTTAAGACGAAAAACAATGTTGTTGACAGGATTCTGCTGAGTTACAGGTTGGCCATTATTAGTAACATCCACTCCGTTGAACATATTTGGCAAAATGAGAAAGTTCTGTAATAAAGACAAACCAGTAGGGAGTACATCAGATTCAGTTGGTTGACTCGAATCGATATCACCACCACTATGTACCATACCTAAAGAGTTATTATTATTATTGTTGTTATTGATAACTGTTGTATTATTAATAGATTCAATATTACCATGTTGTTGAACTGTTGTAACTCGCTGAGCGGGAGTTGGTAATAATGAACTTGAAGTAGAAAAAAGTGAACTACCGGTGTTGAAAACGACACCCGGTTTAGGTCTAACAACAGCCTGATTCACCTGTTCAGACATTCTCCTTGACAGGTCTTCCACTTTCTGGGTAAGCTGCTGGACTAAAGCAGTCAGGGTGCCGATAGAAATTCTGATGATGCTCAAGCTTTAGTTGACACTATGTCCACATTTTGTTCCTTTTTGGAATTTACTTCATGTTTTGACATGGATACAATTAATTTTTTGGATATTTCATTAAGTAAAGATACTTTTCAAGGTAGATATAGGTCTTGTATTTACCGTAAACCTTTTTACAGTAATTCTTTCTTACACTTTACCAGTAACCACCCATATTTTCAAAAAAGAGGAGTGGTCAAAGGCCAACTTGTCAGAGCTTCCAGAATGTGCTCTCATGAAGAAGATTTTATTACTGAATGTAATCTCCTATGCAACATGTTCATTAGACGAGGGTATCCTACTTCATTAATTCATATTTTGACCCAAGAAGTAATGTCTACAAGGTCTATGAGACTGCTAGGTCCTATTTTAAATGTTGTACAGACACTTGTCCATGATGATACTGACGACCCTTTGTTAGCATCTCAGTACACTGATATAGTTTAACTGACAAGAGTGAATATATAACTAGTTTTTTGACACAGTTTAATGACATATCCTATGATATTAGACATATATTATATTCTAATTGGGGTCTTATTACCCAACAATCAACTTTGAATAAAGTTCTTGGTCCTAAACCTTTAACAACATTTAGAAAAGGACAAAACTTAAAGAAGTTGTTTGAGATACCACATTCGAAACATAGAAGAATTAAGGGTATGTTTAAATGTGGTAGATGTAAATATTGCAAATATATATTAACAGGCCCTTATTTTAGTATTAATGACTTTCAGTATTCCATACAGGAGAAGTATAATTGTGAAAGTCAAGGCATTGTATATTTGGCTCAGTGCAAATTTTGTCCGGTTTTCTATTTTGGGAAAACCGAGCGCCAAGTCAAACAACGTATTTATGAACATGTATATGCTGTTTCTAGATGCAATCTGACTAATGCATTAGCAAGACATGTAAATGAGTTTAAAACACATAGTTTTCTTTTTCTTGTAGTGCAAAGTGTCCCTAAGAATCCTAGGGGTGGTCCCTGGCACTTAAAACTTGAGGAACAAGAATTGCTGTGGCAATTACGTACTAATGCGTACGTCTATCCAGGTATAAATGATTCATGTTCAATCAAATGTTTACTTAGATTAAAAGCCCTTGAACGCTAATATTTGTGAAAATTTTTAAGTCAATTGACAAGGTGCATATTTAATGAATATACTTGGTTTTCATGTATCATGCATTTTGTATTGGATCTGTTGTAAGGAACAAATATATTTCCCCAATGGTCTTTTCCTATATACTATGCAGTATTAGTTATGATACATTTTTATGTATTTTTATGCATTTTTAATGCATTGTGAACTTAGGTATTTATTAGGTGGTGTTTTTTATATAACACAGGCTCAAATTGTATAATTATAATTTTAGAAATTGATTAATTCCTGCTTAATTTTAGTTTAATTAGCTAATAATTTTATTAACTTAGTATTTAATGTGCTTATTATTGTTATTTTATTTGTCTGAGGAAGTGCACGTATTGAATGTGCATGAAAGCACTAACAAATAAATCCTTTGTGGACTTGGTGTTTTGACAACGTGGATTTCTCGATTTTCTTAAACAAAATATACCTCGTTTCATATCTATCATCAAACTCAAGAACTTCAAAGGTTTGGTGGTGTCTTCCTACTTGACTGGTGATAACAGAACTTCTAACTCATTGCACATAGCAATGAACTCCCACAACACTACCTAAATCACCTTCCTTACCCTTCCCAATTAGCAAATGATCATCGAAATAGTGAATTATCTTTTGGGTTATCTCCCACTGCTGCCACATCCATTGTAACAGATAACTAAACTTTTAAAACATAGCATAAGTGACAGCACAGCCTGTTGGTATAGCCTTATCGAAATAAAGTTTTCCTTTCATAAACATCCCTAGCACTGGTCAATCAACAGCCCTCACAGGCAATAAATGAAAGAAATATTCAATGTCCAGTTTCACTAACCACTGGTCTGCAAACTCTCTAATAAAACAAACAGCATCATCAAGTGATGAATATTGAGCCTTCGTATTAGTCTTCATAATATAGTCATTAACTGAATCCCGTCTCAGAAAAGTTAAAGATGAATTAATTGGAATTTCCCTTGTCTCTTCTTGGGTACCAAGGCAAAACGTGACACTCTGAATAACTCAAATTGTAGCTTCTCGAACAGACCTAATAATGCCCCCTCCCCCACGACTTCCTTTTCATCAAAGCTTGCAAAAAGATCGATAATAAAAACCCTTGTATGACTTCTTTTGCCATGTCCTGTTGGACAATCAATCAAATAGCATTACAACACAGACAATCTAACAGAGGTGTAACAGCACTCCTCTCCTGGAGAAACATTGAAAGAGAGCTGAATCCAGCAGTTTGGCTAGGACGCTGACAGACTGGCAGCAGATTTTCACTGCTCTGCTACATTGCTTCTATTTCTGACAGGAAATTATATTTCTAAATTATTCTAATTGACTTTTTATGCGGATGTAACTACTTTAAGCTATTCTGAGGGATATTATCAAAAGATTGTTTTTATAACTCATTGTTTTCCTATCAGTCTTTTATTTGGAAAATTTCTTCACTCATAATCCTGTCATGAGTCACACAAAAATAAAGTCTCAAGACTCAGCTTTGAAGAAGGAACTGTATCTTAACAAGATACAAGACATTTCACTAAAAATGGACAAAATGGACAACAATATAGACAACTTTAAAGAAAAATGCTCAAAAGAGATGGATCAAATTCATGAGACTTTAAAACAACAAAAATCTCAAGTATCTGGTATAGAAGATGTTCTAAATAATATGGAAGGGAAATTGTCTGGAGATGGAAATAACACTGAATTGGTTTTGAAGCAAAATACTATTTTACTAAATAAAATAGATGATCTGGAAAACAGATCTTGGAGAAACAATATTCATATATTTGTCTTACCTGAAAAAATAGAAGGAGAAAGCATGACAAACTTTTTAACACCTTGGTTCCCTGAGGTTGTAGACTTGCCTGAAGCTATATGATATGGCACAGAAAGACCCCATAGGTCCTCGGTTACACCTTCTTCAAAAAATAATCCTTTGCGGAAATCTACTATTGTGAGATTTTTTTCATCTCAAGACAAAGAATTAATTCTTAAAACAGCCTGGTCCAAATCTTCAGTCAAGGTAGCAGAAAAGATGGCAAGATATGACAATAATTATTCTGCTTACATGATGTCTGAGAGGAAATGCTTTTTACATTTAATAAAAGAAATCAAGAAGAGACAGATTAATGTCTACTGACTATTCCTGCCAGACTTAAAATATTTCTTCCAAATAAAATCAAATCCTTTGAAGATCTAGACACTGCCATGACTTTCCTGAAAACGAATAATATACTGCAACAAACAGAAGACATGGATTGGAACAAAATCTTCTTTAAAAGACAAGTTGGAAGAAATGCATGGAAAATTAGTGAAAAGAAAATACAAATTAAAATCAAA
Source organism: Protopterus annectens (assembly GCF_019279795.1). Lineage (NCBI taxonomy): Eukaryota > Metazoa > Chordata > Ceratodontiformes > Protopteridae > Protopterus > Protopterus annectens. The sequence goes on along the minus strand of NC_056745.1, from coordinate 998,737,965 downwards.
CATACTTTTAAACTAGTTTGTTTAGTACCATTTAATCTTACAAACAAGTAAAAATATATATATTTTTCCTCATGATAAAAGTTTTTATTCTCTAAATTGTCTGAAAAAGCAAAAAGGAAACTTGCATGAATTCTTCATTAAGGTAATTCAATTTTTACTACTACTTTACTCTAATATTTAAATTCATTAACTAACATTTAACATATTATAAACATTACATATACATTCTCTATGGTCACATAAACATAACCTTATTAATTGTGACACTTCTATCATTCTATCATCACTTACTATACATTCAAGTTTCCTTATTTTTTTCCTTATAAAGTTAATTTGTCCTGGTCCCTTCAATAAAACACATCACACCAAATGACTTTTGATGACCTTTATTAAATTTCCATAACATATCTTTGATCACCAACTTTATTAATTACAACTATTCATGATATAATTGATTCTAAATACAGCATAACATCCTTGTAATGTTAATCAGGGCGTACCTACACACCCTGCCCCAGTAAGCAATGTCCATACCTCTACTCACTTACTTTACTTATGAAGCAGCATCCCATCTCACTTCATATGCCATTCATTGTAATGTTAATCAGGGCAGAGTACCTATTCACCCTGCCCAACAAGCAGGATCCATGCCTCTGCTTGCTTACTTTACTTATGAAGCAGCATCCCAACTCACTTCATATACCATCCATTGAATTACCTTCCACCAAATAAGCACCACCCTTATATCAGCTTGTTTATCTATTCAGCAAGCTTCCTCCAACTACTCATTTCCTTTCCCCAGATCCTTGAAATGAAGATCCAGACATCAGAGGGGGAACAGAAGAGGACAAGCCTATCCCTCTTCTCCTCCTACCCCAACTGATAAATACCCTACTCCCCTAATGAAAAGAGGGAGGGTGGGTGTGTAGCAAGTTCACTCCAAAATGTGATTGTTTAACCCAACTACACTAGACTAAACCTCTTAAGCCCCTCCCCCATAATTATCTCACTTCCTCCCAACCATCCCTGCCTCCACATAACCCTTTCACCTCCCCAACCCACTTATCTCCCCTTAATATTAACCTAACCCCCCTCATGAAGATGTCCTGGGACAACTTAGTTTGTTGCCAAACTTCATTTGTCCCAGTCCCCTTCAATAACACACATCACACCAAATGACATTTGACGACCTTTATTAAATTTCATAACATATCTTTGATCACCAACTTTATTAATTACAACTATTCATGATATAATTGATTCTAAATACATCATAACATCCTTTTAATGTTAATCAGGGCAGCGTACCTACTCACCCTGCCCAAGTAAGAAGCATCCATATCTCTACTCACTTACTTCATAGCTTCATAGGTTCATAGATTAGTGCTAGGCTAACTGCCTTTGTGAGACATTTTAAGCCTAGCCAAATATCCCCTGTGAGATTCAAACCCTGTACCTTGTGTTTGTAAGGCAAACACCTTAACCATTAGGCCACCCTCCCAACCCTTACTTATGAAGCAGCGTCCCATCTCACTTCATACACCATTCATTTTAATGTTAATCAGGGCAGCATACCTAATCACCCTGCCCAATAAGCAGGGTCCATACCTCTGCTCACTTACTTTACTTATGAAGCAGCGTCCCAACTCACTTCATACATCATCCATTGAATTACCTTCCACCAAATAAGCACCATCCTTACCTCAGCTTGCTTATCTATTCAGCAAGCTTCCTCCAACTACTCATTTCCTTTCCCCAGATCCTTGAAATGAAGATCCAGACATCAGAGGGGGAACAGAAGAGGGCAAGCTTATCCCTCTTCTCCGCCAACCAGCCTGACCAGGCTTTTCCCCCTCCCTTCTACCCAAAATTGTTCAATCCACTTCCCATAAAGAGAAGAGGCAAGCCAAACATCATTTGGTGTACCCATCATCTGTAAAGCACCTTAGAATCCTATCATAAACCCCTTTGTCATGCCATCACTGAAACACACCCTAATGAAACTAAATAAAGTAGGATTTCCATGACCCCGTTGTAACAATGGAACATCCACACCAAGAGAACACATCCCTTTTAGCCCACTGCCTTCAAAGCTGAAATCATGGATCATCCTGAATGTATCAACAACCTATAACCACAAAAAAAACACAAACTATAACCCCTTGAACTCAAGATGGCACCCAGTCAAACAACTAGTAGCAAGTCTCACACCCAGGACCCTGTTACCTACCTTACTTCTTAAAACTCTACTCACAAAATTGACCCAAACACCCAAGTGAAATGATCCTTGTGCTGTTCTGTAAAACCTTAACCTGGTATGTAACATTAACACTACCTACTCAAGGGACAAATTTGTCACCCCAAGATACCACCCATTAGGCACAGACTCCAGCATCCTGTCAAACACCTCATTGGCCCTTCCCCCACATATGCTTCAAACAACTAGATATGTGAATACGACCAGCCTAGATTGCAAGAAAGCAAGGATTGAACTTCACTGGCTTACAGGAATCATGTTCCTCATAGTTCCATATCGAAAATTCTGGCTAGATTCCATTTTAGATATATGAATAAAATAGCTAGTTTACCAGAGGCCTAAACCAGTGACCTTAAAGTACCCCTGATCCTATGATTGGACTCCACCCCACCCATGAAAACCCAAATCTCACCTTAAACAATCCTCTCCCTGGATTACCATGACGCCACATGCCTATCCTTCAACTTGCCCCTACCCTACCTTGATAAACTCCAACCCTGCTGTATCATCATTAGCACAGACTTATGATTACCAGCTAACCCCTTGTGCCCCACTCCCACAATCAAAAACATCCCCATAATCAACATCCATTACCTTCCAAAACCATTTCTGACACAGCTTGGACCACTGCTCACCATGCAGTCCTCCTGTAATCTCATTGTGCACCACTCAAGAGACCAAAACCTCCACTGCAACAGTTTTTAAGCTCCCTCACTTCCGGTCACCAGTCAATGTCAACTCAAATTCCATTTTCCTTCAGTAACTATTGCCCATTTGTGCTCCCCATGTGTAACCTCCTCGCTCTCCACTGCTTCCATCATCTGTGAATTCACTGTATCGAAACCACTGGAACTCGGCACATCACCACCTACAAAGAAAAGGACAAAATTAAACCCTCTAATAGGAATAAGAAGGCTCCACCTTATACCCACCTATTCCAAATTACAGCCGCAGCGTTCCAAGACCCCATCTGCAAGAAAGAAGAAGCCATGTAAAACATCCAAACACATAACACACATTCCAATACATCTACAAGGAGAACCCATCCTGCCAACCTGGGAAGGAATGTACCACCGCCACTCCCCTCTATGGCAATGCAGCCATAACTGAAGCTATGCTTCCTATGACCCTATCAAATACCCAAGATAAATTTAACTACCAGTGGAGTATATTAAAAGTAAACCCCACACCTAAAGGGACCTATCCATATCCACAACCCGGGTAACCTTGCAAATCCAGACCACATCCATTAGTGCCCTGTATAAGTCAAGCTAACATATTGTAAAACCATCTGCCTAGTTCTTAACCTTCCATCTCCAAATGAGGCACACTAACCAACCTAATGTGGAAATAAAGTTATCTGCTCCTTATTTGAGCAGTTCCAATAATAATTAAACCCCATTACATTAATTCATGCATAAAGTCCAGGTTTGTCTGTAAAATTAAGTAAAATACATGTTGTATAATCTGCAAACAGCTTTCTATCCACATAAACCACACTGTTCATATGTTCCCTTTCTCCTGCTGCTATTTTATGTGTCATGTAAAGCTCTCACTCATCTATACACAAGGTTCAGCCCCTTATCCTCAGAAACTGTTGAATCTGACCCATAATTTGAATTAATGAACCAACAAGCTATGCCCCTCCCCAAACATCAAAAGCATGAGCCTTTCAACCCTCTACTTTTAACTGTGATGCTTAGTACCGGAATCCGACAACAAAACCAAGCCTCAAAAATTCTTAAGAGCATTCGACCACATATTAAATAACTAGGTAACTTGCTTGACACTACCACTGAAAAGTAGTTCCTATCAAGCCATTCTGCCAGAAATGCAATACTGCCGATTCACATTTACACCTAGTGTATATATTATATACCCATACATATTTTTATAAAAATATATCATATATACATTTACCAATACAACACACCCGCACACACACACACACCCTTACACCAACCCATGTACAATACACAAATTCAATTAAATGCATAGAACAGATAATCAAAACCCCCTACCCTATGTACACGGCTACCAAAGCCTATACCCCCACCACCACCTGCATCATTACTAAACCATTAAAATTCTATGTCTCCTCCTGCACAAGAAAAGAAAATGTAAGATCTCAGCACACACATCCACTCAGGCCTAAAGCCAACCTTAAGTGCCACTGGGGCACCCTGTTCAACTGTGCTGCCCCTACAATGGCCCGCAGTAACCTCCCCATCTTCAACAGAATGCCATCTTAGCAGCTTCACCCCAAAGCTGCTTGTACTGCAATCATCTGGAATGCAACAAACACTAGTTTATGAAAAGTACGTGGTTGCATAAACTTGAGGAGATAACCGGCAACTAAATCTGAAACTTCCCTAACAAAAGCAGATTAATGACCTAGCTCATAAGCCCTGTTGCGTTTTAGTGCCTCTAATTCAGTAGCAACCTTGTCAAGGGAATAAAGTCAGAAAATCATGACGGACATTTGAGTTTCCAACTTCCATCTTTAATTATTTCCACTCATTTACTAGCAAATCACAAGCTTATGAAAACGGACCCAAATATGAGGCAAAATCTGGATGTTCTGCAAACTCTGTACAGTTGAGAGGTATGATCGCACTATACTAAGATTTACAAAATAAACTGGGCCCACGCTTGCCTCTAAATATGTAAAACCCAAACCCAATGCATGTCACCACATGCTGGCTTCACTCCCCAGATCATCCTTGAGATTCTTTGAAAATCCAAAAGTTTTAGGAATAACCCCCCCCCCCCAACAGCCCATCACCGCAGGGCAACACATCCGAAACTCAAATGCTTTTTTCACTGTTAAGCATTACTGTGCCACTTCATAAAACACACAAAACTATGCGGCTCCTCCTTGAAAACTTGTCTAGTCAAATCATAATTACCGGAAACAGCTAATACAGAAAAGTATCTCACTCCCCATGTGGAGGGCTTCAACTCCACACCCTCATCCTTACATGCTTTAACTCCACAGTCAAGCAACCACGTAACATGAAAAAAAAACACATAAAGTGAATGCTGGTACAGCTACCGAAATCACACCCAAGGTAATTGGCTGAATATTGTCACCTACTCCAAATAACTTCAATTACATAAAACCTCAACTAATATTTTAAAAGTCCAAGTTAATGCAGATCAGCTTAAACTCAATTTCAAATCCCTACTAAGTGCAATACGAAATAAATACCAAGCATAAAAACCTATAACCAGACATGTGTACGATCTTTACTTCTTCGGGTTTACCTGGCAAGAAAAAGACTCTTTGTAATATAAAGTTGAGAGCTAAAGTAAAATCACGACTCCCCTCGAGCCAGTATTCCCTTATGCGCATGCGCAATTAAACTGTGGTATCACAATCTTTTCCCGCGAATAGAGCACTGGTGGAAAACAGTCCTAAGTGTCAAACCCGTGATGCTGGGCACTATAGTCAGAGGAATGTACCACTACACCATCGTATTGGACACCACTGAAAAAACCCTAACAGTGCAAGGTCACTGTCAAACAAACACAATACCCATCCTTCTCCATCAACTATAATCCCATCTTAATCGGAAGTGAACAAAACCTCCAACAACATCCAATGGCCCAGAAATATACCGGAGAAAGTTTATACATGGATTTACTCTCAAGTTACACTCTGCACACTGAAACTTGTGTTTCCTAAAATGAGGCAACCCAGCTACACAGTTAAATGGTGATGTGCATGGGCAGTGAGTGATATCATGCTGAGAGCCCTCAAAACACCACAAAATGTAGCCTGTGAGTCCAAAGAGTGCAGCCCTGCTACCAGAATGTTCAAGATACCATCCGGTGACACAAACATCCTACCAAACTGAAGAACCACACACCTAATTCACCCCACTGTGCATAGCATCACCAATTTCAATAGGGAGAAAAAAAAAGGTGGGGACTAGCCGAACCAGATGAAATGGAAAACAGCCTACCACTACCCACCCTACTACTGCAGCCATCAACCAACCATGTTGTTAACCAAAGCCTAACATTAGGATCTTCAGACTGCTGCAACCACCCTCACAGTCCTTAACCATAAACCCTTCAAAACAGACCACCTAGCAATCTAACAATCCACAGAGAAGGACATTGTGGTAAACAACATACAAATACTAGCACCTACCTCAACTTTGACTAACCTTACCTACCTCTTCCCTGCCACAAGGCCTACCTGACCACCGCAACAGCACCTAAGGTCGTCTCGGACATGAACTTGCACTGTAGCAAGTTCACGCCAAAATGTGATTGCTTAACCCAACTACACTAGACTAAACCTCTTAGGCCCCTCCCCCATAATTATCTAATTTCCTCCCAACCATCCCTGCCTCCACTTAACCGCTTCACCTCCCCAACCCACTTAACTCCCCTTAATATTAACCTAACTTCCTCCATGAAGATGTCCAGGGACAAATTTGCTTGTTGCCAAACATCATATGTTAATTAAAATTTAACAAAAAATCTTACAGTGATTCAGTTAATTAGTTAAGCTTGCTCTCATTACTTAATATTTAAAGATTTATTGTGCAGTTCTGATAAGTATCTCATTTATTATGTTTCACTGCTTTTTTTTGACTAGGGGCATGAGTAGTTTATTTATAGTTAGTTGTCCCTGCATTTGATGTTTAGGTTCCTGTCATTAGGGTTAGCTTAGGTGAATGCTAATACTGTAGGTATTTTATTTTTCAGAGCTGTGGATGTGAATGTGGCTAAACTATTGCTTTGCTCATGTGTTCAGGGTGTTCTTCTATGCTTCTTGGGAGATTGGAGGTTGGGGATAATGCTTGTGGCTGGTACTGTTTCTTTCTCTTCTTGTGCCCTCATTTCTTTATTTCTCTCTGTTTGCCTTTTTGTACTTGTGCTGGTTGTTGTTAACAAGCTGAATAGTGTGGTATTGTAGCCGTAGGAAGTGTGCTTTTTTGATTCGATGTGGGAAAGTCTAAGGAAATGACACTTGCGCTATTTGATCACCATGAAAAATGGCTTCACTAAATTTGAACATATTAAGCCCGAGCACTTTTCTGGAAAGCTTGAGGCTTGGTCGGGCAAATTAAACTCAAGCACTTGCTTGGTAAGGTTGAAGCTTGTTCATTTTTTTTCTTCTGTCTTCTCTGGACTGATTTGACTTGACGTGGTTTCCAAAGTTGTGAGCATTAGTTTGTATTCGTTTGGATGAGAAGATAGAGTGATCTCAGCTGTCACTCAAAGGAAGTGGGCAGAGGAAAGAGAAATCTTGACATTTTGCTGGAAGGGAAGTGATTTCTCAAATATTTTAGACTTTTATCTATAATGACACAATTTGTATAGGTAATGTTGCTGGATGGCTGATTTGGTACAACAATGGAAAGAATGCGTGAAGAGTTAACATAATTGCCTTTCTTCAAAAAAAGGAAAAAAATAGCATCTGTCAGCATACTGATGGAGGCTGCTTTGGTGCCTCATTTACTCATCAGATACCATGCTACAATGAATTAATGGTGAGGTTCTTGTCTTGTTCTTGAAGTTCTGAAGCAGCTTCTTGTCCTGTTTTTTTTCCATGGTGTGGGAGTGCAATCATGCTTAAGCTGTCAGTTTACAGGACTGGCTAAGGGAGTTACTGCTGGCTGCTTCAGTGCTGACATGACTTTCTGCATCTGTGTTTGTACTGAGCTAAGTATTAGTAGCTTCTGGGCACAAATTATTTATTTATTTTATTTTTTTGGGGGGGTTGGGACATGGGAATCTTATCCTGTGAACACTGTTAAAAGTCTCTTTAAGTGAACGGTAGTGAAGTTGCTGCTGTCTGCTTTATTGCAACTGTGCCTTCTTCCTTTTTTATTTCTTCTGTATTAATTAGCACTGGCTTCTTTGCTTGTTGCTTGTCTTGGGAATAGGTAGCATGTTCTGCTAATGCTGTTAAAGTATCTTTATAAGCATTCATTGATGATTTATAGAACTATTTGTTTTACCCAATGACAGGTACATTTCAAGTTGCTTTGTTTCATATAACTTCCAGACGCATAACCGACTTGACCATATATCTTGATTGAAAAGGCTTCATACAAACAAGTTCATTCTTTCAGTTAACATATAAAATAAAAATGGTCAAGGCAACAAATTAATCAGTGTACTAGTAGAAAAGTAATTAAGACAATATTAGATAAATGAGTCTAGTATCACACATACTAGCATGACTTGAACAATCTATAAATGAATAGATTGCATGCATGTGCACTGCAATATGGCAACTGTGTACTTTAATGACTATTATTTGGCAACTGGTGAAGGTTAGTGATTTATTTTTGCTGTTTCTAGCTGCATGTAAGCCCCAGTTTGTCTTGCTGATGTAAAATACTACAAATAAGTATCTTTCGTCCAGTATTAGATACAGAACATAGAAAGGCTTTGCCTGTAGCTTAAGGTTTTAACCATGCTTCACAATTGTCTTTTAGCAGTTAAATAACATTGTAACCTCACAGTCAATGCAGAATTAAATCTCATGTTACAGACGTAGTAGTAGCTACCACCAAGTATCTGCGTTGCCTGTTCTAATTTACATTGCTTTTGACTTTTTGCTGACTAATAACTTACTTTCAAAAAATCATAGCTACTATCTGTAAAGTTATTGTTATATTATACACTAAAATAAATTGGTTTACTTGCTGATAAAATTCCCACATTATAGCTGCACACACACACACACACACACAGAAATATATATATATATACACATATATATGGGTCCCCTTCAGATGGTCAAACTTTTAAAAGCTCGACTTTCGTATGGCTGAGACCATATGATAGAACTTTTAAAAGGTCTAACGGTCTGAATGGGGATCTCCATAGAGCATGGAATGGGAAGATTTCCCTTTACCACAATGTAGTTCGATCTCAGAGTTGGTATATTTAAATAGGAGGGGGTGTGGGGGGTGTAGGTGGGTGCAGGGGGCTTGCCCCCTTGCTAGCACTGTTTAGTTTTTTTCTTTTATTTATTTTATTTTCACATTTTCGAACATTCAAATCTTTGATCATATGATCTCAGCCATATGAAAGCTGAACATGTGGTTGCTTGATTATGTGAAATAGACTCATATATATATATATATATATATATATATATTTATATATTTATACACACACACACACACACACATATCTATATCTATCGATTTATATATATATATATATATATATATATATATATATATATATATATATGACTGAAGCAACTATTATAATTAATCCTTTCATCCATGCTTCCATCCAAGTTTTTGAAACTTATTAGTTGACTACCATAAATAACCATTCCCCTCTATTCATTAAGCTCCTTGCAGGAATAGTGCTATTACTGCATGGAGTGGATCATGCCAGTGTATAGCAGCAGCACACCTTGTATATTAATGAAGGCATGCTGCTGTAGCTCTACACAGACACAATCTGTGTACGAGTGCAGAGGGTGTGTCTGTACAGTGCAGGGACACTAAATATGCCTCCTGTGCTCAGAACATGCTGTACGGCACTTTCTAAGCTGTACTGGCATAACAGTAGAGTGTAGCTCTAATATTATGCCAGTATTTCAGTGTACACAGGCACTGAAATGAAAAATAAATAATTTCAGTGTCCACGGACACTGAAATAAAACTGGCAAAGATGAAAGCAATACAGGGGGTGTGTCACAGCTTCTGTGACACACCCCCTGTATTGCTAAAGCACCATATGGTACTTCGGCATTCTGCGGAAGTAAGAAATGTGTGTAGATGCATGCTGTACCTCTCAACCATACAGATTTTTGCAGAATGTCCAGATCTGCATACCTCTCAACCTCTTAATGCCAAAAATCTGGACAAAGCTTGACAAAATGGGGGACAAATAGGGACATATTTTAAATATTGCTCTCATAAACTAAGTTACAAGAGAGTAACAGTTCATTTTAACATTCTGAAGGATTTGAAGTCTGAAACTCAAATGTTATGTCATTATTTAGTGAATTCAATCCGGAGATTATCCCATTGATTTGCAAGGAAAAAAAGAGGAACAGGCCAAAAATATGAGCCAAAAATGTGGACATTCTTTGAAAATCTGTACCTCACAACTATCTTTGAAATGTGTACAGATAGTTGACTCATATATTTTGGTGTGTTCCTCCTAAAATATGCACCTCCCTGATTCCACAGGACCAAAACATTAAGCTAATGCAAAACCTTTGTATTCTATCAACTGTCTAAGTTTGTAAGAGCAATACACAGATAATGGTGCAGAAAGCAATGTGCAAACCCCTACAGTAAATAAAAGTAAAACACATATGTATTTTCTTTTCTGACTGCAATAAAGTTTAAGAGTAACTGAGTGGGAGAGCGTGTCGCACAGCTATGCTCAGCCTAGCTTACACATCCCAATGAGCTAAATACAAATATATGGCCAAGACAGACTAAAGTGAAATAGTGTAGTGGTTATAACTTTCACTTAATAAGCAGGAATTTGCAGTTCAAGTACCCATTCAGTCCAATCATTTGTATCTGTTAAGCATGAACATATATTTTGTTATCAGTAAGCAGTGAACAATATATATATTTTGTTAACCAGGGTAATGTAAGCAGGTCCAAATTTGAGGTGTCAGTGTAGTACAGATGTGAAACCCCCATAGGAACACAAGCCTCCCATACAGCATAGCCACAAAAGAATGTATTGTAATGAAAGCATATAGGGGGATGTTATAGAAGGTAGACATACATATCATAATATGTCATGTATGAGGAATCAACCCCACAATACTGATAGTCTATAAAAGGAAAGCTAAATAATTCTAACCTGTGCTCAGCTATGCTTAGCCAGTATAGGCATTGCTTAAATGTAAATAAAATAAAAATGTAAATTCTAAGCAAGAATTAGAGTAGCTAAGTGGATTTGTGCACTGGGAAGCAGTGCTTAGCATCTACTCCTTTAAGCAATGCATATACCAGCTAAGCGAGTTTGACCGACACTTAGCTTAGCTTAGCATATTCAAAACCATCTAATCATGGCAAAGGGCAAGAAATTGGCCGTATTTAAACCTTGCAGGTAGGAATACACCTCATAACCAGTTGTAGCTCCCCACTATAGGCACTATGGGTGGTGTTGGAGTTGGTGTGCACTTTCGGTTGCAGCGCTGGGGCATACAGGAGTCCAAGGTCATGGTTGGACTCCTTGTAAAAAAACACGATCTAAGACTGCTGCAGGACCAGTACCAGGACTCCCAGTACAAAGCGGTGGCCTGGGAAAGTCTCGCCCATGATCTCACCAGTGCCACTGGCATCCCTCAGACTGGTGAGCAGGTCCAGCACCACTTTCCTGACTTGAAGCAAAGGAAGAGAGAGCTCTTGGACCAGTGGGTCCAAAATGCATGGCAGAGGGATGTCCCAGATGTGTGTAAGTATTAATATCAATAACTGTTTACCAAAGTACAGCCTGTGTATGTGATGGATAGGTATGCATAAAGGTTTCTGTATCTTCTTTACAGCTCCACCTGAGTGGGCTGCGAACCAGGAAGTCCATGCAAGCAGGCTGCTAGGGCTGCGTTGCGAGGTTGGTGAGTAACAATCTAGCTTATAGTATTCATACCAAATAAATATAAAGGAGTAGAATGTCACCTGGCAGTATTAAAAATGGGTATAGTTTGTACTGAATAAACCAGACAATATTACAGTAATAGCGGCATATAGGTTATATATAAATAAAACTGTAACTGCCTGACAATAACATTGAAAACCCTGGACTGGTTGTGTTTACTTTGGTATTATATGAATTGAAATGTGTACAGGTTATGCACAGCAACTATAGCTCTAAAAGCATTAAACAATCAAGTCACATCTGACAAAGTTAGTGCCTTTGTAAGACACGAGATTAACTGATATGAAATGTTTTGTGCACCAAGATCTGATATCTGAATAATAATGTTGTGTTAACCACTGTTTTCCACACTGTGCTATATCAAAAGGTATATATAGGAATATATATATAAGAATGTCATAATTACAAGGTCAGATTGTACAACCAAGAGAGTATTAGACATAAAACACTCAAGGAAGAGACAGCAGTTTCTCAATAGCTTGTTCTGATGAAACACAAAACCGTTTGTAGTGTTTTATTCACAAACAGGCACGGTTTGAATCCCGGTAGTGGTAGTAATCTGTATGCATGATTTCACCTAGGATTTTGTAAATATGTGTAGAAACAGTCAGGTAGTGTTAACCGAAATTTCCTCCACAGAGCTGCCAGGTAAGAAAAGATATAAAGTAGCTATAACAAGGGTGTAGTTATACTGTGTCCAACACCCATGGTCCAACCCCAAGGCTGCAAATGACAGCAAGATAAGTAGATACACCAAGTAGTCTCCCCCAAGAAATGTTCAAGTGTCATACTGTCCCAGCTACTGGTCACTGATGCCGACATGTCACAGAAAAAAGGTGAATAGTAGTAAAGTAGAGAATACAACCAAAAACAGCTTCAAGCAAGAAAAAAGTACTGCTCCACACTGTCAAAAACTTTTAATAAAACGACAAAGCTTTCGGATAAAACTATCCTTCAGTGTCTTACATACAATATGCATAAAAACAGCATTCTTAAATACAACCTAATCATATCACATGATACAGCAAACCTATCAGCAACATCAATTAAAATGGTAATTAATCCTTTTGCTCCTTAAAGTAACATTTCACAATATAAAATCCATAGACTTATATGTACCAAAAAATATATATACCAAACCCACATAGTTAATACAAAACTACTTCACTTTTTGTTGTTTAAACTTCAAAACGGGTTTTAATGTAACCTGTTTGTTAAGACCTGGATGTTTATCTGCTTCTAGTTGAATAATCCATTCATATTCTTTCATATCTATACTATTGACCAAATCCCCATGTCTAGCATTGGGGTATATCACAGGCACAACTCTAAAGTTAAACTGGTGAGTATCATCAGTTTCACTAATATGGTGGGCTAGGGAATTAGTAAGTACTTTCCTACAAATCTCCGATTTATGCTCTATTATCCTGTCATTTAGCCTTCTTACTGACTTTCTAACATAAAAACCTGGACATTTCAAGCATGTAGCAAGATGTATAACAGGTGTTGTATTGCATGTGGCAGTACAGCGGAAGGTAAACTTCCTGCCATTCACAGGGTGTATAAATTCAGTCGATTGATTTATATTTGAACAACAAAAACAATTATGACAGGGGAAAGTTCCCTTTCTGTTATAAATAGGGACAGATTTTCTATTTAGAGAAAAATCCTTATAACATAACAACGTCTTTAAATTGTTACAATTACGATAGGTAAACAAAGGTCTACCTGGGAGCCATTTCTCAAGGCCAGGTGTGGCTTTTAGAATGTAGAAACAAAGAAAAACACCAAGGCAACACTATAAACACAGTTTCTAAGATGAAAAACGTTTTCGTAATGTGAAGAGCAACACAGGTGCAACACGACTCGAACAGGCAACAATAACTGTTTATTAACTACTAAAAGTAGTACATAAAATAATGGTTAAGCGCTTTCATCTGACTGAGCAGACTTCATCAGAATGAATAACACAAATTTAAAACTCAATGATATAGACTTTTTGGCGCCAAAAAATGTTTGCCATTTGAAATTTAAAAAGACAGTGCTTAACTCTTTACACATTACACGTTCCTTCATAACTAGAACGTCTCTCTGCATGAACAAAAATCAACCCAATCCACACAATGAAAACATGCAGCTGATCTTAATCAAAAAAATAATATAAATTAAATAACTACATGCTAGTTTAAAAATAATGCTACGTGGCAATGCTACAATCTATATTACTATTATTGATAAAATAACATAATGCATCTTCTAAATAGTACCTAATAACCATATAAATGCTTGTGTCAACAAATACATGTAATTAATGTACATAAACTACATATAAAAACTACATATAAAAGATAGATGCAATTGTTAGTAATAATGTAAATATTACAAAAATGAAAAATATAAAATTATGTATTTAAAACTATATTTAAAACAATGGGCAGGATTCACGAAGCCTCCGTGTAATAGTTATAACTCTTACACGGAGGCTGCAGTTAAATGGAGTGATGTCAGCATGCTCTGCATATTCATGAGAGCATGCTGAATCACACCTAAGTCTAACACGGTCCGTGTAAGACAGTAGGGGGCGTGTCCGTAGGCCGAGCCCTGCAAGCGGACATGCCCTCAGAAGAGTAAAAGTGCCCAAAGTAAACACCCATGACACAGTCTACGGAAATGTGAATAAACACAACACAACACATGCCCCCACAGACTATGAACAGAAAATATATAAATGAACATGTGATATATTTTTTTTAAATTGTAAAGATGTTTAACCGTGAGTGCGCTCATTTGCGCAGGCGTGCCCGTAGCGCAGCTACAGTTAGCAGTCAGTGGGAAAGCATATAAGAACTAAATATGCAAAGTAAGCCAAGAAGCAATAGCACAGTGGTAGAGACGTCAGCTGAAAAACAGGCATTCATGGTTCAAGCCCCCACAACACCAACTTTTATTTTTAGCAAAATAAGCATGAAACAAGTCCCTGACAAACATGTACACATATAAAATCACATTTTATGTAAAATGTAATGAACTAGTCCATTTATTTTGAAGAAATGTGAGGTAACAAAACAATAAAAAAATGCCAAATGTGCCTATAGCTGAGCTACAGTTTAACAAGGTGAGTGCATCTGCCCGTAGGTGAGCAGTGGTTTAACAGGTGCAAAATGAGTGCCCGTAGGTGAGCAGTGGTTTCACACGCTGAAACTGTGTGCCCCTAGCTGAGCTGAGTGTACTATGCATGCTGACAGCCAAATGAGGTGTAAGCCAGTGCACCCCGTTTGCGCGGAGCTGCGCACCGCACCAACAAGCTAACCGATGGGCAACGTTGAGCAAGCTGTAACAAAACTGCCTTTACACAGACACACCCCCTAGCCTGTCTAGACAGATATAAAATATAAAAAGCAGTGGCCAGGTTCGAACCCAGGATACAATGCACCATAGTCAAGGTACTGACCCACTAAGCTACGACAGCTGTACTCAGAAATGCAGTAATAGCAAATATATAGGAATGAATAGAAAGTGGAGCATGACAAAGCAGGTTTTGTGAAGTGGATACAATTCCAAAATGGCCAATCATAGATAAGTGCGGGAAAAACGGCATATATAAGCCCCATAGGCGGGAATACACAGCATAAACAATTGTAGAACTGACTTGCAGCCAGAATGTCAGGTGTAGGTAAGGGTAGTTGCTTTCAAGCACAGAGGTGGGGCGTTGAGGAGTCCAGATACATGGTCTGGTTCCTAGTCCACAATCATGAGGCCCACCTCATGCAGGGCCAGGTCCTGTGGGGAGCATATAGGGCTGAGGCGTGGGACTGGTTGGCTCATGATCTTACCAGTGCCACAGGGATTCCAAGGACTGGTGTGCAGGTCCGTCACCACCATGCGGACCTGAAGAGACACAAGCAGGACCAATTGAACCTTTGGATCCAGGAGGCCCGGCAAATGCCCAACTCCCCACTACTAAGTTACATTTAATTATGTATGTAAGAAATTAAATTAGCTGATATTATGGAGATGTGTATTCCAATATTACTTCATTTATATTACAGCTGCAGGTGTCCGTTCTGCGAACTGCAGAGCCTATGGTGATAGGCTGGTGCGGTTGCACCACCAGGCAGGTCAGTAATCCACTCCCAGTAACTGTAAAGAAATATAAAACTATGACAGTTAGCAAAAGAGTGCAGTGTAGTCACTAAGTAATAAAATGTGCAAGTAACAGTGTAAAAGTGTTTGCAAGTATTGCTTGATTACAAAAGTGTGTTGCAGTCTGAAATCCAAACAGAAAAATGAAAATGTCTGAAATAAAGTCTGAAATAAAGATGCCCCACCTATAATATCATAGTGCACAACCTGCAGCAGGCTGAAAAGTACAGCTGCAGAAGATGAGCAACTCACATGTGTGAAATATATCCCTGTTGAAATACTGAAACATGAAAGAAGTGAGACTGCTGGAAAGGATTGTAATAACTACAGGTAAAACATGTCAATAAAGCCTAGAAGTAAGTACCATCCTGAATAGTAAAATGAAAACAAGTGAGAGGGTGTGAGAAAGAGTTATGAATCCACCAATAAAGTAGTAATAACCCCTGTATAAAGTATACTGCAGTCAGTACAGAATGAAATGAATGTGACAAGTAGAACCAAACTGCAAAATGTGTCCAAAGTGTTGCTGCAGCTGGAATGTGTATCACAAAATCTGGATGTGTTGCTCTCAGTCTGCAATATGCAGATAGTATGATTGTCTGATATACCAAACATCCACACTTGTCTATAGATATATAAAGCAAATGTAGCAGGATGATGTAGCTGAACAAAGCCAGATATGAACGTGTGTGAATAACAATAAAATGTATATTGATGTAGCAGTAACAGTCCTATCACCAAATTGAAGTAGTTATCATATAGGAAACTGTAGTTAGAGCAGTAGTGTGTATATATCTGTAGCTATTAGAAATGTACAGCATATGTATTGGTATTCGAAGGTGTTAATAATATTTTCTTCACCCCACTCTATAAACACAAATAATCCATTCCACGTGAAAATGGTATGTGCAATCACAATTAACACCCCTGGACATTTGTCCTGATTGGGTCATAAATATTTGCATGTCCGTTGATGCATTTGCCCTGTTCATACATCCAAACCTGATGGCCTGTTGCCATCAATCAACCCTGCATGTTGTTGGACTGTGTATTGCTGTTCAAATTATGCATGTGTTATGCTTGCTGTTCAATGGTGTGAATATCTGGGTGTTTGGTTAATGGGAATACTAATGCATGCTGTTACAACTAATTGCAAATGGTATTGTATGTTACTAACCCAGACTGTCATGACATAATGCAAAACACAGGACGACAGGGAAGGCGGGTTCCAGTGGACCCACCTCTCCCACCTCATCTGGCGAGTGCACCTGGCAATAATGCCCAGTCTGGAACCTCCTCTGGTGGCCCTGTGCCACCTGCGGGTGGAAGCGCTGCAGAGGATGGGGCCTGTCCCCCCTCTGCAAGCGTGGCTGGAGGAGAACCACCACTCACCCTCCATAGCGTCCGGACTGTGGTGCGTAGGGAGATCCGGGACTCTGTTCTTGAGCCCCTACGCCAGCTTGAGGCACAGGTTGCACAACTTACGGGCATGCCTTTTGCCTGGCCTACATAGCCCCCAGCACAGCTCCGTCCTGGGCAGTGAAGGAACAGTGGTAACTGCCCATGGGTGGGGATATCAGTTCCACTGTTGCCATCTGTGGGCTCATGGGCTCTGGATATCCAAACCTCCATCCCCATCAATTGTGTAACCCCCCCACATGTGTCATACACCGCCCCTGTATGCATCTTGTTTGTCTTGTCTGTTGACCTACCCAACCTACCTCCCCAGCTATACCGACTTCCTTCACCTGACATACCACTCTCACCTGAAAAAAAAAAAAGGGCACTCTGTACCCACAAAAAAATTACACCCCATACATAGCTGCCCATTCCGCACATATGTCTACCAGACATGGAAACTGTCAATTACAATTGGCTGTACAACAAGTATTATTGTTGTCCTTAGACCTCTATCAGGGGTGGAAGGTATCAAATGTCACACCAAATTACAAACATATGCACAGCTGTTGCTGATGAAGAAATGGGCAGCTATGTATTTGTGACCCCTTTTTCACCACTTTCCTGTCTCCCCATTTTCATTTCTTTCAAAGAAAATAGCGCGGGTGTGTGCAAGAGTATGCACGTTTAAGCGGTTGTAAGCGGGTGTGCGCGTGTGTGCGTGGAGCTAAACACCAGTGCGCATGCATGAGCTCCACGCAAACCAGCGCTAACCCGGTTACAACTGCTTAAAAATGCCTTAGTCATTCTGATTGACAGGTCCTGTAGTCAGTTCAAAAGCAAAATAAAATCCCACTGTCAGTCCCAAACCCAGGACCTTGGAAACAGTAGTCTGCATGACTTACCACTAAGCCATGACTGTTATACAGTAACATTGTGCTAAAATAAATATATCATGTAATAGTAGGAATGAATGTAAAGGGAATATAGGATGTGTAGTACACAAAGCATGTCATTTAGAATTACTGTCAAAACTAGTGGATTTCCATAATAGTAGTGTGTGAACAGAAACAGCCATGCTAGTTGGTAGCTAGTAGGTAATAATGTCACTGTAGCACCTTGCAAGCCACACACATACTCACAGCAGGATAATCACTGCCCATACCCCACAACCTCTTACAGGAACACATCCAGACCAAGTAATAAACTATGTGGAGCAAAGGCCCAAAACCAGGGACACATTACAAATAATGTTACAACAAACGCAGACAGTTCAGAGAGTAACAGGGTCTGCATTTTGTGGGATGTTTGGAAGGGTATGAAGTCTGAAACTTGAATGTTTGTCACTATATTCTGACTTGAGCCCAGAGTGATTTGCCAGAAAAAGCTGTGCATGAGAAATTGACCAAAATATGAGGCAGAAATGTGGACAACCTGCAAATATTTGTACACATGAGAGGTCTGACACGACCATATTTGAATAGTTAAGAGCCTAGACATAGCAACAGTGAATGACTTACAGGGATGCCCCACAGACTCCATGTGAAATGTACAAACAGTAGGCAGAAAGGTGTAACAACACATGCAATGGTAACTATGGAGTCCTGAAAGTACTCACCACTTGCATGGCAGAATAAGTGTAGTAATACATATGCTCATGCTAACCCACAGTCACAACTGCAGCATACCAGACAATTTAATGGGTGTACCCCACTGATATGTACCATTCCAAGAGGCAGATAACAGATGAACCTGAGAGTCTCTGGGGCCTGCTCAGCAGCATACTCAAATACCCTAATAGATGTCAAGGCCCACACCATGGCCAGACCACACTGCATGCTATAACACCCTAGCAGATATAACAAGCATTCCAAGGTGTGAATGTACATGGAAAATAGGAAAGCTACAGCAGCACACTACATTCAGGACACCTAGCAGGCATACAAGTAGTGACTGTAAAGGGCAAATATTGAAGTCTTAGCAACAAAGTGCAAGCAAAAGTGAAAGGAAAGCACACACACACACACACACACACACACACACACACACACACACACACACACATTAACAGTAGTAGTAGTTGTAGGTGTTAGTGTACATACACAGTTAGTACAGGAAACTGGAGAAATGAATGGAGGAATGTTAATCTACAACACAGCTGGAAATATGAGAGAGATACCAACCTTTACACTCACATAACATTGTCCACAGCATACCAGCATGGTCCCTGCCCTTAAAATCTGAAAGGGCTATGCCTATCTCACATACCTTTTTATAGCACTGTTCTGAAATCACAGTGAGAACTGCAATCAGTACACAACTGGCTGCATGCAATTAGCAAATGCTGGCTAACAATTGGTGCAGAGGCCATCACATGGACATATGCAGATACCTACAAAAGTATGCTGTACTCCCAGTCCACACATGCAATACTTTCATTGCACCCTGAGGAGGACGTGAGAGACAGACAGACAGAGAGAGAGAGAGAGAGAGACAGAGACAGAGACAGAGAAAATTGAAAATAAGCAGACACAAACAAAACTGTTCAGCAACAGCCACCTGAAAGCTGACAACTGGCAAGTGGAGCAGCAGGACAGAAAACCAGATGGCAACACAAGCAGCTGTGACAAACACAGGTAATGTAAAGTAATACTATAAAGGTCTACATACTGTGAACCCTCCATATGTGTCATTGGTCTGTATCCATATGTATATGAAGATGTGTAAAGGGCAGGGGACATACAGCAACTATCAGTGAAGGCTGTACATACATTTGTATGTGAGAGCATCTATGTGCACATATCAATGTAGGTTGACTGTAGGTTGTAGTGCAATGTACAAAGTAGGTTTCACAGTTATGTATGTTTAGCAGTATGTTAGTGTGTGTACACAGTATGGTAGACTAACATGTTGATATACCTGTCTATTATATGGATACGTATGTATGTCAAAATATGTATGTATGTATATATATATATATATATATATATATATATATATATATAGATAGATATATATATGTATATATAATATGCATATTTGTATACATACGTAGAGAGAGATGTAGGAATACATAGACAGATGTAGGTAGACAGAATATGTACAAACATATATATATGTAATGCACACATACAGATATAGATATATGTAAATACATATACATAGACAGACTGATCTGACTATCTACAGGTATGACTGTATATGACGACCTCAACACCCCCTGTCCCACCCACTGTCACTCTCACCCCCTCTGTGTCCCCCCCATATCTATAGCAATATATGTACATCAATATATATATGTGTATATGTATACAGACATATATATATATATATATATATATATATATATATATATATATATATATATATACATATAGATATATATATATATATATATATATATATATATATATATAGAGAGAGAGAGAGAGAGATGTATGTATATTCTGAGTGAGGCACATGTGTACAGATGTATTGCAACAGGTGCCTGGTGACAAAGGCATGGAGTGAACACCAGTGTCAAAACCGGAGTACCATACCCCATTTCAGATCACCTACACCAGTAACCACCAGATATGTGATTGCTGCCCCCCACTGCATGTGTCAGGGGTGAACAGGGTCATAAATGTGTACAATAGTGCCCCCAATGATATTCACAGTGGCACATTATTCCTGGAATACCTGCACATGGTATGTGTCAGCAGACATGGTGTGTCAGCTATGGACATGTAGGTCGGTGTACCCCTCCACACCACATAATGGATGCCATGGTATGGACCTCACATGACAGCTGCAGATATGGAGAAGGACACAGTGACATGTACAACACTGTGGCAATGCACTCAAACACATTACCAATGCACAGTGACTGACAACACCACAGAGTACACACATACTACCCACATAGAGGTTACCACTTCCGGATTTACATACGTAAGTCACACCCATGACAGATGTCCAACATCCATAGTAACACCTCACACCATCCACAACCTAAATGACTGCTGTGTGTCATCCATGCCACTGCAATAGAGAGCACATGTGTAGGTAAAAGTTCCTACCCACAGATAAGACATACCCTGCAATAAACCACACAGTGTTAAGAAGCAAGACTCCCCATGAGTACATGTTACATATACCCCTGCTGAATGTTAGTCAGATAGGTAATATGCCATATGAGTCACCCTGTGTAACTGTGTGACAACAGCAGGTACCATCACACCACATGTGTCACAATGGTCAGGGTAGAGAACAGTATGCTGCTGTAGTCCCAGGGGCAATAGCATATTGTATAGTATTGTATTGTAATGTAATGTATTGTGTTGTATTGTATTGGTATGTTGAGGTGCCTCTTTCGTGGAGTGGAAACACTGCTGCTGTGCACCAGTGTACAGGTACATATCCTGTAGTCAGGCTAGTGTTACATAGCACTTCTATATGTGTGTTTAGCTCCTGTCAGAGTTTATGTAGCATGCAACTGGGGATACCATCAGGTCCCAGTCATATTGTGTATTCTGCTTTCAGGAGGGCGGCTCTCACCTGGACATCTGTGATGACAGGGAGGTTACAGTCAGCTGGGATAACTATGTCTTATTTTGGGGGAGAGGGCGGGGTGACACCTGCACTGAACCTGTCTGCCACAATGTTGTCAATATCTGTGGTTTCAGTGAAATATTTGTTGTTGTGTACTAACTATGGGCATAGAGGATGGATTCTGACCAGGTTGCTAACATAACTGAAGAAGGCCTTCTGGTTATCTGTAGTGTCCCTCTTGATTTCCCTCTCAAAGTTGCCCATGGATGTTTGTATGATGGAAAATAGATCCTTACTAATGCTGCTCAGACATGCCTTCCCTTTATGGAATTATGCTCTGTCTTGCAGTAGCTTCCATCTTCTGTAATACAATCTGTCTATGGCTGGGGTCCACCAGACAGGATGCTGTCCCTTTGTGGAGAGTGTCTTGGTCATATATGGGATTGCATGATCCATGCATTCTCGGAGATGTCTGTAGAAAGCATTTGTGTAGGGGTCAGCATTGTGGGTTGTATCTGCCACTGGCCCAGTGGGCTGAAAGGATACCATGTCACTGTTACAAAGTGTAAAGTTTGCATCTGCAATGTTATTCACTATAGTTGTTTGTGCTGGTGGTGGAGGTGGGATATGTATATCCAGGGCAATTAGTGTGTGGTCAGCTCACAGTAGTTGATTATGTAGGCCATACAGTACCTAGATACAAACCCCCAGAGTGAGGAGGTGCTCTGGACCTGAATCAGTGTTCTGACTGCTGGGGTTTGGTAGTATGTCATATGGAGTGTGCCAGGTACTGTTGCACAGTTGCTGGCTGAGCACTGATTCCTGGCCATTTACATGTGTATCCACCAATAGACAGACAGATGCTATATATGTGAGATATGTTGTATCATAACAGTTGAGTAGCATGTGTAGTATGTGTGCCAAATTCTGCTGACATATATTGCTGATATCAGGTTATTTTCTTTTTCAGGTACATGGCTCACCCGCGGAATCCTGCTTACTCCACAGCAGAGGATGAGGAGATACACCAGAGCCTGGTGTGGGATTATGCAATACTCTTTTCCCGCACCAGCCAGAATCAGCAGGAGAGGGCTGCACTGTGGCAAGACCTGGTCCGTCGGGTAAATGACATAGGCACGCATAATAGGACATATGAGCAGGTACGACATCACTGCAGTGATTTAATCAGAAATGTCCGTCAGCGTGCATCGGATATCCACAGGCAACAGGTCGCCACAGGTGGTGGGGTGGCTACACATCCCCCACTCACCAGACTGGAGGGACTACTCATGAGTGTAGTGGCTCCAGTCCGCCAACAACAACAACAGCAACAGACATGCATTATGATGGAGGCTGGAGACACGCAGCAGCAAGACAGTGAGCATGCAGGTAATATGCCATATGTATAGTTGACTGTTGTGTACACTGGTAGTTAATGCATGTGTGAGGTGTGTCCTTGGTTTGTAGCTGTCACCATAGTATTTAATGTGCAAGTGTGATATCCTCAATATTAGCAGCTGACCTGTGAAAGGCGACTGTTGCACTACTGACCTGTATCATACTCAGTAACAATGGCACAGTTGCGCCCACTGACATTAGTTTCTTCACATCTGCAGGTCCCTCTGGTGTAACAGCAATGCAGCCTATCCATGCTGGTGAGTGTGTATTAACAATACCTGTAATAGTCTTGATAGTAATAGTAATATTAGGCTCACTGAGTAGTGCTCTTTGTATGCATGTAGGTGTGTCTGTGTCTGTGTGTTGATATCACGCATACTGAGTACTGTACAATTGTGTGCAACTGTGTGCATGTGTACGTGTGCATGTGTGCATGTGTGCACCTGTGCATGTGTGCATGTGTGCATGTGGGCATGTGTGCATGTGTGCATGTGCGCATGTGTGCATGTGCACATGTGTGCACCTGTGCATGTGTGCATGTGTGCATGTCTGTATGTGTGCATGTGCGCATGTGTGCACCTGTGCATGTGTGCATGTGTGCATGTGTGCATGTGTGCATGTGTGCATGTGTGCACCTGTGCATGTGTGCATGTCTGGACCTGTGCATGTGTGGATGTGTGCATCACTGGTAATGTGTAGACATTGTAAACTGTGTTTCCTGTTTCCCTCCCACAGGTTCTGGTGCTGCTCTGGTGTCACGCAGCAGGGAACCTGAATCAGGTGCCATGGGTACTGATAATGATGACATCTGTGTAATGGCACAGGAAGGTATGTCAGGGTCCGCCATTGGTCAGCCGATTGACAGTACACAGCTGTCGACCCCATCAATGCGCACAGTTATCCTGCCAATACACCCTTTGTCACCAATGTCTCTAGGTGATGGACAGAATACAGTGGGCATTGACCAGGGTAATGTGGTATCTGTGGCACATGCCTCCCCACACAGCAGCCATGGGCATGGCCCAGAGATGGTACCACACAGACAGATGTCCAGGAGTTCTCGTGGGAGCATCCGTGGGCATACAGCCCCTGTCAGACATACCCACAGAGGTCTTACAACCTCAGCTATGTTTCGGGCTGTCATGCAGGCACAGTCACATATGGAATGGTACACCAGACAGGGTCTGAGGGAGCTGACAGCATGTCGCACAGCCATGACTGACAGTATGCGTGACATTGTGGCTGCCATCCGTAATTTCACCGATGTCATAGACAGATGTTGTGGGGACATATTAGACCGGTTCCACAACTACATGTCCATGAGCCAGGGCGATGGTGGACGGTTGAGGCATTGACGTGGGTGTATGCCAGCAACAGCAGCAGCTTGCAGTCGTCGTGGACAACAGGGCCGCGGCTGCCCCTTTAGTGCCAGCAGCAGCCCCAGCAATGCTGGGTCTGTGCTGTTATCAGACCGCCCCAGGAGACCACGTGCACATGGCTCTGTCCAGGCCCGACAGGGATCTGTGTCCAGTCAATGAATACCTGCTTCTGATGACAGTACCCAGTCTGGGTTGGTACCGGATATGGTCTATAGCACCCTGCAAGGCACAGGTACCGTGTTCGTGGCCAGAGACACTGATCTGTATGACCTGGCAGGTACAGTCTGTGGCTGTCCACAAACACCAGTATATGGCAGCCATGAGGTGGAACTGTGTGCATCCATACACACATGCGAATTGACAACACTTAGGGCTACCGCATACACGCACACACTGCATCAACATTGCCCCACCTTGTACTGCTGTCCCTCACCAACACACATACACATACATGTCAATCGGTGGTATCGGTGGCTGACTCAGGCATACCAAGTTCACACCCTGTGCATATGATGAAACTGTGCCACCTCCTGCAATCTGTAACATCAGTGCAGGTACAGGTTAACATGTTGCTGATGCACAGGGTGACTACATAGACGTGTAGTAATAGTATCATGTTGTTAACAGTACTGTGTGCTGAACTAATTGTGGGTATATCACAGCATGCCTGATGCAGTAAGGGTGTGATTGTCATGTACTGTTGTCTACACCCATGGTAAGTACCATAGTGTATCATCTGCACACGTTGGCATACTGGTGGTAAGGATGTCAACAGAAGGCTACATACATAGGTAGCACAGGGGATAAGCTAATGAATGCATTAATACGCAATGATGGACATGTAAACTGCAAGTGGCATGTTGCCCACACTGGACTCTGCAATGCGGATGTTTGAGGATGTTGATATGTGTGCAGTACTACACGACTGGTACAGGACACACAGGAGCACTCTAGCAATGCAAGCTCACATCTCATACCATGCTAGACAGCCTCAACACACAAAACTAACTGTCACAGGAGGGAGAGTCCCCATACAAGTCAGGGATACTGTGGTGGCAGGCCAGGTAGCACACATCCTACTACGTATGGAACCACTGAGTGAAGGCTCAGTGTCTGTTATTTGACATGTGTATTACTGCAGGTATGAGCACATGGGTTTCCATCCAGTTATTGTACATCCTGACAGTACATGGTCTGTACACTTGTGTGCACTGAGACTGGACCCTAGCCATCTGACCTGTGTATTTCCATGTACATGTGCATAGTGCCTGCATATTTGCAGTGTTACCTACTGGAAGTGGTACAGCTTGTTTGTTGTACAGTGGACTACATGCAGCCCTGCTTACTGTAGCTTTGTTTGCATGCATGTTTGCTTGCAATTACCCTGGAATACTGATCCCACCTGCAATGCATAGTTACAGAGCTTCTGTGGACTCCTAGTGACAGCTGCATAGCTTACTATATGTATGTCCATGTCTCACTTGACAGAATGTCACTGGTTGTCCTGTTCACATTTACGTTGCCTGTGACACATTGCATATGACTTACCTGGCATTTGTCCATGTGAGCAGTCATATATGCTACTGCTAACTAATCACAGGCACTACACCCTCACATATTCATCTTCTGTTGAACCACCTGCTTTGCTAGGGACGGCTTGCTCCTGTCACCCCTGGGCTTTCAGATATTGGCAAAAGCTCTTTCTACCCCCATAGTGCCTATGTCAGGCAAGGTTCAAATGACAAACCCACCTTCATAGGTATCACAAGGGATAAGAAACTAAGAGTAATGCTACCCAACGCCAGAAGTCTAAACCTCAAGATGCATGCACCCGAAACTCTCCTTGACATGGAGAACATCGATATCTGTGCAGTAACAGATGCCTGGTTCAGGGCTACCGAGAGCACCCCAGCACTACCAGGTTATACCTCATATCATGCTTTTCAGCCCCAAAACTTGGAAGAACCACAAATGGAGGGGGAGTATTGATATTCATCAAAGATACCCACACCTCCAGGTTGGTGGCAAAGCACCAAGCATCAGAGACTATCCATGTGCAACTAACAATGGGTGAAACTGCCTTACAGGTTATAGCCTGCTACAGACCACCCTCCCACACCCAAGAACTGCACTCGGCCATCCTGTGAACAGTGGAAATATAAAGGTCTCTCCAAACACCATTATATTGGGGGATGTCAACTACCCAAACATGGACTGGGAGCATGACTCTAGATCCAACACCCTAGGCCAAAGATTCCTAGAATATATGAGCTCAAATGCTATGGAACAACTTGTTACCACTCCCACAAGAAGGTGAAACATACTGGACCTGATCATCACCAACATGGGGACTCTATGCTCCAGACCAGAAGTGTATCCCTCACTGGTAAGATCGGACCATAAACTAATCTCACTGGATAGTCACATCCCGACCCCACCCCCTTCCCAGAACACCACAGTGAACAACTTCTCTAAAGCAAATTCACACTCCTCAAAACTGAGGTGGAAACCTTCAAAACCCCCGGGCCTGTGGAAACTACAGACCAGACCGCATATTCCTCTATAAACGCATTCTATGGACACCTTCAGGAATGCATGAGTCATGTGATCCCGAATAAAACCAAGACCCAATCCTCCAAAGGCAGACGTCCTGTCTGGTGGACCCCAGCCATAAACAAACTACACAATAAAAGGAGGAAGCTACTAAATGATACAGCAAAATCCCAAAAAGGGAAGGCATCACTGATCAGTATTAGCAAATAACTACAGGCACTCATAAGATTGTCTAAGGCCAGCTTTGAGAGAAATTGCACAGTACACTAAGGATAATCACAAGGCTTTCTTTAGTTATGTTAGGAACCTGGGTGGTAATTCCCAGATATGCTCAGAGGTAGTCCAAAATGTCAATAGAAACACCAAACCCACAGACATTGCCAACATTCTAGCTGACAGGTTCAGTGCAAACTTCTCACCCCCTCCACACCAAAAGGGCAAATATGTATCCCAGCAGAGTGCTGCCCCCCTGACATCTCAGATGCTCAGGTAAGAGCCACCCTCTCCAAAGCAATACACACTGCATCAATGGGACCAGACAGTGTCCCGGGCTGTGTCCTACATGACCTCCAAGACGTGCTACAACCAACCATAAAACTACTGTTCAATCCCAGCCTTACTACAGGGTATGTGTCCAAAGTGTGGCATACAGCAACAGTGGTCCCTCTACAGAAAGGTGGTGCCTCAATGGATCCTGGACACTATCGCCCCATAAGCCACACTAGCTTGGTCTGCAGAGCTATGGAAAGGATCATCATGGACCACATAAATATAGATATTGGGGACCTACAGACACTGGTTCATTCCCAGTTTGGCTTTGTTAAGGGCAGATCCTGCCTCTCAAACCTGGTTGTTTTCTTTGAAACAGTCACCAAGGCCATTGACGAGGGGAAGGTGGTCCACACAGCCTACCTGGACCTCACAAAAGCCTTCAAAACAATACCCCACTCGGGCATTCTAGAGAAGCTCACCAGCTTAAACATAAGCCCCTATGTCACTAGATGGATTGCACACTGGCTCAAGGACAGAACCCACATGGTTAGAACTGCTGGAGCCATGCCAGACTCCAAACCAGTTACAAGTGGTGTTCCACAAGGCTCAGTCCTGGGACCTCTCTTGTTTGGTATATATTTATCGGAGGTACAGGCCAACATGGAAGGACTGTGGCTGACCAAATATGCAGATGACTGCAAACTGGCCGCCATAATCGACTCTCCAGCCAACACAAGCATCTTCCAAAGGGGCCTCATAGAAACAGACAATTTGTGCCAGAGCCATGGCCTCCAGCTGAATGCAAAAATGTGTATAGTCATCCCCTTTGGCAAAAACAAAGTGCCCACAAAGTACCACATAGGTGGTACTCCATTACGTACAGAAGAAGTAATTAGGGACCTGGGGACCCAAGGTGATAGCAATCTCTCATTTGACAACCACGTGGCCAAAGTGGTTAGAAAGGCATTGTATATAGCCCACCCCATCATGAAGGGATTCACATCTACATCAGGGGAGGACATCGTGCCTCTTTACTCATCCCTCATCAGGCCCATAATTGAGTACAATCCCTCTGTTGGGATGTACCTTACCAGACACCTGCAGCAACTGGAAAGACCCCACAAGTACCTCACCAAGAGGGTCAAAGGGCTCAAACAGATGCCATATGCTGCCCCGGTTAAGAAACCCCAGCTCTACTCAGTGGCATACCGCCTGTTCAGAGGCGATCTGTGCCTAATGTATAACGCCATGTCAAACCCGGAATTAATGGGCATGCTGTACCTGAGAATATCTAAATCCCATTGAGCTACACGTTTGAGAGACCTGAACCTCAGCACTGAAATAAATAGGACATGCTGGAGGGACAGATTCATAACCCAGAGGCTCACTTCACTCTGGAATAAAATCCCAGTCCAGGTTAGGCAGAGTCCCTCATTGACTCTCTTCAAGAGGAATCTTGATGAGTGGTTGGGACATTGTCGGTTTACCCCAGGTATCACTTCTGTGTCACTGTTAGACAGAGGCACAGTATACTAACCTCGGAAAAGGGCATGGCAAGATATATTTACAATGGATGGCGACAGCCAAACACATTCTGGCTAGGTTCTTAAATGCCCTAGGGCAGATGGCCTAGTATGAAGCTATGAACCTATGAACCTATGTACCTTGTTCACCATTGGCCCTATGTGCTGTTAATCACCATGGCAATCACAATACTATGGTAGCATGTGCAAAGGTCAGTTGTCAGTCACCTCTATGGTACAGTTGTGGAATATGTGGGTCATGTGGCAATGTCACAGCTGCCACATGTACACAGTCAACCCTCTCCCCTACACATGGACGTACAACACATGTATGAGATGGAACCACATAGCCAAACTGGGGACTAAGCACTCTGAACCCAGTACTGGCATAACCTGTCAGGTGGCATGCAATACTACAGTGACTACAATATCAGTCTGATGTAGACCTACACTGACAGCAATACAAGCACGTGTACACACTGGGCCATTCATGGAGCCTTAGAATAGCATCCTGCCTGAGCGACACACACCTCTGCAGCTGGCACACAGGCATACGTTATGCCTGAACACATCACACATAACACATAGCACACAAATCCTGTGTGCCAAACAGTCACAACCTGTACGGCTAGACAACACACCTGCCACAGTTGTGTTAGCTACCTTTATTGTCTGGTACAGTGTGGTCACACTCACCAGGCTGGACAAGGTGAAGGTCACAGTGATATGCCCGTGGGGCACTATGGTCCACCACATAACACAAGCATACAGGTCAGTCAGAGGCATGGACACATATGACTCAGTCATTGTCCATGCCACATACCTTCTCCTGCTGTACTTGTAGGGTGCTGACATCATCAGTGTTTAGAAAGGGGAATGTGCATCCTGTAGTCTGTTCTCCTAGTTGCCAAAACGGACATTTCCTTCACTCACAATTGCACACACACACTAACCCCCCTCAACCAAACACACACACTTGCAGGATTCAAACCCCTATCTGATTATGTTATGACACTCAAGACAGATGCATTAGCAGAGTACGCTATTTGCATTACTGGGAGGTTTTCTTCTCCGGCTGTACTTATAGGGTGCTGACATCATCAGTGCTTAGAAAGGGGAATGTGCATCCTGTAGTGTGTTTTCACAGTTGCCAAAAGGGACATTTCCCTCACACAGACTTGCACATACACCAACCCCACTCACACACACAATCTTACCATTTGCAGGATTCAAACCCCTACCTGACTATGTTATGACACGCGAGAGAGACTCATTAGCAGAGTGCGCTATTCGCATTACTGGGAGGTTTCCCTTCTCCTGCTGTACTTATAGGTGCTGACATCATCAGTGTTTAGAAAGGGGAATGTGCATCCTGTGGGGAGGCAGACACCAAGCACACTCTGGCTAAGCTGTCATTCCTTAGGGCAAACAGCCTAGTGTTGACCTCTACACCCATATGTTTAATTGTCAAATGCACATTATTTGTTGCTGATAGACTGTTTGCAGGTCTTTATTGCCATAGCATTCCCTGTTTGTATGAACAACTTGTGTATCTGTGGAAGATGTTTGCATATGGGAGGGATCCACTATATCACGTATGTCTCTGTAGTCATTTAACTGTGTGCACTGGGCAGATTGCTGTAATGTGGTTGATTCCTGGAATAACACGTACAAATACCAGATATGTGTGGCCAACTGCTAAACTGAGATTTGGCCTAAGTGTGTGAGCATGCCCAGTTCAGCCTTCATGGCATGTTGTCTGACATATGTCCCATTTATCAAAGTGTGTGAGCATGCCCAGTGTGAGGTTTCCATATCTTGAACTCTGCAGCCCACCACATTTGTGAATGAGTGTGAACTTCAACAAATATCTCCCGTTTATGGTTGTGTGTTGTGTGTCATGTTGTGTAGTTACTGTCCAACTGCTTTGTGTGTGAACACAACAGGGATTATACTGTGCCTGCAGGGTTTGCATGGGATACTTTGCATACAGTTGTCAACATCCTTTCACACTGACCTAACACTGTAGTACTGTATAGTGTACTGGTTCAGTACTTTGACTGTGGTGGACAGTATCCTGGGCTTTAGTCCTATCACTGCTTTACATTTCCATAGTGAGCACAACAGCCTGGTTAGGGGCCAGTTGTGCACATCTGACCATGTTGCATTGTGTTCAGATATGAACTACTTAAACCAGGCTTGTCCAACATTGGTAGTGTATTCCACAACATAGGTGTACATTTGCAAACACTAGCGATGTGTCCTAGGCCATTTCTAATGCTAGTCGGAGAGTGTGTTTGTCCTTCAACACATTGTAAGTGGAGTTTGCCATGACATATGTCATGGTTAGTATACTGTGCCTCTGTCTACCTGTGACATAACAGTGATACCCAGGGTAAAGCTATCATCTCCCATCCACTCATCAAGATTCCTCTTGAGAAGAATCAATGAGTGACTCTATGGATAGCCTGTACTGGGAGTTTACTCATGGGTGGGGGTGGCTTCTGTGTTATGGATCATGCAGTACAGCTTGTCCTATGTAAGTCAGTGCTGGGGTTCAGGTCTCTCATGTGCATAGCTCACTGCCATTCAGATTGTACAAGGTGCAGCATGTTTATTGATACCAGCTTGGACATGAAAAGCTTTATAGATCAGGCACAGCTTGCCTCTGGGTGGGCAGTATGGCAGTGTGTGTAGCTGCAGTTTGTTTAATGAGGCAACACATGGCATCTGTGCAAGCTCTTTGATACTCCTGGTGAGGTACTGTTGGGAACTTTACAGTTGATGGAGGTGTCTGCTGAGGTACATCCCACAGGGGCTATTGTAGTCAATTGTAACGCTGATGAAGGATGTCTGCAGAGCCACAATGACCTCCCCTTATCTAGATCTGATAACCTTCATGATTAGGTGGGTATATGGTATGTTTCTGTGAACACTACAGCCACATGTTTGTCCAATGCAGGATATCTATCACCTTGTGTCCCCAGGTCTCTTATTACATGTTAAGTACGTAATGGGTTAACACCTATGTGGTAATTGGTGGGCACTTACTGTATATCCACGGGGGTTGACTATAACCCAAAATTTTCTTGGCCCCCCAATTTTTAGCTTTTGGGGGGGTTTTACATTTTTGGCCCCCCAAAAGGCCCACCTTGTACTGCTGTCCCTCACCAACACACATACACATACATGTCAATCGGTGGTATCGGTGGCTGACTCAGGCATACCAAGTTCACACCCTGTGCATATGATGAAACTGTGCCACCTCCTGCAATCTGTAACATCAGTGCAGGTACAGGTTAACATGTTGCTGATGCACAGGGTGACTAAATAGACGTGTAGTAATAGTATCATGTTGTTAACAGTACTGTGTGCTGAATTAATTGTGGGTATATCACAGCATGCCTGATGCAGTAAGTGTGATTGTCATGTACTGTTGTCTACACCCATGGTAAGTACCATAGTGTATCATCTGCACATGTTGGCATACTGGTGGTAAGGATGTCAACAGAAGGCTACATACATAGGTAGCACAGGGGATAAGGTAATGAATGCATTAATACGCAATGATGGACATGTAAACTGCAAGTGGCATGTTGCCCACACTGGACTCTGCAATGCGGATGTTTGAGGATGTTGATATGTGTGCAGTACTACACGACTGGTACAGGACACACAGGAGCACCCTAGCAATGCAAGCTCACATCTCATACCATGCTAGACAGCCCCAACACACAAAACTAACTGTCACAGGAGGGAGAGTCCCCATACATGTCAGGGATACTGTGGTGGCAGGCCAGGTAGCACACATCCTACTACATATGGAACCACTGAGTGAAGGCTCAGTGTCTGTTATTTGACATGTGTATTACTGCAGGTATGAGCACATGGGTTTCCATCCAGTTATTGTACATCCTGACAGTACATGGTCTGTACACTTGTGTGCTGAGTCTGGACCCTAGCCATCTGACCTGTGTATTTCCATGTACATGTGCATAGTGCCTGCATATTTGCAGTGTTACCTACTGGAAGTGGTACAGCTTGTTTGTTGTACAATGGACTACATGCAGCCCTGCTTACTGTAGCTTTGTTTGCATGCATGTTTGCTTGCAATTACCCTGGAATACTGATCCCACCTGCAATGCATAGTTACAGAGCTTCTGTGGACTCCTAGTGACAGCTGCATAGCTTACTATATGTATGTCCATGTCTCACTTGACAGAATGTCACTGTTTGTCCTGTTCACATGTACGTTGCCTGTGACACATTGCATATGACTTACCTGGCATTTGTCCATGTGAGCAGTCATATATGCTACTGCTAACTAATCACAGGCACTACACCCTCACATATTCATCTTCTGTTGAACCACCTGCTTCGCTAGGGATTGCTTGCACCTGT
Organism: Protopterus annectens; assembly: GCF_019279795.1. Taxonomy (NCBI): domain Eukaryota; kingdom Metazoa; phylum Chordata; order Ceratodontiformes; family Protopteridae; genus Protopterus; species Protopterus annectens. Next base: position 998,704,270 of record NC_056745.1, on the reverse strand, counting down.
CACCCCTGGGCTTTCAGATATTGGCAAAGGCTCTTGCTACCCCCATAGTGCCTATGTTAGGCAAGACTCAAATGACAAACCCACCTTCATAGGTATCACAAGGGATAAGAAACTAAGAGTAATGCTACCCAACGCCAGAAGTCTAAACCTCAAGATGCATGCACCCGAAACTCTCCTTGGCATGGAGAACATCTATATCTGTGCAGTAACAGATGCCTGGTTCAGGGTTACCGAGAGCACCCCAGCACTACCAGGTTATACCTCATACCATGCTTTTCAGCCCCAAAACTTGGAAGAACCACAAATGGAGGGGGAGTATTGATATTCATCAAAGATACCCACACCTTCAGGTTGGTGGCAAAGCACCAAGCATCAGAAACTATCCATGTGCAACTAACAATGGGTGAAACTGCCTTCCAGGTTATAGCCTGCCACAGACCACCCTCCCAAACCCAAGAACTGCACTCGGCCATCCTGTGAACAGTGGAAATATGAAGGTCTCTCCAAACACCATTATATTGGGCGTCAACTACCCAAACATGGACTGGGAGCATGACTCTAGATCCAACACCCTAGGCCAAAGATTCCTAGAATATATGAGCTCAAATGCTATGGAACAACTTGTTACCACACCCACAAGAAGGTGAAACATACTGGACCTGATCATCACCAACATGGGGACTCTATGCTCCAGACCAGAAGTGTATCCCTCACTGGTAAGATCGGACCATAAACTAATCTCACTGGATATTCACATCCCGACCCCACCCCCTGCCCAGAACACCACAGTGAACAACTTCTCTAAAGCAAATTCACACTCCTCAAAACTGAGGTGGAAACCTTCAAAGTCCCTGGGCCTGTGGAAACTACAGACCAGATCGCAGATTCCTCTATAAACGCATTCTATGGACACCTGCAGGAATCCATGGGTCATGTTATCCTGAATAAAACCAAGACCCAATCCTCCAAAGGCAGACGTCCTGTCTGGTGGACCCCAGCCATAAACAAACTACACAATAGAAGGAGGAAGCTACTAAATGATACAACAAAATCCCAAAAAGGGAAGGCATCACTGATCAGTATTAGCAAATAACTACAGGCACTCATAAGATTGTCTAAGGCCAGCTTCGAGAGAAATTGCACAGGACACTAAGGATAATCACAAGGCTTTCTTTAGTTATCTTAGCAACCTGGGTGATAATTCCCAGATATGCTCAGAGGTAGTCCAAAATGTCAATAGAAACACCAAACCCACAGACATTGCCAACATTCTAGCTGACAGGTTCAGTGCAAACTTCTCACCCTCCACACCAAAGGGCAAATATGTATCCCAGCAGAGTGCTGCCCCCCTGACATCTCAGATGCTCAGGTAAGAGCCACCCTCTCCAAAGCAATATACACTGCATCAATGGGACCAGACAGTGTCCCGGGCTGTGTCCTACATGACCTCCAAGACGTGCTACAACCAACCATAAAACTACTGTTCAATCCCAGCCTTACTACAGGGTATGTGTCCAAAGTGTGGCATACAGCAACAGTGGTCCCTCTACAGAAAGGTGGTGCCTCAATGGATCCTGGACACTATCGCCCCATAAGCCACACTAGCTTGGTCTGCAGAGCTATGGAAAGGATCATCATGGACCACATAAATATAGATATTGGGGAACTACAGACACTGGTTCATACCCAGTTTGGATTTGTTAAGGGCAGATCGTGCCTCTCAAACCTGGTTGTTTTCTTTGAAACAGTCACCAAGGCCATTGACGAGGGGAAGGTGGTCCACACAGCCTACCTGGACCTCACAAAAGCCTTCAAAACAATACCCCACTCGGGCATTCTAGAGAAGCTCACCAGCTTAAATATGAGCCCCTATGTCACTAGATGGATTGCACACTGGCTCAAGGACAGAACCCACATGGTTAGAACTGCTGGAGCCATGCCAGACTCCAAACCAGTTACAAGTGGTGTCCCACAAGGCTCAGTCCTGGGACCTCTCTTGTTTGGTATATATTTATCGGAGGTACAGGCCAACACGGAAGGACTGTGGCTGACCAAATATGCAGATGACTGCAAACTGGCCGCCATAATCAACTCTCCAGCCTACACAAGCATCTTCCAAAGGGCCTCATAGAAACAGACAATTTGTGACAGAGCCATGGCCTCCAGCTGAATGCAAAAAATGTGTATAGTCATCCCCTTTGGCAAACAAAGTGCCCAAAAAGTACCACATAGGTGGTACTCCATTACGTACAGAAGAAGTAATTAGGGACCTGGGGACCCAAGTTGATAGCAATCTCTCATTTGACAACCACGTGGCCAAAGTGGTTAGAAAGGCATTGTATATAGCCCACCCCATCATGAAGGGATTCACATCTACATCAGGGGAGGACATCGTGCCTCTTTACTCATCCCTCATCAGGCCCATAATTGAGTACAATCCCCTTGTTGGGATGTACCTTACCAGACACCTGCAGCAACTGGAAAGACCCCACAAGTACCTCACCAAGAGGATCAAAGGCCTCAAACAGATGCCATATGCTGACCGGTTATAGAAACCCCAGCTCTACTCAGTGGCATACCGCCTGTTGAGAGGCGATCTGTGCCTAATGTATAACGCCATGTCAAACCCAGAATTAATGGGTATGCTGCACCTGAGAATATCCAAATCCCATCGGGCTACATGCTTGAGAGACCCGAACCTCAGCACTGAAATAAATAGGACATGCTGGAGGGACAGATTCATAACCCAGAGGCTCACTTCACTCTGGAATAAAATCCCAGTCCAGGTTAGGCAGAGTCCCTCATTGACTCTCTTCAAGAGGAATCTTAATGAGTGGATGGGACATTGTCGGTTTACCCCGGGTATCACTTCTGTGTCACTGTTAGACAGAGGCACAGTATACTAACCTCGGAAAAGGGCATGGCAAGATATATTTACAATGGATGGCGACATCCAAACACATTCTGGCTAGGTTCTTAAATGCCCTAGGGCAGATGGCCTAGTATGAAGCTATGAACCTATGAACCTATGTACCTTGTTCACCATATGTGCTGTTAATCACCATGGCAATCACAATACTATGGTAGCATGTGCAAAGGTCAGTTGTCAGTCACCTCTATGGTACAGTTGTGGAATATGTGGGTCATGTGGCAATGTCACAGCTGCCACATGTACACAGTCAACCCTCTCCCCTACACATGGACGTACAACACATGTATGAGATGGAACCACATAGCCAAACTGGGGACTAAGCACTCTGAACCCAGTACTGGCATAACCTGTCAGGTGGCATGCAATACTACAGTGACTACAATATCAGTCTGATGTAGACCTACACTGACAGCAATACAAGCACGTGTACACACTGGGTCATTCGTGGAGCCTTAGAATAGCATCCTGCCTGAAGCGACACACACCTCTGCAGCTGGCACACAGGCATACGTTATGCCTGAACACATCACACATAACACATAGCACGCCAATCCTGTGTGCCAAACAGTCACAGCCTGTATGCCTGAACAACACACCTGCCACAGTTGTGTTAGCTACCTTTATTGTCCGGTACAGTGTGGTCACACTCACCAGGCTGGACAAGGTGAAGGTCACAGTGATATGCCCGTGGGGCACTATGGTCCACCACATAACACAAGCATACAGGTCAGTCAGAGGCATGGACACATATGACTCAGTCATTGTCCATGCCACATACCTTCTCCTGCTGTACTTGTAGGGTGCTGACATCATCAGTGTTTAGAAAGGGGAATGTGCATCCTGTATTGTGTTTTCTCAGTTGCCAAAAGGGACATTTCCCTCACACACAACTGCACACACACTAACCCCCCTCATCCAAAGACACACATTTGCAGGATTCAAACCCCTATCTGCTTACGTTATGACACTCGAGACAGACACATTAGCGGAGCGCGCTATTTGCATTACTGGGAGGTTTTTCTTCTCCTGCTATACTTATAGGGTGCTGACATCATCAGTGTTTAGAAAGGGGATTGTGCATCCTGTATTGTGTTTTCCCAGTTGCCAAAAGGGACATTTCCCTTACACAGACACCAACCACACACGCACTGAACATTTGCAGGATTCAAACCCCTATCTAACTATGTTAAGACACTTGAGACAGATGCATTAGCAGAGTACGCTATTTGCATCACTGGGAGGTTTCCCTTCTCCTGCTGTACTTATAGGGTGCTGACATCATCAGTGTTTAGAAAGGGGAATGTGCATCCTGTAGTGTGTTTTCCCAGTTGCCAAAAGGGACATTTCCTTCACACAGGCTTGCACACACACCAACCCCACTCACACACACACAATCTTGCCATTTGCAGGATTCAAACCCCTACCTGACTCTGTTATGACACTCGAGACAGACACATTAGCGGAGTGCGCTATTCACATGACTGGGAGGTTTCCCTTCTCCTGCTGTACTTATAGGGTGCTGACATCATCAGTGTTTAGAAAGGGGAATGTGCATCCTGTGGGGAGGCAGACACCAAGCACACTCTGGCTAAGCTGTCATTCCCTAGGGCAAACAGCCTAGTGTTGACCTCTACACCCATATGTTTAATTGTCAAATGCACATTATTTGTTGCTGATAGACTGTGTGCAGGTCTTTATTGCCATAGCATTCCCTGTTTGTATGAACAACTTGTGTATCTGTGGAAGATGTTTGCATATGGGAGGGATCCACTATATCACATATGTCTCTGTAGTCATTTAACTGTGTGCACTGGGCAGATTGCTGTAATGTGGTTGGTTCCTGGAATAACACGTACAAATACCAGATATGTGTGGCCAACTGCTAAACTGAGATTTGGCCTAAGTGTGTGAGCATGCCCAGTTCAGCCTTCCCATGGCATGTTGTCTGACATATGTCCCATTTATCAAAGTGTGTGAGCATGCCCAGTGTGAGCTTTCCATATCTTGAACTCTGCAGCCCACCACATTTGTGGATGAGTGTGAACTTCAACAAATATCTCCCGTTTATGGTTGTGTGTTGTGTGTCATGTTGTGTAGTTACTGTCCAACTGCTTTGTGTGTGAACACAACAGGGATTATACTGTGCCTGCAGGGTTTGCATGGGATACTTTGCATACAGTTGTCAACATCCTTTCACACTGACCTAACACTGTAGTACTGTATAGTGTACTGGTTCAGTACTTTGACTGTGGTGGACAGTATCCTGGGCTTTAGTCCTATCACTGCTTTACATTTCCATAGTGAGCACAACAGCCTGGTTAGGGGCCAGTTGTGCACATCTGACCATGTTGCATTGTGTTCAGATATGAACTACTTAAACCAGGCTTGTCCAACATTGGTAGTGTATTCCACAACATAGGTGTACATTTGCAAACACTAGCGATGTGTCCTAGGCCATTTCTAATGCTAGTCGGAGAGTGTGTTTGTCCTTCGACACACATTGTAAGTGGAGTTTGCCATGACATATGTCATGGTTAGTATACTGTGCCTCTGTCTACCTGTGACATAACAGTGATACCCAGGGTAAAGCTATCATCTCCCATCCACTCATCAAGATTCCTCTTGAGAAGAATCAATGAGTGACTCTATGGATAGCCTGTACTGGGAGTTTACTCATGGGTGGGGGTGGCTTCTGTGTTATGGATCATGCAGTACAGCTTGTCTTATGTAAGTCAGTGCTGGGGTTCAGTTCTCTCATGTGCATAGCTCACTGCCATTCAGATTGTACAAGGTGCAGCATGTTTATTGATACCAGCTTGGACATGGCTTTATACATCAGGCACAGCTTGCCTCTGGGTGGGCAGTATGGCAGTGTGTGTAGCTGCAGTTTGTTTAATGAGGCAACACATGGCATCTGTGCAAGCTCTTTGATACTCCTGGTGAGGTACTGTTGGGGACTTTACAGTTGATGGAGGTGTCTGCTGAGATACATCCCACAGGGGCTATTGTAGTCAATTGTAATGCTGATGAAGGATGACTGCAGAGCCACAATGACCTCCCCTTATCTAGATCTGATAACCTTCATGATTAGGTGGGTATATGGTATGTTTCTGTGAACACTACAGCCACATGTTTGTCCAATGCAGGATATCTATCACCTTGTGTCCCCAGGTCTCTCATTACATGTTAAGTACGTAATGGGTTAACACCTATGTGGTAATTGGTGGGCACTTACTGTATATCCACGTGGGTTGACTATACACTTTTCTGCAATTAGCTTGCTGACATGGCTATGGCACCAGTTGTCTGTTTCTATGTGGCCCTTTTGTGGGATGCTTGTGTCAGCTGGAGGGTCATATATGGTGAGCAGTTTGTAGTCCTCTGCAAACATGTTCAGACACAGTCCTTCCATGTTGGCCTGTACCTATGGGACATATATACCAGACACAGGAGATCCCAGGACCAAGCCTTGTGGGATGCCAGTTATATCTGGTTTGTAGTCTGACATGGCTGCAGCATGTCTGACCATGTCTGTTCTGTCCTTGGTCTGGTCTGCAACCCCTCTACTGATATAGGGGTTTATATTTAAGCTGGTGAGCATATCTATAATGAACACGTAGGGTATTGTATAGAAGCCTTTGCAAGGTCCAGCTACGCTGTGTGGACCACATTGCCCTCATCAATGACCTTAATGACTGTTTCAAATGAGTCAAACATGTTTAGGGGCAGGATCTGCACTTAAGAAAGCCACACTGGGTAGGGTCCGGTGTCAGTAGGTCCCCAATATCTTTATGTCTGCGGTACATGCTGATCCTTTCCATAGCTGTGCAGACCGAGCTTCTCAGGATTCTGGGGTGGTAGTTTTCAGTATCCATTCAGGCAACACCTTTGTTGAGAAGGACCACTGTTGTTGTACACTGCTCTTTGGGTACATATCCTGTTGTAAGGCTGACATTGAGCAGTAGTGTGATTTGGCATTCCATTCGTCTTGGAGTCCATGTTGGACTCAGCCCAGGACACCATCTCATACCATTGCTGCTGTGTGTTTTGCTTTGTAGATGCTGGCTGTTACCTCAGCATCTGCAATGTCGGGGGGGGGGGCAGCAGTCTGCTGGGATGGATATTTTGCATTATGGGGGGGGGGTTTGCACTGCACCTGTCAGGATGTATGTTGGCAATATGTATGTGTGCTTGGTATGTTGTTTGTGATATTTGTGTGATTCAGAGCATATCTGTGAATTCCCAACATGGTTCCTACCATCAGTTGTGGAAGCCTTGGGATTATCCTTAGTGTCCTGTACAATTTGTATCTTCATAGGTTCATAGGTTCATACTAGGCTATCCACCATAAGGCATTTGTTAGCCTAGCCAGACTGTGTGTGGCTTTCGGCACCCCTTGCTATGTGAATATTATGGCCATTTATGATTTGCTTTGCTGTGCCTCTGTCTGGACGTGACACAGTGAAGACCCCCCCAGTGTAACTCTACGATCATCCATCCACTTGGCAAGATTCCTGTTGAAGAGTGTCAATGAGGGGATCTGCCTAACGTGGAGTGGGATTCTGTTCCAGGGTGTGGGGAGCCTCTAGGTTATGTATCTGCCCCTCCGGCACATCCTATTTCATTATGTGGTGAGGTTGACATCTCTCACTCTCACAGCTCCAATGGCTTTGAGTTTTCTGGGGTGGAGCATGTCCATTACTCCTGTGTTGGACATGGCCTTGTACAACAGGCATGCAATGCCTCAGTGTAGGCAGTATGTGAATGCATTTAGCTGAGGTGTCTACAGCCAGGCAGCATATGAAATATATTTGAGACCCTTTATCCTCTTGGTGAGGTACCGTTGAGGTCTTTCTAACTGCTGCAGGTGTCAGTTAAGGTACATCCCATATGAGGCATTGTACTAGATTATGGGTGTGATAAGAGAACAGTATAGGGGCACAATGACCTCTGTTGACGTAGATGTGAATCCTTTCATGATAGGGTGTCCAATGTAGACAGTCTTCCTAGCCACTTTGGCAATGTGAGTGTCACATAACATGTTACTGTCCACTTGTGTCCCTAGGTCCCTGATTACTCCTTCCATACATAATGGTTTACCACCTATGTGGTAATTTGTGAGTACCTTGTTTGGTATTTGGTGGGACATTCATACTGTCCAGTGTCTTCAGGACGGCTGGGTGGGGTTCCTGTGAGTAAGGGTGTGGTCTGTAGCATGCTACAGACTGTACAGCAGTCTTGCCTATGATTAGTTGCACATGGATGGACTCCAATGCCTTGTGCATTGTCAGTTACCTGGGCATATGGGTGTCTGTGCTGAATATGGATACTCACCCTCCTTTTATGTTTTGTTCCACGTTTTGGGGCCATGACGCATGATTTGTGGTATAACCTGGTAGTGCTGGTGTGCTGTCAGAAGGCTTGCAGCAGGTTTCTGTCACTGCACAGACATCAATGTTCTCCATACTGTGGATGGCCTCGGGAACATGCATATTGGGGTTTACACATCTGGCATTGGTCAGCATTACCCTTATGTTTCTTTCCACTTATGTTTTGTAGGGTGGTGGGTTAGTCTTTTCAGCCTTGCCTACGAAAGGCTCTATGGAGGTGGCAAAAGCCTTATCCAATATCCAGATGCCCAGGGGTAACAGGTGCAAGCCATCCCTGGAACAGCTGCATGGCTTGTCAAGCATGACATCCCAAGCAGACAGACATTGGATCCCCTTGGAATGACACCAGTAATTGTGCCACTTGTTATAACTGATCATTCCATGTTTGTACTGTGGCATCATTCTTGGTGAGGGTAGGATGCTGCAAACGGTCAGTGTCATACCGGCCTGGACTACATAATCAGAGAGCTCATCTATGTCTCTTTCATGTAGTCTAGGGAGGTACATCTCAGGTCATTCACACCAGCATAGACTATGACTGCATCATATTTCTACTTGCTTTGGGGTGACCTGCATACTTGTGTTATGTGGTGTATTGTGGCAGCCTACAGGCAGCTTACTGTACCCTTTCCCTTGTTCAGTCTGGTGTGCAGGACAGCAGTGTGTCTCGCTATGGAGTCACCTATTACAACTGTATCAGGCATGTTGTTTCTCCTTCTGGCCTGTGACTGTTTGGCACACCAGCTTTGCGCACTATGTGTTGCATGTGCTATGTTTGGAGGTTGTTTGATTGGGTGTCTGCTTTGGAGGCCTCTGTTGGTGTGGTGTGTTTGTAATTCGGGCCTCCGGGAATGTTTTTCTGTGTTTATGTCTTTGGTTTGCAGTTGTGATAGGTCTATGTGGGACAGGGTTTGTGGTGTGTGTGGTTACCTTCTCCTCCTGACTAGTTTTGGGAGTACTGAGTTGAGGGAGCTCAGCCTCCAGTTTGGATAGATGGTTGCATCTCTCACATATATTTGTATTTCATGGGGAGTTGGGGGTTGTCTGTGTACTTGGGGCAGGTGTAACATTGCCTCAAGATTCACATATTCAACTTGTTGTGGCTGGCCTTAGTGGATTGTATGTGTGGACATATTTTATTGCCATACTACTGATCAGTGATTATTTCATTTTTTATGTTTGCTCTATCATGTAGTAGCTTCCTCATTCTCTTGCATGGTTTGGTTATGGCTGGTGTCCACCATGCCAGATGCCTGCGTGTATGGCATTGTGTCTTGTTTTAATTTAGGATTGCATAATCCAAGCATTCCTGGCAGTGTTCATGGAATGGCTGTATTACAGGATCTGAGGTGTGGCCCATATTTTGCATCTGCACAGGACCTTTAATGGATTCCACATCAGTTTGGAGGAGTGCAAATATTGCTTTACACATGCTTTTCACTGTGGTTTTCTGGCCAGGGACTGTGGTCAGGATTTGTATATCCAGTGTGATTACTCTATGGTCTGGTTTTACCAGTGAGCAATACACTTCTCATCTTGCCATCCAGTACCCATGTTGCTGATTATCACATCCAGTATGCTTACCCCTCTTGTGGGAGTGGTACGTTGTTCCTGGGCATTTTGGTTTATGGATTCTATGAACTTTTGTCCTACAGTGTTGGGGCTAGTATAATGCTCCCAGTCTATGTCTGGGTATTTTCAGTCACCCAATATAATGTGGTTTGGAGGACTTGATATATTCATGTATTCCAGCATAGGCCAGGTGCAGTTCCTGGTGTTGGGATGGTAGTCTGTAGCAGGCTATAAACTGGGGGGCAGTTTTAGCCACTGTTACTTGACCATGGCTAGTCCATGCTGCTTGTTGTTGTGGTACCAACATGGGGGTGGTTATCCTTGACAATTATTGCTAGTCACCCTCCTTTTGTAGCTTGTTCCATGTTTTGAGGCTGTACAGCACAGTATGAGGTGTAACCTGGTAGTGTTACGGTGCTGTTGTGAGCCTTGACCCAGTTTTCTGTTACAGCACAGATATCAACATTCTCCATACTGGGTGAGTTTAGACTGCATGCATCTTGCTGTTTCGACTTCTGGCATTGGGTAGCATTACATCTAGGTTCTTATCCCTTCTGATACCTATGGAGGTAGGTTTGTGTTTTGAGCCTTACCTATTCAGGGCATGCTGTGGGTAACAACAGCCTTTGCCAGTATCCATACGGCCTGCACTGATAGGTGCAAGCCAGTCCTAGCAGGTGGAGCATCATGTCATGCTCAGCATGTCATCCCAGGCTGGCACACATTGGATCCCCTTTGACTAACTGTGATACTTCAGCCAATTATTGCACTTGATCATCTCATTGTCATATTGTGGCATGATGCTTGGTGAGGGTAGGATGTTAGGCAGGGTCCTCAGGTGTGCATATAGTACATAGTGTTACATTACTTAACACATGGCATTCATGCCTCAGGTGGTGCTGCAGGGCTGCTTCTGTTGGATGCACATATTACACTCCCTGTACATGTTTGTGAGCAGGTCATGTCATTTTAGGCATCCCTGTTATTATTTGAGTGAGTCAGAGGGTATCATTCCCAGGGTTCCTACTGAGCCAGTGTATGTGCTATGCGTTGCCTCTTTGCCAAGGCCAGGGCATACTGGGCATGCCTCCTTCTGCCTACTGGGGCAGGCTCAGGTTGTTCCTCCTCCGAGTCATGCTCTGCCTGTGATGGCCTTGGCAATGGTGGGGGGCTGTTTGGCCCAGCCCTATGCTGGCCCTGCTGCAGCTGTTTTTGCAAGATCATATTATGTAACATAGCACATACCATGACAATTTGGGTACATGTAGTTGGTGTGTACTGCAAGGCTCCACCAGATGTGTCCAGACACCAGAACCATGACTTGAGCAGCCCAAACACATGCTCTATTACATTATGTGTTTGTGCGTGTGCCTCATTATGGTGTTCCTGTTCAGGTGTGTGTGCGTTTCTGATGGGTGTCATCAGCCACAGCTCCAGTGCATAACCTGCATCTCCCACTAGGTGTCCATGTGGGATGTCCCCATTGGCAAATGTCTGGTACAGCTGCGTCAAATGCCAGATATGGGAATCATGGTAGCTCCCAGGGCAGCCAGCACACACATTCATTATTATGCCCTGGGCATCACACATGACCTGGCAGTTGATGGAGGGGAAGCCCTTGCGGTTAATGTAGGCTCTACTCCACTCACTGGCTGGTGCTTTGATGCGTATGTGCGTGCAGTCTATTGCACCCACTACCTCAGGGTATTCCCCTATTTGCTGGAAGAGACGCATATTGCTGGCCAATACCTCACAGGCATTGGGGAAATATACATAATCACCGACATGTGCTGACATGGCATCCAGGAACTGGTGCAGTACCCTGGAGACTGATGCCTGTGATATCCCCATCATATCACCAGTTGGTCTCTGGAAGGTACCTGTTGCTAGTATTCTTAGGCCAACACATACCTTGGTTTCCACTGGGATGGGTTCCCTCTGTTGGTTCTGTGTGTGAGGCGTGGCCTGCACAGCTCCACTATTTGCTGCAGGAGGTCTCTGTCCACTCTATAGCGCTCTACTATCTCCAGCTCATGTAACCCGTGGTAGGTGACCCTGGGCCTGTACAGTCTTCTCCGTCTCCTCACTGTGGGTTGTCTGGCACCATCTGCATTGTCACCACCCTCAGCAAGTCGCCTATGTCTCATTATGACAGCTATGGCAGCCCCTAACATTTCTGTTCTGAGTTCAGCTTTTTCAGTTTTCACTTCTAATAGCTTACTCCTGTCTTGCAGTGTCTCTTGAGAGAAACATCTTGCACTGCTGTTTGCAGATTTTTAAGTGTTGGGCTGAGCTACTATTCTGCCTGTGTAATTGCCTGCTTCTAATTGTTTTCACCTGCTAGCTCCAGCAGTATTCCCTGCTAGCTTCCTACTAATTCTGTTGCTTCCTTTTTCCTTTCTGTTTCCTCAGGGGGGAGCAGTGTGTATACCAGCAGAAACACGCTCACAGTGGCTTACACGCGCACACACATGCTTACATGGTTCAGAATCTGCTTATTCGGGTTAAAACGCATGCACACCCATTTTAGACATCTACCAACACGCTCCCACATGCTCAGTCTGCCTTACACATGTGCACACTGTCTTACTCGCGCTTCATGGTGTGCACACGTGTGCATGCACGCCCAGCAAGAAACTTTGGTGTAGGCAACAGTGTACACCTTCCATTTCTTGACTTTCCCATGCTTATGTTGTGGCACTCCTCTTTCCATGATATGTGTCTGACATCTGTCATGTAACTTTGACCTCCAATGAACTGCATTTCTTTCTGCCATCCCCCCTGTGATGTCACCTATCTCATACTCTGTTCCTCCCCCTTCTGTAACTCTTACACTACTCAGAATGTGCTCATTTGCTATGTGACAGTGGAATTCAGTATCCTAACACTCATTTGCATCAGATTGCCTACTAATGCTTAGTTACATGTCTTAGACTCAGCTTCCCCCCTTAGCAACCACTAAACGGTGGCCATGTTGTTTTTGGTCTGCTGGTCCCTGCATTGTAAATCCATGTATTGCATAAAACCCACATTTGTGGGTTTATAACCTTCATTTTTATGTTTTATACAGCACAGCCCATTTGCGCGGGGCTGTGCTGGGTTTAAACATCGGCGAAAAAAAATTATATTTTTATTACTTTTGCATCAGGTTACCTTGCCAATGGCCACATATTTGGCCATTGGCATGCTGTCTGACACATATGCACCCTTTATTTGGAGCTGACATGGCTCCATTGTGGTTTTTGCAGAAACGTACTCAGTTGTCAACTGAGTACATTTCTGCAGCTAAAACAGCTCTTACACGGGCTGTTTTGGGCTTCCTGGATCGCTAATCAACCTCATTTGCATGCTATTCGGCTGCAAGTGAGGTGATTAGCTTATCCACACCCTCTCCATTTAAGAGACGTTTTAGCTGGTCTCTTACACAGACTTTGGGCTGTTCCTGGATCGCGAAGGCTGCATGGAGTCTTACACTACTCTTAGACTCCGTGCAAGCCTTCGTGAATCCTGCCCAATGTTTGTTAAAACATACTACCCTAATGCCCTTAAGCTAATGTCAAGAATGGCTTAATGGTGATATGATCATTGATGCCTGGTTTTCTCGTGGCATCAGTCAACATCTGCCACTTGCTCTCTCTCATACCCAGGAGAGCTTTCCAATTACCACCAAGAGGAGAAATATGTACTTGGTCTATAATAGCAAACTTAAAATGGTGTGTGTCTCCGCTTTCATTAATATGCCGATACAAAGCATTATTTTTATCTTTCACCTTAATACTGTAAAAATGATCATATATTCATCGCTTAAACTCTCTCTCCATTTTTCCTATATAGAAAGCGGAGCAAACCATGCATTTGGCCAAATAGACAACATTCTTACTATTACAATTTCCTGCTCTAAATCTAATATATGTCCTATTCACATCATCTAGCTTACATCCTTCTACTTCACTAATAGCATGACATTGTTTGCATGACCCACACGTTTTAGTAGCATTTAGTTTTTTTGTTGTCCCTTTATTGGTCTTGGTCATTACCGCCAAATATATCCTTATATTCACACCCGTTTTGTTAACAAAACTAGGATGCTTGCCTAAAATAGTTTCCACTTCCTCATCCACTATTAACATGTTCCAGTGACTCCTGATTATGTTTTTAATATACTGTATGTGTGGTGAATATACCAAGACACATACCCTGTTGTTTCTTAACACATCGGGCACCAATGAACAATTGTTCACGTATGTATATTCTTTTCCCAATAATGGGGGATATTTCTTACCCCATTCCCTACTAACATATTCTATAACACCTGTCAATAATGCGTTCGGGTATCCTCTGTTGATGAACATAGATTTAATAAATTCAAGTTCTTTCTTCATAATGTCCATTGTGGAGGACATACGGGCTGCCCTAATGCATTGCCCTTTAAATACATTTTTTAAAACGTGTCTGGGGTGATCACTGGTGAATTCCAAATAATCATTGGAAAAAGTGTCTTTCCTGTATATTTGTGATAAAAATCCATGATCCAAATGGCTGATGTACGTGTCCAGGTAGGCTATACCACACCTATTAACCTTATGGGTAAATCTTAAGAATACACTGGAGTTGTTAATATAGTCAATAAATTGATCAATCAAGTCTATGGGTCCTTTCCATAACAAAAACATATCATCAAGATATCTGGTGTAATATGAGACATATTGGTAACATTGACAACCAAATAGGTGTTCAATCTCCCACTCCAGCATAACCAGGTTTGCAAAAATTGGAGCACAAGATGCTCCCATTGCTACTCCCCTGGTTTGTCTGAAATGTTCACCTTCGAAATATATATAGTTATAATCCAAAACCATCCCCATCATGTCAGTAATGAGACATATTCGGTCCCAGTCCATGTCAGAATATTTCCTCAGACTGTTGCTAAAGTCCTGTAAACCTATGTATTTAGGAGTACTTGAAAATAAATCGATCACATCAGTAGTGATAAAGATTAGATCCCTACTCCAAATATTAGGGGTTAAATGGGCCAGAAACATCCAAGAGTCTTTGACAAGATGTGAAATATTTTTGTATATAGGTTTGACCCATCTATCAATAGTTACCCCTATAGGGTAGGTTTTGGATTTACTACCTGAGACAATCAGTCGAAATGGGGGGTGATGAATATACTTATGGACTTTAGGAATGCCTACAATCATTGCTAGTAAAGGATGATCCACTTTCAAATAATTGTATATATCGATAGTAATTCTATTATCAATTAAATATTCCTCCAAAGCTAAATCAATCCTTTTGTATCCTATATGAATTTCATTAAGAGAAAGTCTCATAATTACCAGATTCATATAAGATACTATGCATTTCGTTAATATAGTCCATACTGTTGTATAGTACTACCCCACTCCCCTTATCAGGTTTCATTATTCTGATCTCTTTATTGGTCATCAATTCTTTCAAACAAGTGCATTCACTTTCCAATAAATTGTCCTTAATGTTAATTTTTTACTTAATTTATTGTATTTATAGACATCCTGGCATACCATTTTTTCAAAATTTGTGACTTTCAAATTGGCTGGTGGGATGAATGTGCTCTTCTTTTTTAATCCATTAGACTCTATGTACCCTGTTTGTCCATCATTGGATTTAAAAAATAGAGCCAAATTCAACCTCCTGCAATACAACTTTATTTCAGTGACAGTATCAACTAAATGGAATTTCACTGTAGGAATGAATTTCATTCCCTTTGAAAATAGCATGAAAAATTCTTGTGTGACGTTGGCATTAGTGTAATTAAACACTTTAAAGCCATTATAGGTGTTGACTATTTTCTCAACACTATTGTTGTTATCATGTGACGTAGTATCCAGTAAATCGATAGGAAAGTCAGGAGATATACTGTTGGAATCCCTAGAATCGTACAACCTAGTGATATCTATAATTGATGTCCTAACTGTTTCTATCTCCATTCCTGTTGACTCTCCCATCTGTTCCACTGTAAATGCTGTTTTTTTGGGGCTGGATAGTATCTGCCCCCTTGAAAATTGTTACCCTTGTCCTGATACCTAACACCATTCCTGTTAGTCCTATCTCTATCTGGTATCTTACTATCACTGGACCATATATAAGCCCTATTGTTTTTATATTGTTCTATGTCCCGCTGTATTTTCCTGCTTTTTCTATGATATATCCCCTTAGCTTTTTGTTCAGCCATTTTAAACTGTTTGTCATATAAATCTTGCCATTGGGAAAGTAACAAGTCTGTTACTATTTCATGATTCAATTTTTCCACTTCACACACTAGATGAGATCATTTTTCATCATTTTTCTTAATAAGTGTGTTCATATAACTGAAAACAAAGTTGTCAAACAATTTGTTAAATTCAGACATAGTAGAGTTATTTAATTCAAGTCCCATGGGTATTTTAGAAAACCTAAGACTCATAGGTACAATACGCATGGAAATGCATTTGGTGAGATAGGCATTATCAATTTTAATGCTCTTTACTCTCAATAAGTTCCTTCCTAAGGTATACATCGAATCCTTCAAAGTCCCCTTAGAATTACTATAATGTCTTCCATTCGTATTGCTCATAATGTTTCCTCCACTGTCAATGAATTCAAATTCATCACTAAGAAATTGATCTAAATAGTCATTCACAGGTAAAGGTTTATTATTATCCTGACAATTAATTCTATTCTTATTTATGTGATTAGGACTGGAGGAAGTAGTTCATAGGTTCATAGGTTCATAGGTTCATAGGTAGGTACTAGGCTATTGGCCCTAGGGCCTATATAAGCCAAGCCAAAGGTACCCTGGCTTTCGCCACCCAAGAAAATTATTTTCCTGTGCCACTGTCGAGCAGAGCCACAGAAGTGATCCCCGGGGTGAATTTCCTATCTCCTATCCAATCATCAAGATTTTTCTTGAAGAGTGCTAATGAGGAGCTTTGTTTGATATAGATAGGTAGTTTGTTCCAGAGTATGGGAAGTCACTGTGACAGGAATCTATCCCTCCAGTATGTTCTGTTTATTGTGGTAATGAGGTTTAGGTCCCTAGAGCATGTAGCTCATAGGGATTGGGATTTCTTTAAGTGGAGCATGTCTAAAAGCTCTGGGTTTGACATAGCTTTGTGTATTAAGCAGGGCAATGGAGTAAAGCTGCAGTTCTTTGAGATGGTCTGCATAGGGCATCTCTTTGAGGCCAGTAATCCTCTTTGTGAGGTATTTCTGTGACCTTTCCAGTTGTTGTAGATGTCTTGTGAGGTAGATACCAAAAGGGGCATTGTACTCTATAATGGGTCTAATGAGTGACGAGTAGAGGGGAACAATGACCTCTTTTTTCCTGGATGAGAAACCTTTTGTGATGAGGTGTGCCACATAGAAGGATTACCTGACTACTGTGGTGATGTGATTATCAAAGGAGAGACTACTGTCCACCAGTATCCCAAGGTCTCTTATCACACTTTGGGTGTTAAGTAGACTATCACCTATGTGGTAGTTCATTGGTACTGAGTTTTTACCAAAAGGAATGACAATGCACTTTTTGACATTGAGCTTGAGGCCATGGCTTTGACACCAGGCATCTGTCTCAGCAAGGCCCTTTTGTAGGATGTCCACATCTTTTGGAGTTTTGATTATGGCTCCTAGTTTACAGTCATTTGTGAACTTCGTTAGCCAAAGACCTTCTGTGTTGGCCTGTACTTCAGAGAAGTAGATACCAAACAGGAGAGGACCCAGGACTGAACCCTGTGGTACTCCACTTGTCACTGGTCTGAAGCTGGATTTGGAGTCTGCTACTTTCACAGTGTGGGTTCTGTCAGTGAGCCAGTTGGCAACCCATCTTGTGACATAGGGATTTATACCTAGTTTAGTGAGTTTATCTGTAATTCCAGAGTGGGGGATGGTGCCAAAAGCCTTGGCGAGATCTAGATAGGCTGTGTGAACCACCTTACCCTCATGTACGGCTTTTGTGACTGCTTCAAAGAAGTCTATCAGGTTTAGGAGACATGATATGCCTTTTACAAACCCGAACTGGGTGGGGTCCTGAGTTTGGAGACTACCAATGTCATTGTTTATAAGTTCCAAGATGATGCGCTCCATATGGGACGGTAGTTTCCAGGGTCTGTGGTTGCTCCCTCTTTGTGGAGTGGGATAACTGTCACTGTGCGCCATTCAGTGGGCACATAGCCTTAGGTGAGGCTATGATTGAACATGGTACTTAGGTGGGGTGCCAGTTCATTCTGTAGTTCATGTAGAACACAGCCTGCGATGTCATCAGGTCCCATGGATGCTGTGTTCTTGGCTTTGGATAGTGTGTTTTTTACCTGTGCAGCCATGATTACAGGAACTTTGCATTCTTCTGGTATAGAGATGGGCCCTTTAGGGGATGACAGAGGGGTGAAGTTAGTACTGAACCTATCTACCAGGATGTTGGCAATATCCATTGGTTCGGTATATTTAGTGCCATTGTGCTGTAACTCAGAGCAGATCTGAGTGTTGCCATTGAGATTCTTGACATAGCTATAGAATGCTTTGTGGTTGTCTTTAGAGTCAGTGGTGATTTTGTTTTCATAACTAGCTTTGGAGGATTTTATGAGGGATTTCAGCTTCTTACTGAAGCTGACCAGGGAGTTTCTCCAATCATGGGATTTTACTCTTTTTTGCAACAGTTTCTTTCTTCTGTTGTAGAGTTTGTTTATGGCAGGGGACCACCAGATTGGCTTCCTTTTTTGGAGGATAGCATCTTGGTTCTGTTAGGGATTGCATGATCCATGCACTCATGTAAGTGCTTATAAAGTGCATTTGTGTAGAATTCAGCAGTCATACCTCTATTGTCCGTCAGCATGGGTGTCGTGAAGTTTGCCACTTCTGTCTTAAGAAGCGTGAAGTTGGCTTTGGAGAAATTTTTACTGTGGTTTCCCTAATGGGGGGGTGGGGGAGGGATGTGGATGTCTAGGGTGATTAGCTTATGGTCAGATCTGACGAGGAATTGACCTCTGGTGTGGAGCACCGGTTGCCCATGTTGGTAATAACCAGGTCTAGGATATTGCTGCCCCTGGTGGGGGTGTGGATAAGTTGATCCATGGTATTGGAATTTATGAATTCCAGAAAATGTTGAGCACAAGAGTTGGTACATGAGTAGTTTTCCCAGTTAATGGTAGGGTAGTTGAAATCACCCATTATTAGCATGTTAGGTTGTACCCTAATATTTTCCAGTGTATTAAGAAATGAGGAGTGGGAATCCTGGGACATGGTGGGGGATCTGTAGCAAGCTACAATTTGGATTGCGGTCTTGCCCAGAGTTAGTTGCACTTGGATAATCTCGGATGCATTATGCTGAGCAACTAGCCTGGAAGTGTGGATATTCTTAATGAATATGGACACGCCTCCGCCTTTAGTGTTTCGGTCCAGGTTAGGTGGCCGAAAGGTGTGGTGTGAATTATAGCCTGGTAATGCAGGGGTACTCTCTGTAGCTTTGAACCAGGTCTCTGTCACTGCACAGATGTCGATGTTCTCCATTTTAAGGAGTGCCTCGAGAGAGTGCATTTTGAAGTTTAGACTTCTAGCATTGAGTAGCAATACCCTCAGATTCTTCTTGCCTGTACCTGTTAGGGTGGTGAATTTGTCATTTGAACCTTGCCTAAAAAGGCACTATAGGGGTGGCTAGAGCCTTAGCCAGTATCCGGAATCCCAGGGGCGACAGGTGCAGGCCATCTCTGGCAAAGCATCGTGGCTTGTCGATCATGTCATCCCAGGCAGACAGATACTGGATCCCCTTAGAATGACACCAGAAGCTTAGCCAATTGTTGAAGTCAATCATTTTGTTCTTGTACTGTGGTATCATTCTGGGTGATGGAAAGATGCTACTCAGGGCTAGGGTCATACCTGGCTGGGCTACAAGATCAGACAGCTCCTCCATGTCCCTTTTCATGTAGTCCAAGGAGGTACGTCTTAGGTAATTCACACCAACATGGACAATGACAGAGTCATATTTGTACTTGTTGTGGAGTGACCTGAGTGCATGTGTTATGTGGAGGATCCTGGCACCCGACAGGCAGCTGACAGTAACTTTCTCCTTGTTTAGCCTGGTGAGTGGAACATCAGTGTGCCTGACTATAGAGTCACCTATGACCAGAGTGTTGGGTACGTTGTTATGCCTTATGGGCTGTGGTTGAGTGGCACACTTAGTTTGTGGGCTATGTGTCATTTGGGTTGTGCTGGGGGGTGGAGGTTGCTTGTGTTTCTGCTTTGGAAGTCCCTGTTGCTTGGGCAGGTTTTTACTGAGAGCCTCTGCAAATGTAGGTGTGTGTTTTGTGTTTCTATGTGTGTGTTTTGGTGGTGTAGGTTTTGAGGGACTATGTACTGAGTGTGGTGTGGTGCAAGTGTTTACCTTCTCCTCTTGACTGTCTAGTCCAGTCTTGGGTGAAGAGAGCTTTGATTCCAGTTTAGCTATATAAGTGCATCTCTCACAGGTTGTATTGTTGGGTGGTAGGAGGAGAGGGTTGTCTGTGTACATGAGTCAATTACTGCATTGCCCCAAGATGCCCAGATTCATCAGGTAGACAGGAGAAAACACTGGGGGCTGACCCTTAGACATGTCTGGATAGGTGCTTATTTATTAAGTACTAGAAATTGTTTTCCTCTAGACAGTGAGGAAGGTTGAGTGCTGTAGTAATTTGTAGCTTATTTAGTGCTTACAATAAGTTCTGAACAAGTGCTGAAACAAAAAACTGGCTAGTTATAAGAAACAAAATTAAGCTAGAAGGCTTCCCTCCAACACAGAAAGGCTTGGGGGCCTAGAAGCCTACAAATAGTCCTGGACACAGCAAATCTATATCCATGTTAGACTACCCACAGGAAAGGCAGTTTTGGCATTTAGCTAAGGCCATGGCTCTGCACCAGTTATCCATTTCTATGAGACCTTTCTGGAGGGAGTCTGTGGTGTGCTGGTTCGATGGAGGTCAACGAGGAAAAGCCTGTGCAAAGTCATTCAGCAATTTTGTCAGCCAGGTGTTTGCCTGTGCCAGCAAATAAATGTTTGCTGAACAGGGCCCAGGACTGAGCCCTGTGGGACCTGTGGGACACCGCCGTGACTGGCTTAGAGTCTGACATGGCACCACAGGTGTGTTCCTGTGTTGTGTCTTGGTCCTTGAGCTTTTGCTGACATACGGTGACACTGACAGCTGGTGTTACATCTAAGTTGGTGAGCTTTTTCGTATGATGCCCGAGCTAGGTCGTGTAGGCTTGCTCATAGGTCAAGGCCTTTTCAATAGCCTTAACCCTCATGTGAAAAAAAAGTGACCACTGTTCAAGCTTCCACTAAGTCACTTAGCAAGTCAATCCAGTGTCTGTATCTGAGATGTTTGGGAGGCTAGACTCTGGTGGGATAGATATTTCTCCTTTTGGGGGGAGGAGGGAGAATTTGCACTGAACCTGTCTGCCAGTATGTTGGCAATGGTTGTGTGATTTTTTGATTTTTTTACTAATTTTTAATTATCTGAGCATATCTAGAGTTTCACCCCAGCTAGAAGGCGTTAGCTAAAGAAGGCGTATTGTGTGTTTTTTTTGTCTTTTCGTTTTTTTTTTTTGAGTTTTGGATGATTTTTGGATTTTATGGTTTTTTGAAGTTTAGTGAGATTCCTTATCTTTTTTGCTGATTTGCTGGGTTTTCAGCTAGTGTTGTAGTCTTGTTGTAGAAGGTGTTTGTTTATGGTCCACTAGACCCGTGCCTGCTGGGTGTGCCTTTTTGCCTTGATTTTATTTGGGGATTGCTTGATCCATACATTCCTGAGGTGCATTTGTGAGGGTTTCTAGAGCTGGTGTCAGGGTTTTTCCACTTGCGCGGGTTGTGGTTTCCACTGGCTCGGGGCTTATTAAGTGTGAAGTAGCCAGTCTTTGATGTGTGGTTCTTCACTGTGGTCTTTTTGCTGGGGTGGTTTTGCTCTGGGGGGGTGTTTGTGGATCTCACCAATGATTATTTCTATATCAGTGAGGACTGTTTGGAGAGGGATTTCTGTTTGTTATGATTTTGTCCCCATGTTTGTGATGATCCTCTGTAGTTTGGGTTCTCCCATAGTGTTCCATAGCATTTGAGTTTATGAACTCAAAGGACTAACTGGGCTAAGTGCTGGGGCTGTGTAGTGGGCCCTGGTGAGTGTTGTTCTTCAATGTTGTGGTGTGTGATGGAGTCAAGTGGATGTATGGCTGTTCACCATATGATAGGGGCTTCCTGTTGTCTTGAGGATGGTTCAGTGGGTTTCCTGAGGTAGAGAAGTTTGTCTGGTTGGTGTACTTTACCTGAGGTTACCTGAGGTTGCATACTTAAACATGGCGTTGGGTGCTTGCTTCGCGGTGCAGGTTCCTAACCTGGATAGTATCCTTTTTGGGGCCGGGTCTGGACTGGCCTCCTTACTCGTTAGGGCTTTGTGTATAACCTGATAGTGCCAGGTAACCTGATAGTGCGAACCAGCTTTCAGTCACAGCACAGAGGGCTTGAGCCCACAGCATCGGGAGGGTTTAGACTGTGTTCTTGAGGGGTAGGGCATTGTGGGAGCAGTATTTTTGTTAGTTTGGCCTTGAGGGTTAGTTTTTCTATTTTTTAGTTTTTAGGCATTTTGGGGTGGCAAGTTGGTTGCCAAATTCCGGAAGCCCGCCTTGGCAAGAAGTCCTGCAGAGCCTTAAGCCAGCGGGAATGACCCAGGAAGCCGGTCCAGGCAGACACCGGGTGGCAGCGGCATGGCTTGACAAGCAGGTCATCACAGGAGATTCAGCCCATCATTATGTCAGTAATTGTGGCATGTAATGTGAGGGTTTTATTAACTGGATCTACATTGTCTCGGTATGGCAGGCATAATCTGATGCTCAGGGGTATCTCTCATCAGGCGGTCCCCTTTCAGAGGGCTCCGTACGCTCACACGGCATTGGACCTCTAGTCCTCTAATACAGGTGCTCATGAGAGCATGGGACACTTCGTCATACATGCATGTTTTATGTCTGTGACCTGGCCTGGCTGTGACATCCCTGTTCAGTCTGCGTGGTTGATTCTAAAAGTGTCTGTTTTTCCTGTCTTGTTAACAATGGTGTCTGGTATCAGTTTGTGCAGCTTACAGGAGTGCTTAGGACTAAGTGTCTTGCAGTGTGTTTGTCCCAATGTGTCTATGACTGGCTAGTGTTGTGAATTTGGTGTCTGCTGTTTGTTATGTGTCTTATGTCTTTTGTTGTTGGTCTTTTGTTTTGTGTCTGTCTGTATTTTGTGTTTGTTTTTGTTTTGTAGAGGTTTTTTGCAGTTCTTTGTTGTTGTGGGTTTGTGTTATGTGTTTGTTCTGGTTCGTTTTTGATTTCTAGTTGTGTGAGTTCTCCTCAGTGAATATATAGTTTTGTCTCTCATTTCCTTCTCTGTTATGTGGAGACTTGAGAGAGCCAGTACACAGGCAATTGTGTGATTTAGTTGGGTCTATGCCTCAACCTTGTAGATGTAGAGTGACGCCAGGGTCCGGACCTCTCGATTACAGAACTCACAGGTATTTGCCAAAATGGAGTTGCCTCTAGATGCCCAGAAAAAAGTGCCTAACAACGCTGGACGCTAGCAACCTATGGAAATAAAATGCTTTAGGAACAAGTGCTGAGCTTTACCTATAAAAAAAGAGCAAGAGCAGAGCTGAGCTTTTTAGATAGACAATAGACTGTTTAGATTAGAGAAGTAGAGAGGGAAAATTGAAAAGCAGAACTTAACTGCCAGAAATAGTTTAATGAAGCTTAAAACTTGCAGGCGTGCTCTATGGGCAATGGTGCTCTATGTTGCGGCTAAATCGCTTAAAGTGGGCTAAAAGCCGCAGGGGGTTGAAGAGTATTGTAAATCTGAAACAAGTAAACCAATAGATGGACAACAAGTTTCTGGCTGACCACTGTGCTCTATGACAAATAGCTGCTCCAGTCTCCCCCACACTGGTGATGAAAGCTTGGCCTTGGATGGGGCCAAGGGGATATGGAATACAAAGCCCTAGCGATAGAGCATAGCAAACAAACAAACTCTGACTGACCACCTCTAGTCTAAAAAGGATTTTTGTTTTTTTTTTTGTTTTTTCTTTTTGCAGAAAACAGAGGAAATGTAGACAAAATGCTATAAACAACATGCTTTAAAGCGACTTGTACAACAAATAACTTTTTAAAGTGCGAAACAAGCTTAGAAAAAGTTTTTATGGCATTCCAGATTTGTCCTAGCCATTGAAGAGTATGTCTTAATAGGAATCTGATGCTTGGGATGCGCTCCCAAGCATTCCGCTTCATCCTGCACGTGAAATAAGGAAAAATCAAATGTAAACTTGTTATCCGATGTAATGCTAATGTTTTTGTTTCTATTCCACGTAGAGTGATGTTCATGCTGAGAAATATTTTCACTGAGAAGATTGTTCCCTTGTACATTAGGGATATCCATCTGTGTACTAATATCCACACAGGTAGTAGCGATTTTTACGTCCGGAGATGATGTACCTTCCTGCTGGTCCTTAATAGAAAGCCCCGGTACCGTTAACGTTCGACCCACCAATTCGTTGAGCCTGGAAACTTCCTCTTTTAAAGTAGATAGTTCCGAGTGTATTTTGGAAATCTCATCCCTGTTCAATAAAGCCTGGGTCACCTCACTGTTGCTGTCCATTACTACCGACCAAGTAGAAATGAAGAAAAGCACCAAGGCAACACTATAAACACAATTTCTAAGATGCAATATTTACATTATTACTAACAATTGCATCTATCTTTTATATGTAGTTTTTATATGTAGTTTATGTACATTAATTACATGTATTTATTGACACAAGCATTTATATGGTTATTAGGTACTATTTAGTAGATGCATTATGTTATTTTATCAATAGTAGTACTATAGATTGTAGCTTTTAGAATGTCCCAATTGTTCCTAATGACATGCTCTACTGTTTCATTAGCCCTGCTATAGGTCATAAGATACCTAAAAGAGTGTGTTGGTATTGAAATTGTATCACTAGGATTAGCATTCCCCTGAGCAGAAAAACAGGGTTTCACTTTTGATTCCCTCAATTGTAGAGCCCCACTCTTAGCCAGTTCTATCTCATTTACATTATAATCCCGTTCCAAGAAGTTATTAGTCATTTTTTGCATCTGCATCTCACAGACATCTATTTCAGTATTAAGTCTACTCACTCATAGATATTGACTCTTGGGAACACTTCTAAAGGTTCCCTTTGTATACATACTCCTCTTATATAGGTATTTATTAACTTGCTCATCTTTCTTATACATGCATGTCTCCAAATTAGTTCTTGTTACTAGTAACCTTACATCTAAAAAATCTATAGAGCTCTCAGAGGATGTCATTTCAAACTTTAAGAATTCAACAGTGTTATTTAAGTGATCAAAGAAGCTCTGCAAATCCATAGCACTACCGTGCCAGACCAAAAAGATATTGTCCACAAAACGTTTGTAGAACAAGATGTTAGATGCATATGAATTAGCATCACCGTATACATTAGTTCTTTCCCATTTCAAATTAGTCAAATTAGCATAGGTATTTGCTACAGCAGTGCCCATGGCCATTTCAGATACTTGGTGGTACACCTGTTTATTAAAAATAAAGATGTTATTTTCTAGGACCAAATCTAGGAGCTCACAGATAGTTTTGATATGCCTAGCAGGAAAAAGACCGTGCTCCTGTAAAATCTCTCTTATGCAGTCAATCCCATATAAATTGGAAATTATGGTAAAGAGAGACTTTATATCCAATGTTACCAAAATGAAACGGTCATAGATTGTAGATATTGATCTATATCCATTAACACAATGGCACCTCCTTTATCAGCTTCTTTTATAATTATTTGATCATTATCTTGTAAAGATTTCAATACTTCAGACTCTTCAATAGTCAAGTTATATCTTTTCTTAAATTTTTCTTAAATTAACCAAGTCATCAGTCCACAAAGGAACCAATTTAATCCCATGTGACAGTAGAGATATCTCTGCTTCAGTAAGTTCATATTTAGAGAGATTCACTACTAGAGGACAGCTCATTAGGATCCCAGACTTTCTTTCATTAGAAGTTAGTATTGCCTGGTCATTTGTTATAATATTAGGATAGTTAACAGATTGTACACTACTGTACTCTCATTGTTCATTAGACCAATTAGAGATATTTATATCAGCAGGACAATTCAATGGGTCCCCATAGCCTTCTTCATTAGGGGTTAATATTATCTGGTTACCTATTTCAGCATCATAATATACATTGGTAGAATCAAAATGCTCATTGGGCCAGCTAGAGGCATTTTTATCAGTAGTCACAACTACCTCAGTATTGGTAGACAATCCTATAGTCAAGGAATTTAAAAAAAAAATCTGCATTTTTCCTCATGGAAGTAGAACCATTTAGATCAAATTCAGTAACAGGTCGACCTACAATTGAGGGATAATAAAATGGTTCTCCATGGTGTACCAACAACCCCCCCCCCCCCGGTTACTCAATGTGATGGTATCAGCACATTCTAAGTATACATTGGGTATATTAGAAATGTTAATATTAGTATTGGAACTTGCTATTCTACAATCATTATTAGGCATTCCCATAGTCAATGGACCTCCTAGAAGCCCTCTACATATGCCTATAGCATCAATATTCAATTCAACATCTCCCATTAGTTATTTGCATTCATTAGGGCCAATCCCATTAGGTTTCATTGCTACCTAGGAACCTTCAGGTGTTGCTGTAGCAGTAGGATTCTCTAGCTATCTTATACATACTGTTATATTAGCATTTAAAACAGGGGATACAGTTTCACTTAAATCACGATCTAAAATTGAGACATTCTCACCTGGATAATTCAGTAATTCACTAGATATCATGTTATATGTTCCCAATAGTTATTAGGCTGTTCATTAACTGATTGGCTTTCTGCCACAGTATTAAGCTTTTTCAAATAACCAGGAATATAACTACAGTCTCCTAAAGGACAGATATTATTAACATTAGTATTTAGCACAGAAGCCCCTTAAGCACTAACATTAATTATATCATGTTCATTGCATTCATTATGAACATTAACATTTGGCACAGAAGCCCCTAAAGCACTAACATTTACTATATTGTATTCATCACATTCATTAGAAACAATACCATCAAGTTCCATTACTGTACGAACATTCTTATGTGTTATTGTGGCAGAAGAGCCTTCCAATGGATCCATATACCCAATTGTGTTAACATTTAAAACAGGTTTCACAGTTTCATTCAAAACACAATCTAAACTTAAAATATTGTTACCTAAATGGTCCCGTGGTTCATTAAGATTAATAATAAACACTCCTTGATGCTCAGTAGACTGCTCATCAAATATTTGTCTTTTAGCCACATTATTATGCAATTCCAAACAGCTATTAGGCTGCTCATTAGTTATTTGTTTTTTCACCACTACATTATAATTCTCTAAACAGCCAGTGGCATCATTACAAACTCCCAAAGGACAAATACATTCACCTGTACTATTACTAGAAAAGGTATTAAACACAATATCCCCCATAGTGTTAGTGTTCCTTATATTACGTTGGTACAGAGCAGTCGCATTACACAATACAGGAGCATTTTCAATCATTCTTATGGTGAAAAAGCTTTCTAATGGCTTTACCCTTCCATTTTCATTAGTACAAACATTCAAACCACGGCCCGCATGCTCGCTTGAGTCAAAATTTAAAACAAAATCAGTCCCGGACAAGCAATTAGATAATACATCCAACTAAATATTACTCAATGTCCAATAGTTTTTAAGCAGTTTGTTAGTCTGACCCTCGGTCTCAATACTGCATTCTTCCAGACAGTCCAAGGCAGAACTACAGTTAGATATAGCACTGTTATTGTAGTTTAAATTATTCAGTTCAACTTTGAGTTGAACAACATTTCGCCAGAACATTTAATTGATTAAAGCAGTTAAGCATATTCTTACCATCATTTCCTATTGCTTTTACATTCTGCTCCTTGTCATGGGACCATTTATCACCCTCCCTCTGGATCTGCAACACTGTCTTGTAACACCATGCTCTCGAGCAACCAGCTTCTCTGGTAGCTGCATCTTGATTCCCTGGTTCATTTTTAAAAAAGAAGGATTTGGTGCTATGCTTTTATTCTGTATATGTTCTTTCTCTTTGACTAAACACTCCACTGAGGGTATCGCCTGGACATCTTTGGAGTGTAGTGATGCAGTGGGCGTATCCATAACCTCTCTGTTGGCTTCCGATTGGTCATCGGGGAGAGAAATTCCATCCTCCACTCAATGATTGGTATACGGCTCAAACTCATCAAGTTTGTACATTGAGCCCCAGGAAGTCTTCTTAGTAGAAATAGATGCATAATTCTTTTCATTAAAGGGATATTTTGGCCAAGAAAAAATATGACTACTGTTAAATTACTATTACTATTATGTTGCAGTTTCTTTCTTTTAGTAGACTCCAATTGTTTATCAAACGCATCCAGTCACCCCATCATAGCATCATGCAAATATATATTATCATTAAAGGCTGTTGAATTCACCAACTGCTTTTCTAGTGCACTTATTTCCACGCATAATTCATTCTCCTTTGGCAAGAAAAAGTCATTCATGAGGTACATATAGTCCAGACTTAGTTTTATATTCAACTCCTGACACTTTTTTAGTAGCTCAGGATAGGCATTGCCATAAGCGGGCATGTTCAAGACCCTTAATACACATGGTACAAAACCCAAATCAAGATAGGCATTAAAGCTAAAACATTGCAATTGGAGCCATTTAAAGTTCTTAACTTTAGATTATAATGTCTTGATCATAATATGAAAGTCATTTTTTTCAGGTCCCATCTCCTTACGACTTACTTCCTTATTAGCTATAAGGCTAGCATGTTCCAGCAGCGGGTTCTCCCTCGATAAGAGGCCATTCAGCGAGCAAATTGCTGGATCATTCTCCATTATAACAGGCTGTGTCATGATACAGGTGTAGAAATGGTGTCCACTATTTCACCAACAAAATAGCAACAAGTCACAGAAAAAGGTATAAGTCTATGGATTTTATATGGTGAAATGTTTCTTTAAGGAGCAAAAGGATTAATTACCAGTTTAATTGATGTTGCTGATAGGTTTGCTGTGTCATGTGATATGATTAGGTTGTATTTAAGAATGCTGTTTTATGCATATTGTATGTACGACACTGAAGAAGGATAGTTTTAACCAAAAGCTTTGTCATTTTATTAAACGTTTTTGACATGTGGAGCAGTGCTTTGTTTCATATTTGAAGCTGCTTTCGGTTGTATTCTCCACTTCACTAATATTCACCTTTTTTCTGTGATTTGTTGCTATTTTGTTGGTGAAATAGTGCATGCCATTTCTACACCTGTATCATTAAACTTCATTATCATTAATCTTCTGCAGTTATCAGGCAACCCCCTCCTCCTGAATGCAATGGGAAGCAGTGAAGGTAATATGAGAGCCGCTCCTCAAAAGAATATTACCTTAGATACACTAATGAGTAAGATTGAGAGAAAGGTGTAAGTGTTTAAACAGCTCCAATGGCAGTGGCTGACTTTTAAAGCTTATTTGGGGCTGAATGTAGTTCTGAGGGGGTTGCGTATACTGAAAATGCCATATTATACTAATACCTATCCCGGCTATTAAAGCAATGGCAACAGTTACATTTAAAACTCAGCATAAACTATATGGTCTGATGAACCAATTCTTTACTGGAGTGGAACAAGATTTAATGGATGAGATAATAAAGATAGAAAATGAAATAACTACATCCAATGACTTTGATATTGCGTCCATGCTATATCAGCAAATGGTAGATAGACTAAACCTCCTGGACAAGTGCTTAGAAGCCACGAAGCTTCGCAAATTACGAAGAGACATTACTGACTTTAATCAAGGCCATATCTTTTCCTGGCAGAAAAATAACTATAAAAATAATCAGAGTTACAATAAAATGTCTAATAATCAACTCAAATACACAAGAAAATGGGAGATGCATAGGCTAGACTCGTTTACTAGTGATGAGCAAAGATTAACCAATGAGGAAAGCTCTGAGAATGTTTCGACCAATAATAATGAAGATACGCATATTCAAACATCTGAATTATTGAGTCAATCACATACTGCCACTAAATTACATAGCAGTATGGCAGGAGAACCAACAAATAATAAAATAGACCATATCCAGTCTCAGAACACTGGTTTACCTAGAATCCCTGTGCTAGGAGCGATGAATAATGGTGGAGCAGCATTAACTTTGCATAATGAAGTTTTTCAGAGTTATACCAAGCCAGTAATTGTAAATTTACCAGAAAAGGTAGAAATAAAGAAACGGACACAATCCAGAGGGTGTTATCAGCACCAGAATCTGAATGTTATGAAAAGGAAAAATGACAGTCCATTAACATCAAGCAGAGTCGCAGATAAGTAATAAGCAAACAAGACTTGTAGTAAACTTTTCTGACTTTATGTTGACTGATTCATGCATAAAACTTTTTAAAAAGGGTTTACATTTTATACCATCTAAAAATGACACTTTGATTAATGCAGTGGGCCAGATTCATGATGGCTTGCATGGAGTCTAAGAGTAGAGTAAGACTCCATGCAGCCATCATGTCCGACGAGCGATCCAGGAACAGCCTGTAGGGGCGTGTAAGAGAGCTCCTAAAACGGCTCTTACACGGACAGGGCAGGGATATGCAAATTACCTCAATTGCAGGCGAAAGGCATGCAAATGAGGTAGATTTGCGATTCAGG
Source organism: Protopterus annectens (assembly GCF_019279795.1). Lineage (NCBI taxonomy): Eukaryota > Metazoa > Chordata > Ceratodontiformes > Protopteridae > Protopterus > Protopterus annectens. Next base: position 998,673,600 of record NC_056745.1, on the reverse strand, counting down.
AAACCTGTACCTGTCCAAGTAAGAGCAGTGTTATTTGCAGAAATGAACTCAGTTGACAACCCAGTACCGTTCTGCAAATAGCAAAGCGGAGCCATGACAGCTCCAAATAAAGGTTGCATCCAGTGCAGGAAGCATGCCAATGGCCAAATATATGGCCATTGGAAATGTTTCCTGATGCAATATAAAAATAGAAATATTTTTTTTCGCCGATTTCTGATGTTTAAGCGTAGCGCAGTGCCGCGCAAACGGGCTGCGCTCTAAAACCCAGAATACTAAAAATTAAAACCACAAATGTTGATTTTATAAAAACTGTTAATGTACAATGCAAGGGAATGGCAGGCTGAAGACAACATGGCAACCGAGTAGCGGTTGCTAAGGGGGGAAGCTCAGTCTAAGACATGTAACCAAGCATTAGTAGGCAATCCTATGTAAATGAGTGTTAGGATAGTGAATCGCAAGTTTACATAGCAAATGAGGACAGTCAGTGGAGTGTAGGAGTAGAAGATAGGTGACATCACTAGGGGGTATGTATGAAAGAAGTGAAGCTCATTGGAGCAGAGTGGCATGTGTCAGCTGTCATTTATACATCATGGAAAGAGGTGTGTCAACAGGTAGGCTAGGGAAAGGCAAGAAATGGAAGGTGTATGCCGAGGATAACACCAAAGTTTCTTGCTGAGCGGGTATGCATGCGTGTGCTCGCCTGTAAACCCGAGTAAGACAGTGTGCATGCGTGTAAGCATGAGTGCGCGCGTTTAAGCCGGAGTAAGCATGTATAAGGCTGTTTAAGGAATTGTAAGAGTGTTTGCGCTGGTGTGTGCGCATTTTAACCCAAATAAGCAAGTTTTAGTCTGTGTAAGCATGTGTGCGTGCGTGATAGCAGCTGTGCGCGTGTTTGCGCTTATGTGCACGGCGCTCCCCCTGAAGAAACAGAAAGGAAAAAGGAAGCACAACAAATAGTAGGAAGCTACCAGGGAGTACTAGCAGAGCTAGCAGGTAAAAACAATCAGAATCAGGAAATTACACAGGCAGTACACTAGCCCAGCCCAGCCTAGCACTTAAAACTCTGCAAACAACAGTCCATTATGTTTCTCACAAGAGACACTGCAGTAAGCTAATAGATGTGAAAACTGAAAAAGCTTTACTGAGACAAAGAAATGTTAGGGGCTGCCATTGCTGTTATAAGGCGACATATGCAACATGCTGAGGGTGGTGACAATGGAAATGCTGCAGGACAACCCACAGTGAGGAGACAGAGAAGAGTGTACAGGCCCAGGGTAACCTACCAGGGGCTACATGAGCTGGAGATAGTGGAGCGCTATAGAGTGGACAGAGACCTCCTGCAGCAAATTGTTGAGCTGTGCAGGCCACACCTCACACACAGAACCAACAGAGGGGAACCCATCCCAGTGGAAACCAAGGTATGTGTTGGCCTAAGAATACTAGCAACAGGTACCTTCCAGAGACCAACAGGTCATATGATGGGGATATCGCAGGCATCAGCATCCAGGGTACTACACCAGTTTCTGGATGCCATGTCAGCACATGTCGGTGATCAGACAGTTGACATTACAGTTTCAGACGTCATACCCATCAGACATTCCATGCTACTACAAATCATTCCATCAACTTTATAACATTATTAGAGCAGTATTTCACAGGTGTACTTCTCTTTGGACCTTCATCACCCCATTATTTATGGCTTTGTCCCAATTTCTGCCTCCCTGTGGCAGGCAGGTTTGCTCCTTGCAGTTGTCAGCATGGCCTTTCTTTGCATTTTGTGGACTGTGTTATGTTGGTGTTGTGGACCCCAAAACACTTCCTAAAGGTCACTGTGGGTGAAGCATAGGCATTTGACAGAGGCCTGTAGGCCAGATGTGACAGATGCAGGCAATCTGTGGCAGAGCAATGCATTCTGATGATCATATGTTCCCAGGCTGCTAGCAATTGACACCCCTGGAATGGCACCAGTAAGTTGACTGTGGGTATTACTGACAGTTGTTTTCTGTTACTATTGCACCATCAGTCTGGGTGACAGCTGGATGTTTCTTAAGTCTAGAATCATTTTACTTCATTTCTATTGGACTATGGGGGGTGACATGACTGTACACGTTACACATCTGCACAGACTGTGCTGATATTTGCTTAACATTTTGGTCCCATGTAGCATGGTGGTGTGCCCTATTTTTCAGACTGCACTCATAGCGGTATCAACCACAGGTCAGATTCTTCTGGCATAGACATTTGTAGTTTCAGTCTTCTTACCTTTCAAAGCCATACCACCACTGCTAGACCTGCTGTGATATCACTGTGTTAAAGTCTGTGTATGGGGATTTCATGGATGTCACTATGTGGAGGCATTTGCTAGGCATTGCTGTATGGTGTCTACAGTGGATCTGCTGTGTGGGGATGGTGGTGGATATGGGACCCCCACTTTGACATCCATCCATGTGACCTATGACTGCCCCCCAGTTATTTGGCTCACCACAATGTACTGCAGTGGTATTTGTCAACTAGGGTGGTACTACATGGTATGGGTAGGGCGGTACTGGGATACACATCCTTATGTCCCACAGAGCTGTCAATTATCTGTTGCTATCCCAGTTAGCTAATCCATTCCTGTACATGCTTGATCAAGACCATATATATGCTATCATAAAAGTCCACCCTATTATTTTAATTTGTTACAGAGACTGGCTTACCTTGTGCCTGTAGCTGTTGTGAGGGTGTTGCTTGAGGGCTGACTATGTTGAATGCACACTATACACTGCCTATACATGGTCAGGTATAGGTGGCATGATGTTTGGCATTCATTTTACTGTATGTGCGAGTCAGAGAGAGAAAGAGAGAGAGAGAGATCAGTTCCAGGGCCCTACAGTGTCAGTGTATGTGCTATGTGTTGCCTCTTTGCCAAGGCCAGGGCATACTGGACATGCCTCCATCTGCCTACTGGGGCAGGCTCATGATGTTCCTCCTCCGAGTCACTCTGTGCCTTTGGAGGCCTTGGCAATGGTGGGGGGCTGTGTGGCCCTTCCCCATTTTGTTCCTGCTGCAGCTGTTTCTGCAGGATCATATTGTGTAGCATGACACATATTATGACCATGTGTGCACATATGGCTGGAGAGTACTGTAAGGCTCCACCGGATATGTCAAGCCAGCAGAACCATGACTTTGGCATCCCAAACACACACTGTATAATGATCCTGGTTTGTGTGTGTGCCTCATTATGGCGTTCTTGTGTGAGTGTGTGTGCATTTCTGATGGGCGTCATCATCCACAGCTCCAATGCGTAGCCAGCATCCCCAAATAAATAGCCATATGGGATTTCCCTCCTGGCAAGCCAGTGATACAGCTGTGAGGAATGCCAGATGTGTGAGTCATGATAGCTTCCAGGGCGGCTAACATGCACATTCATGATAATCCCCTGGGCATCACACATGACCTGGCAGTTGATGGAGTAGTACCCGTTGCGGTTTATGTAGACCCTACCCCTGTCACCAGGTGGTGCTTTGGTGTGGATGTGCATGCAATCATGGCACCCAGTACCTCTGGATAGTCTGCTACATGGTGGAAGAGATGTATATTGCCAGTCAGCTCATCACAGGTGCTGGGGAATTTAATGTGCTCCGCGGCTTGTGTTCTCATAGCATCCAGGAACTGGTGGAGTATCTTGGATGCAGATGTCTGTGAGAACTTCATGATATCCCTAGTTACTCTTTGGAAAGTACCTGTAGCTAGTATTCTTAGAGCTACACATTCCTTGGTATCCACTGGGATGGGTTCCCCTCTGTTTGTTCTAGATGTAAGGTGAGGCTGCCACATTTCCACAATTTGCTGCAGTATGTCCCTATCCACCCTGCAGTGCTCTACTATCACCAGATCATTTAGCCCCTGGCAGGTTACTCTGGGCTTGAACACCCTTCTCCCCCTCCTCATAGGTCTGGGCCAGTTGTCAGCATTGTCCTCTTCACCACCCTTAGCCTCTTGCACATACTGATGTATGAGAGCGACAGCAGCCCCTAACATTTTATTAGTTTTGTCAGGTAAAATTTCCCCGTCTGAGTACACAGGTGGTGTAGAGTTTGTAGGAAAAAACAGACTAAAAGGTGTTTGCATAATTTATAGCGGTGTGTTGCAGATGCTGCCTGTGTGATTGGCTGAGTATGAAACATTCCACCTGACAGCTCTATTCCTGTTATTTGAGTGCCTCTATTCTGCTATTTCTCTTTTTTTTCCTTTTATCCCTTCCCATCTCTGTCCCTTTTAAGCCCAGAGGCGTGGCGAGCAAACCTGCTGCCTAAATGTAAACAGTGCTGCTATTTCCGTGGTTTTTTTTTTGTTTGTTTACAGCCCAGTGCACACTGCACAAACCTGTTTAGCCAAGGTAAACACATTTTTGCAGAAATGGCCCTCCCCTGGCCTTGAATGCAGTCTTAATTTCATGGAGTAAGACATTACAGCTTCAGACACACCCCCTTGCTTAGCTGTGCTTAGCTAAGTGCAAACCCAGGCAATAGTGCTCCAATGTGCTTACAGCAAGCATGCTGCACCCCCTTTTGATGTCATTTACTTCTCATGCTTATACGACCATAATAGAGCACGTACACGGTTAGGTGCAGTCTGACACTTAGACGAAATTTATGATTCAGTAAGAGTCCCCTCATTTGCATACCCCACTGCCTTAGTTACTGCACTCACACTGAGCCTTTCCCCTTAGCAACCACTGCTCCCTGGTATTGTTTTCATTCTGTATGTCATTTACTATAATGGCGAAATGCAGATTTCCCTGAAAATTGCTTTTTAACATTTTTTTTATTTTTAGCACAATCCCATTTGAGCGCCGCTGCCCTACACTTAAAAGGCCGAGATCGCCAAAAAAAAAAAAAGTTTTATTTTATACAATTTAAGCTATTTTTCATTCCAATGGCCATATATTTGGTCATTGGCATGCCTACTAAATATAATACATGCTTTCTTTTGAGATGTCATGCCTCCGTTTTGTAATTTGCAGAAATGTATTCAGTTAGTAACGGAATACATTTCTGCAGGTTACACTATTCCTGAACAGACACCTGCCTGCTTCCTGGATTGCTAATTCACCTCATTTGCATGGTTTTCACCAGCAAATGAGGTAATTAGCATATAGCAGTGGTGACCGTGCAGGAATAGTGTAGGAGCACTCATGCATGTCCCGGGAGCTCGATCCTGGACTGCTTGTTGGCCATGTTGTTTGCAGCAGCTCTTGCACTATTCCTGCACTTCGTGCAGAGCTTGCTGAATCCAAGGGATTGTATCTACTATTATCACTAGTGAATAATAGCTTAATGAAGTTCATCTCTCTCTTTTCTGGTCCTTGAACACCACAGCTTTATATCATCTCCTCAAATTAGCATGAATTGTTTATGGGTTTTTATGTATCTTAGATGAATGGAAGTTCAATTGAACAATTTTTCAGAACTTCAAGAGATTAAGATAGAACAGACAAATTGTTCAGAGTGTGATCATTGTGTGACATTTCTTAATTTTTTTTTTTTTAATGATCATATTGTTTTTAATTTAGCAGAGGGGGTCGGAGCTTACTTTTGTTGATGGGTGGTAATGTTTGGATAGATTTGCTATCCAAACTAGAAGTGTTAGACTCCATGAGGGGAAAACAGGTTAATAGAAATGTATGTTTTGTTTATTGCAAAATATTTTGTCTTTTTTTGGTGTCTACTGTCAATAAGAATAAGAGTACAGTTAATAATGTCATCATTGCTGGATATATATATATATATATATATATATATATATATATATATATATATATATATATATATATATATATATATATATTAATAAGTAGTTCAAGATTTCTGGAAGTAATCTATTGTTAATAAAATATTACAGAATTTTGATGTTACCATTTGTATTTTTATCTTATCAATTATATGACTTATTTAAAATGTATTTCTATTAATATTAATGGTTTACATAATGGTTGCAAGAGGGGACGTCTAAGTAAGTTTCTATTTAATTCCCAGATTATTTTTCACAGGAAACACATTTATTAAAAGAAGACAGAGACAAACTTAGTACTAATTATATACTGTCTTATCTAGCTGTCAATATAATCAGAAAAAAGAGGCGTGGCTATCCATACATGCACCTAAAATTCTAAGTACATACAATGATGATAAAGGAATGTGTTGTTCAGTAACACTAGAAATAAAAAGGAACTCATATGCTTTCATTAATGTATACTAAATCCCTGGAATAGGAGTTCAAACTGTTAAACAGCAATTGAATCAGATTATTCAAATATCACAAGGCAACATTATATTGGTAAGAAATTTTAATTGTGTATTAATGAATGAAGATTCTAATTATACTGGCAGGAGATTTTAATTGTATATTAATGAATGAAGATTCTAAAACTATCAGTAAACAAAGAATACCTGCTCAGCAAAAGCACAAATCGAATTTATAGATTTATTTCGTATAACAGGTATTAATGAATTTTCAGACTCAGAATCTCTTTTTTTATTCACTTTTCACATAGACATGGAACACAATCAAGAACAGACAGAGTTTATGTTTCTCATGATTTAACTACTGGACTAGGTAAGGTAAGGTAGTCTCTAGTAAGGTAAAAGTAGTCTCATATCCACTTTCTGACCATAATGCCATAACTTTTGAGATTATACTAAAGTTTAATAACAATATCCCCATTAGAATTCCTGCTTATATAACTAACTTGAAGGATTTTAAAGAAATTTTCAATAAAGAAATTCAGACCTTTATTGAAATTGATTATACAGAAGATAGTTCAGAAATTTATTTATAGGCTGCTTTAATAGCATATTCATATGGTAAAGTTATGAGCTGGTATGCTTTAAAGAAGAAGCAGTGGGACAAGGAACTTGGAGACCTACAAGAAAAAAAAATGATAAGCTAAATTAGATAGTCAAAAAGGCAATCATAATTTGGCAAAACTAATACTCTAAATAAGAAATATTTAGTATTTTTATATCATAAAATAAGGATTAATTTGGAAAAGATTAAAATAATTAACTATTCTATAAATCCTATGTCCATGCATAAGTTAGCTAGTAGAGCAAAAATGCTTATTAAATCTAATCAAATCAAAGAGCTATATTCTGCTAATGGTAAAAAGAAGGTTACTGATATAGTGAACATACTAACAGTATTCAGAACACACTTTAACAAAATTAATCAACATAATCCAACAATGGATCCACACAAAGTAATTACATCTTTCATTAGAAAACATATAAAAAATAAATTATCTGAAGATCAGAAGAAATCAATTGATAGGCTGGTTTTAATGTCTGAACTTAAAGCACATATTAATAAATTAAAACTTAATAAGGCTTCTGGTAATGATGGTATAATATCTTAACTTTATAAACTAATGGCTTATGATGCTTTAAATATTTTATTCAAAATATTCTCAATAGTTAAAGATCTAACAAAGGCTCCACTGTCTTGGAAGTGCACTCTTATATCCCCAATCTTAAAAGTTGATAAAGATCCTGCAGTTTGTTCTTCTTATAAACCAATTTGAACGCAACAACACAGTTGCCTCTCCAATTACTTTCCTTTACTTCTGTGGTGATATGTAGGTTTATAAACCCCCCTGAACAACCTCTCAAGAAGAACTACATAGCAAGTCATTACCCTGACCTCAGACCAAGACCCTCATTTACGCCTTGTGCTGTCATTGGCTGAACCCCAGCTGTATCCAAGACAGCTGTGCCACCTATACCGTCACTTCCTCCGGTTAACCCTACTTGGCTCCTAACCTCCTGTAATTTTTCCTCAAATGCCATAAAATTCCCTAACCCCGTACAGTCTTGGTCCTGCATACCATTCACCTACTTATTCTAACCCTGCATTGTCATTTAACAACAGAGATTGAACATTGTTATTGTTACTGGCTGGTATCCAACAATTTTAGTTTGAACACTTTGTGAGACTGATGGTATGCTCTGTCTTACATGCTTTTCACCTACCACTTCTGACTGATGATCAGCCTCCTTTTACTTTCTTTAGCCCTTGGTCTGGCCTCCTGTGTCCCCCTATCTGGATTGAGGGTTTTGCATTTGACAAAACATCGGTCAGTTTAAACAACTGCTCTTTCTGAGCTACAATTCATGACCATCAGTCCTTCATTTCTATAACTGCCATCTGTAACAGAAAACACAATTGTTAGTAAAATTGCTCTACTCTCCTTTACCCCCAATGTCCCCTCTCAACTAACCATGGTCCCCTTCACAAGCAAAAGTAATATCTGGTTTAGCCCCTCTGACTGAACCCAATAACAGAAAAAAAGCTATGACTGAGCTATGCATTCCCACCTAAACTGGAACTGCATGTGGTAGCCTTAGATCTGGAATGTGTTAGACCCTGTGATAAACAGGAAAATGTTAAGTCTGTGTTTCAAGGCCAAGTCCAACAGAAATTCATGACCATCATTCCTTCATAGGTTCATAGGTTCATAGGTAAGTACTAGGCTATCTGCCCGAGGGCATCTATAAGCCTAGCCAGAATGTGTTGGCTTTTGATGCCCCTTAGATTAGTTCCCTGTGTCCCGGTCCAGCAGAGCCATTAGTTCCCTGTGTCTCTGTCCAGCAGAGCCACTGCAGTGATCCCTGGGGTAAATTTTCTGTTTCCTATCCACTCGTCAAGGTTTCTCTTGAAGAGTGTTAGTGAGGGGCTCTGCCTAATGTAGATTGGAATCCTGTTCCAAAGCATGGGGAGTCTCTGGGACAGGAATCTATCCCTCCACCATGTACTATTTATCGTTCATCTCTATAACTGCCATCTGTAACAGAAAACACAAGTGTTAGTAAAATTGCTCCACTCTCCTTTACCCCCCTCAACTAACCATGGTCCCCTTCCCAATCAAAAGTAATATCTGGTTTAGACCCCCTGACTGAACCCAATAACAGCAAAAAATGCTATGACTGAGTTATGCATTCCCACCTAAACTGGAACTGTACGTGGTAGCCTTAGACATGGAATGTGTTAAACCCTGTGATAAACAGGAAAATGTTAAGTCTGTGTTTCAGGGCCAAGTCCAACAGAAATCTGGACTTTTTTTTTTTAATGAATATTGGTACTACTATCTTGAACTATTACAGAATAAGAAAATGGATTACTTTGCTAGTTCTGAATTAATGTTAAAAGCAGGGATGGAGCTAAACTACACTCAGTTGTTGAGCAGTGTGATCAGCTGAATTCAGAGAAACTGCAACCACACCACCCTGTCCTCTGTTTTTGCCACTTTTTTATGCATAGTAGAGCTCCGCTCAAGCTTGTTCCTTACAAAAGCACTTGTGCGTGACTGTGTGATTGCACAGGTACTACATGCTTTACATTACACATCAAGGACTGCCCCCTTCCTCAATATATTTTTCTTTCTTTTTTTATCTGCTCTGACAAATTTCCTGCCATAACACAGTCCTTACAGGCTGTCAAAATGCCTCAGAGTCCAACAGTGCACCAGAAAAATTGCAAAGCTCTGCTTATTTTTCAACGTATTTATTTGATACTAGAAAAAACACCATCATTAATAGCACAGCAGCCTCAGCTACAGTGTGCATGTGCATGATCAGCCTGTTCCATGCACACAGCACACAAAAAAGCATCACCAAACACAAATAGAAATGCAATGTGTAAAGTCTATAAGCACTGCACCAACTTTGCTATAGACACCATTCCCTTTTCCAAAAGTGGAAATCACAACCAGGTCTGAATGCCATGACAGCAGGTTACCCGGGATGAAAATTGAAGACCAGACCTTCAATCAGAGTATCGCCATGGCTCACTCAAAAAGGCAGCCACTCTATTGTAATAAATGAAGATTGCAAACCATCCAATATACAACAGAAAGAGTGACTTGGTCAGAAACACCAGATTTCAATCTCTACCTAGGTGAAAACATCAGTGTGACCTCAGCTCCTGAACAAAAACTAGCCCACAATTAACCCCACCCAAGGTATCTCTCCAAAATCCGCACCACAAAACAAAATCCTATCCCACCACCTGTAGAGATGGGACCACAAAATCATCAAAGTTCACAGAGAACCAAACTCGGTACCTTGTGTTTACGAGATAAACACTTTCAGCATTATACCAAAACCCATTGTTGCTGCAGGCAACCCAAAAATGGGCACAGATGTCAAAACTACAAAATTGACCTATGTAAACCACTAGTCTACAGGAACGATTGCCTATATACCTTGTATCCCCACCAATGGCCCTCCCCCCTTCCCGAAGAAAAATAAAATAGTGTCTGACACTCTTACCTCCTCAATGCACAACCTCTCCCACTTACCTTACTTGCCTTAGACTAGGCCTACCTCTTGTACACTTGGGCATAAGAAGATACTGGATAACTGACAGTCCCACACCAAAAGGCTGAGCTAAACTTACACTCTATCTTTAACTTAATCAGCTCCACCCCTATTGAGCTCATTTCCTCCCAGCCTGTTCCTCATTTTAACGCTTGCCTCCTCATCCTGCCCAATCCTTAATCCTTTTTCTCTGGCTTAGATCCTACTTCTGACACACTTTCCTCTGTACTTCCAGTGCCACCCTTAGTTCTTCAAATCCCCCTGGATAAATACATCTGTGCCCAAACCACATTTTCTATCATTAATTCCTTTACTTTACTTAATTATGAAGATTAAAAATATTATCAGATCTGTGGACCTTTTTTAAAATGTTACAACTGTATTGCTGTAAGTTATTAAATAAAAAAAGACAGAACACATCTTCCGGAAGATTAATCTTTCATTGATGTAGTACATATATACATACATACATATATACATACATACATACATACATACAAATATTTCAAGCATTGGCACTGATGTCCTTTCAGCCTATCAATTTATCAAAGCAGGTCTTCTAATAAGTGTCCAGGCTGCTCTTAAAAATATATAAACTAGTGCTTGCTTTAATAAACTTTGGTAATCTATTCCATTAGCTGCTCTTAGATGTTGCAACATAATTAAGTGAAATGTGTTCTCAGAAGACCTCTGAAAGTTCACATTTGAAGTTCATATCGCACCTTATAATGCTTCTTATTAACACCATATGATTTTTAGTGGTTTTACACACACATGCATGTGAATGTGCATACACACTTACACACACACACACACACACACACACACACACACACACACACACACACACATCTGACCAATCAAATGATGCAAAGCTAGGCAACTTTGAAAAGAAATAATGTTACTGTCTCATTTAACAGCTCAGTAATAATAATAATAATAACAACAATAATAGCAGCAAACTACAGCAGCATAGTTGCAAATGTTTTGATAAGTTATTTAATACTTTTCTGTCACCTTATATGTTCCTAGTAAAAGTACATCCGATTACAAACATATTATCATGTAAAATAAATCACCTGTACACATTGAAAGAGAATCGTGCTATTCATTTATCACTCCCTCTTTATATTATTCTTAAAATAGTTTCCTTACATATATGTAATATGCACACCACCCAACTATATACATAAAGTCAGGCAAAGACACCTATCTATCTTTTTATTGTGTACTATGTTATACTCTTCACATATCAAAGCCATGTGAATCTAAACATAAACCCAGTGGTGTAAAAACGTTTTGTGATGTTGATTATATCCTTCTAATGATGGTCTGATTCTACCTCGTCTTAAATTCTGTCAAATTAGTCTCTGTCCACCCTAGATAGAGGAATCATAATATACCACCCTCTTCTCAGTTTGCCTCACTCTAACTTCAGTCATAATTAACCTTCACATTAATTTACGAAAAATTAATCAAACATTTTGCTTATTTGTTTATCTTTGACTATATCACACAGTTCATTCTAACTTGGTAAGGAAAGCTCCTGCTGTCAGTCTCTTAAGCTGCCAAAATAAGGGACTGATACAAAAAAAACATCCAAGACAACAGGACCCCTAGCTCTTAACTTTTTAGCTAAAAGACATCGACCGGTATAAGTTGTCCTGCAAAAACGTCCTTAACTGAGAGTCAAATCCAGTTATATTGAGCTCACAGATCGCAACTCTAAGCATTTGCCAACAAAGAAACACAAACTCAAATGTAGAATGTAGAACACTTACTGGCAACTTTAGCTAGGAAGCTCCCATGATGGTTAAACTATTTTACTTTATACTACTACAAACTCTTAATGATTTAACATTATTTATTATTATTTTACCATGGCTATCCCAAATGAAAAATATCCTTCATAATAAGGTGCATTTAAAAGCTATGACAGGATCAGTTTCAACATTATTTTATTTATTTTTTATTTTGCCTTGTTTTATTCCCCCCAGTTCTCATCCATGTCAGACATTAATTCAATGACTAACATCTTTCCTTATCAAGACATCTACTTCTTCTGTTTAGAATGTACAATCCCTTCTGTATTCGGTGTTCTGACAATTCAGGATAACAAGAAAGAATAAGTAATAAGGATGACAAATAAGGACAAATAATAATGATGCTTTGCCAGAAATGGCCTGTACCTGTTGCCTCTGGGATTCCAGATACTGGCTAAGGGTCTTGCCACCCCTATAGTGCCTTTTTTAAGCAAAGTTCAAAGGACAAATTCACCACCATAACAGGAACAGGAAAGCAAAAACTGAGGGTAATGCTACTCAATACTAGAAGTCTAAATCTCAAAATGCACTCACTCAGGGCACTCCTTAAAATGGAGAACATCGATATCTATGCAGTGACTGAGACCTGGTTCAAGGGTCTATAGAGCACCCCTGCATTAACAGGCTATAACTCATACCACACTTTTTAGCCATCTAACCTGGACCAGAACACCAAAGGTGGAGGTGTGTCCATATTCCTTAAGGATATCCACACCTCCAGGATAGTTGCGCAGCATAATGCATCTGAGGTTATCCAAGTGCAACTAACTCTGGGCAAAACTGCAATCCAAATTGTAGCTTGCTACAGACCCCCCACCATGCCCCAGGATTCCCACTCCTCTTTTCTTGATATACTGGAAAATATTAGGGTTCAACCAAACACCCTAATAATGGGCGATTTCAACTACCCCACCATTAACTGGGAAAACCACTCATGTACCAACTCCTTCGCTCAACAATTTCTGGAATTCATAAATTCCAATGCCCTGGATCAACTTATCCACACCAGGGACAACAATATCCTAGCCTAGTCATTACCGACATGAGTGACCAGTGTTACACATCTGAAGTCAACTCCTTGTTGATTAGCTCTGACCATAAGCTAATCACCCTAGATATCCCCATCCTGCCGCCACCCACTGTTAAGAAAACCAAAGTAAAACATTTCTCCAAAGCCAACTTCATGCTTCTTAAATGCAGAGGTGGCAAACTTCATGACACCCATGCAGATAGACAATACAGTTATGACTGCTGAATCATACATAAATACACTCTATAAGGCATTGGCGTTCTAAGCCAGGTATTGTGGGTTCAAGTCCCATCTGGGGTGATATAATCTTTATCACCCAGACTCTGCTACACTTTGCTGTGAGGGAAAGGTTGGTTTGCTTTTTATTTGTTTTACTTTGTATTAGTTTATTGCCTTTTTATGTTTTGTGTGCTGTGATTTGTTTTCTTTACCTTGTGTTTTGCTTGTGTTCTGCTTTTAACTGCATATTAAAACTTCAAAAGACACCACAGCTCTGTCTCTTGTGAGTCGGGCAGAAATCCCCCCCCCCCCCAGCCTGTCACTGTTGTGTTCTTAAATACCACTGTCTTTCTAGTTGCCTGCCTCTTATGTTAACTTGACCATATATCTAATTTCCTCTCTGCCTTCACTGGCTTGTGTGAGTAAGCACAGAATTATCATTTTGTGAAATCAACTACTTAAATTTATTGGCCATTCTATTGTATTCCATAGTAGCGGAATACAAAAGTGACCACCCCCTTTCAATCTGTCTTGCTGTTTTAAAAATAGTGACTCTCCACTAAAAGTTAACTTTTAGACAGGTAAAAGTTAAGTTACATACTTTCACATCTAACTTCTCTAGTGCACACTGCAGTGTTTAGGATAAACCATTTTTTTTCATCTTACCTTTTAGCATCCCTGTGACTAGCACTTGCTCTAATACCTGCTGGATAGCACTAGGAAGCCTAAAACTGATACAAGCACTCAACTCTCCTTATTAATAAGGAGATATTAATCATAGGCACTAAACAGCCTATAACTGCAAAGTACCTTGCTAAGGTAAATGAAAACAGCTCCTGTACTTTTCAAAAAAAAGCACCAAACCAGGCATGTCCAAGGGTTAGCTTCCATTGATTTCTCCTGTCCACCTGGTGAATCTGGGCATACTGTGGCAATGCAGCAATTTCCTCATGTGCACAGACAACCCTCTCCTCCTACCAACCGACACTACAACCTGTGAAAGATGCACTTACATAGCCAAACTGAAAGCAAAGCTCTCTCCACCCAAGATTATGCTGGACAGTCAAGAGGAGAAGGTTAACACCTGCACTACACCTCAAGCAACACATAGCCCTTCTAAATTCACACCACCAACACTCACACACAGCAACACTAAATCCACATATGTGGAGGCCCTTAACTGTAACCTGCCCAAGCAACAAGGACCTCTGAAGCTGAAATGCAAACAAACACCAATTACAACCAAAGTGTCACATAGCTCACAACATCAGTGTGCCACCCAGCAACAGCCCCTAAGGCAAAACAATGTACCTAACACTTTAGTCATAGGTGACTCTATAGTCAGGCACACTGATGTCCCACTAACCAGGCTGAATAAGGAGAAAATTACAGTGAGCTGCCTGTCAGGTGCCAGGATCTGCCACATAACTCATGCACTCAGGTCACTCCACAACAAGTACAAATATGACTCTGTCATTGTCCATGTTGGAGTGAATGACTTGAGACATACCTCCCTGGACTACATGAAAAGAGACATGGAAGAGCTCTTGGATCATGTGGCCCAGGCAGGTATGACCCTAGCCCTGAGTAGCATCCTGCCTTCGCCCAGAATGATACCACAATATAAGGGCAAAATGATTGACTTCAACAATCGGCTAAGCTTCTGGTGTCATTCAAAAGGGATCCAGTATCTGTCTGCCTGGGATGACATGATCGACAGACCACGATGCTTTGCCAGAGATGGTCTGCACCTGTCACCCCTGGGATTCAGGTTACTGGCTAAGGCTCTTGACACCCCTATAGTGCCTTTTTTAGGCACAGTTCAAAGGACAATACCACCACCGTAACAGGTACAAGCATGCAAAATCTGAAAGTAATGCTACTCAATGCTAGAAGTATAAATCTCAAAATGCACTTACTCAAGGCATTCCTAAAAATGGAGAACATCAATATCTGTGCAGTAACTGAGACCTGGTTCAAGGCTCCAGAGAGTACCCCTGCAATACCAGGCTACAACACTTACCACACTTTTCGGCCACTAAACCAGGATCAAAACACTAAAGGTGGAGGAGTGTCCATATTCACCAAGGATATTCACACCACCAGGTTAGTTGCCAAACACAATGCATCTAAAATTCTCCAGGTGCAACTCACACTAGGTAAGACTGCAATCCAAATTGTAGCTTGCTACAAATCTTCCACCATGCCCCAAGATTCTTACTGCACCTTGCTAAACATACTTGAAAATATTAATATACAACCAAACACCCTAATACTGGGTGATTTCAACTACCCTGCCATTAGCTGGGAAAACTACTCATGTACCAACACCTTTGCCCGACGGTTCTTGGAATTCATAAATTCCAATTCCCTGGATCAGCTAATCCATAGTCCCACCAGGGACTCCAGTATCCTAGACCTGGTCATTACCAACATGGGAAATTGATGCTCCACACCTATGGTCACCCCCTCGTTGGTCAGGTCAGACCATAAGCTAATAACCCTTAAATCCACATCCCAGCCCTAATCCCCAGTAAGGAAACCTCCATAAAAAACTTCTCCAAAGCCAACTTCATGCTACTCAAGTCAGAAGTTACAAACTTCATGACACTCATGCAGATGGGAACTGAACGTTCGACTGCTGAGTCCTACACTAAGGCACTGTATGAGCACATCCACTCATGCATGAATCATGTCATCCCAACTAGAATCAAGATGCTCTCCTCCAAAAAAAGGAAGCCAATCTGGTGGTCCCCTGCCATAAACAAACTTTTCAACAAAAGGAAGAAACTGTTGCAGAAAAGAGGAAAATCCCAGGATGCAAAAATACTCCCTTACCAGCCTCAGTAAAAAGCTGAGATCCCTCATAAAATCCTCCAAAGCTAGTTACGAAAATAAAAATGCCAAAGATTCCAAGGACAACCACAAGGCATTCTATAACTTTGTCAAGAATCTAAATGGCAATGCTCAGATCTGCTCTGAGCTACAACAGAAAGGCAATAAATATACTGATCCCAAGGATATTGCCAATATCCTGGCATATCTATTCAGTGCCACCTTCAACCCCCCTCTCACCCTTTAAATGACCCATCTCAATACCAGAAGATTGCCAAATTCTGGTAATAATGGCCACACAGGTAAAAAATGCACTCTCCAAAGCTAAGAATACAGCATCCATGGGACCAGATGACATCCTGGGCTGTGTCCTACATGAACTACAGAATGAACTGGCAACTCACCTAAGTGTCATGTTTAATCATACCCTCACCTCAGGCTTTGTACCCACTGAGTAGCACACAGATACAGTTATCCCACTCCACAAGGGGGGATCCACCTTGAATCCCAGGAACTACCGCCCCATCAGTCTGACGAGCCTTATCTGCAAGGCCATGGAACGTATTATCATGGAACTTATAAACAAAGACATTGGCAACCTTAAAACACTGGACACCACCCAGTTTGGGTTCGTGAAGGGTCTATCTTGTCTCCTGGTTCGTGAAGGGCCTATCTTGTCTCCTGAACCTGATTGACTTCTTCAAATCAGTCTCCAGAGCCATGGACGAGGGGAAGGCAGTCTGGACCTCACCAAGGCCCTTGACACCATCCCCCCTCTGGAATCATAGATAAACTTACTAAGCTGGGCATTAATCCCTACATCACTCGATGGGTTGCCAACTGGCTTACTGACAGAAACCAGACTGTAAAAGTAGCTGACTCCAAATCCAGCCCCAGACAAGTGACAAGTGGAGTACCTCAGGTTTCAGTCTTGGGACCGCTCTTGTTTAGCATCTTCTTCTCTAAAGTACAGGCCAACACTCTGGCTAACAAAGTTCGCAGCTGACTGCAAACAGGGAGCCATTATTGAATCCCCAAATGAAGTGGATACTCTACAAAAGGGTCTTACAGAAACAGATGCTTGGTGTCAGAGCCATGGGCTCAAGCTCAATGCCAAGAAATGTATAGTTATCCCCTTTGGGAAAAAACATGTACCCATGAATTACCGCATAGGTGGCAGTACACTAAATACCGAAAGTGTGATAACAGACTTAGGAACACAGGTGGACAGTGGTCTCATCTTCAATAACCACATTGCCACAACAGTCAGGAAATCCTTCTATGTGGCACACCTCATCACTAAGGGCTTTTCATCCAGAAGAAAAGGAGGTCATTGTCCCACTGTACTCATCCCTCATTAGACCCATTATAGAATACAATGCCCCATTTTGTATATACCTATCAAGACAACTGCAACAACTGGAAAGGCCACAGAAATACCTCACTAAAAGAATCACAGGCCTAAAGCAGATGCCCTATGCTGACCACCTTAAAAAACTCCAGCTATACTCTGTCGCATATCGTCTACTCCGAGGTGATCTCTGCTTAACATACAAGGCCATGTCAAACCCAGAGCTGTTGGACATGCTACACTTAAAGAAATACCAATCCCTCAGAGCCACACAATCCAGGGATTTAAACCTTGTCATCACAATAAACAAAACATGCTGGAGGGATAGGTTCCTGACCCAGAGACTCCCCAGACTCTGGAATAGACTGCCCATACATATCATGCAGAGCACCTCTTTGGCCCTCTTCAAGTAAACAGTGTGTGAAGAAATAGCAAGGGAATTGTTATGGCTAGGCTTGTATAGGCCCTAGGACCAACAGCCTAGTACCAACCTATGAACCTATGAACCTATAAGCTCTTACACGAGTGCATGGATCATGCTATCCCAAACAAAACCAAGACACTATCCTCAAAAAAAAAAGCCATTCAGGTGGTCACCTGCCATAAAAAAACTCTACAGCAGAACAAAGAAACTGTTGCAAAAAGGAGTAAAATCCCATGAGTGGAGGAGCTCTCTGGTCAGCCCTAGTAAAAAGCTGAGATCCATTATAAGATCCTCCAAAGCTAGCTACAAAAACAATCACTGCTGATTCTAAGGGCATCCACAAAGCATTCTATAGCTATGTCAAGAATCTCAATGGCAACACCCAGATCTGCTCTGAATTACAGCAGAACAACACGAAAATTACAGAACCAACTGATATTGAATTGAGCATCCTATCTAATTCTAGACTAGCCCTCTCCAGACAATACTACTGTGTAATTTAAGTCCCTGGCCACCAGGTGGCACCCTTATCCAGTCCTTATTTTTTTGACTATCCCAACACCCAAGAATAACTCACTTCTCCTTACTACTGTCTTCACCCTCTTACTATAGTTTTCTATTACACCTCTTGTCTTGCTGTAATCTCCCACTATCCTCCTTGGAATTCTTCCACTATACTTCTCATTTATTCTTCAATTACCCCAACCTAACTTACCTTATCAGTCAGCAATCCACTGATTGTTCTCCTTGCCTGTTTCACTCACTGGTCTTTACCCACTCTGTTCACCCTGCAGGCTCACTCCGCTCCCCTACCCTGCCCCCGATTCCCACCAACCCCCAGTGGTACTACATTTATTTCTTCAAAACCACACCCCCATCAAATCTGCTCCAATCCAACAGATCTTCTTATTACCAATCCCAAACCTCATTAATCACAACACATTACCTAGTATTACCCTACCTCCCATCCCTCATTCTTATATCATCTCACTGATTAATTTATCTCCTAACCTGCTTAATACTTCCTTACCTCCCATTCTTCATCCACTGTACAATCTTATAAAATGGTTATTTTAACCACCCCACACCAAATACAAATACTACTCTTATTATCACTATTTTCTCCTCTTACCATTGCCTATCTGCTAACTTCCTACGAACAAACATATGTCTCCATATCCTTCCCCTCCAAACACACTTTAACACTAGCACGCCCTACCTCCCAAAACTTCATAAACACCACATACAAACCCTGCTACCTACAAGCCAAATATCATAGACTAGCACACATTAAGTATACCATTCTAAATATTAGAAAGTTACTTGACTATTACTACAAGCCTCGATACCCAATAAATAAAATATACCTCCACTCTTTACTAGATGGGGACATCCATCCCAACCCTGGCCCATCAACACACTTCCTACTGACAAGTGTAACTCTAACAATAGTAATACCCCGGCCCCTACTAAACAGTATAACTCTCTCTATATACCTCATCTTAACAGACGCAGCATCAATAATAAAATCGGCTACCTCCACGCCCTCCTAGATGTCCACCTATTTGACATCCTATGTTTATCTGAAACATGGCTAAAGCCTACAACCAAAGACAATGAAGTCACCCCACTTGGCTACAATATTCTTAGACTAGACCGCACAGCCAAAAAGGGAGGAGAAGTACAATCCTTTATAAAACAGAGCTACAAATCAGCACTGCAAACCTTAAACCATCTACTGACAATAATGTGAAAATCCTCGTCTAAATTTCAGGTTAACTCATGTAAATCCATATACATCATCTGTATCTACCTTCCCCCAGGAAATAACATTAATATCATTGAAAATATCCTTAACTGGCTCTCTAT
This sequence comes from Protopterus annectens, assembly GCF_019279795.1. NCBI lineage: Eukaryota > Metazoa > Chordata > Ceratodontiformes > Protopteridae > Protopterus > Protopterus annectens. Next base: position 998,653,691 of record NC_056745.1, on the reverse strand, counting down.
TAATCTTTCACAAGAAACTATAGTCCTAGGAGACTTTAATATAGACTGGAACTCCTGTAGTAATGTACACCCTACTACCCACATTAACCTATATGGCTTTTCACAATATATTAACTCCCCTACTAGAATTAATAAACCTAATAACAAAGAAAGTACCTTAGACTGGATTTTGACTAATACTCCTCACCAAACATACAGAGTAGGTACCCTCCCAGATGACCTAAGTGACCACTCACCAACTTATATTATCAGGCATAAAAACAACCTAACTTTTCCAAACACTTTAAGGACAATACGCACCAAAATGTATTTTAACCCTGAACTCTTCCTAACAAAACTTGGACACTGTAATTGGTCTCCACTTAAATCACCCCCTTTGAATATAGCTGTGGAATAATTTATTTCCACATTCTTAGCCATCCTTGACCAACATGCCCCATTTCGCTCTGTTAGAAATAAAACAAGCCTGCCCCCTGGCTCTCAAACACTAATAAGCAAAAAATCCTTCAGAGAAACAAATCTTGGGCTAAATGGCATAATACTAAGGATCCTACAGATCACCAAACCTTTAGACAACTAAGAAATCTTGTAAAAAAGCCATCCTCTTAGACAAAAATACTATTATTACCAAATACAGCAAACTTACCAAAAAAAAACCCCACAAAAGTTTTGGAATAGCATCAACAGACTACTATACCCAGGACATTCCAGCACATCTAACCCACAAGGCACTAACCCTGAGAATCCCGTTTATACTGCTAATGACTTTAATTCTTTCTTCACACAAGCCATCCAAACTCTTGCTAGTCAACTTTCTCCAGATACCTCAAAACTGCCTACAAATATGACAAGCCCACCTCCACCTTTTCGGTTACAACCAGTTTCTACTTTCTTTATCTGCTCCCTTCTTCAAAAACTAAAACCTACCACCCCCCTCAGCAGACCATCTTCCTGTGGAATAACTGCAAAAAGAGGCTAAAGCCTTAGCCTATCCCATCTTCATTCTTCTTAACCATACCATAAGTGAAGGTACCATCCCATCTATCTGGAACATTTCTCATATCATCCCACTACATAAAGGTGGGAACTCTTATGACTTTTCTAACTGCTGTCCTATAGCTCTACTATCTCTCCTAGCAGAAATAATGGAAAAATGGATCCATAAGCAACTACTTAACCACCTACTCAAAATAACTCACTTGCCAACTGTCAACATGGATTCAGACCTTTGCATAGTACCACCACTGCCCTCCTATCCTTTATAGACTACATTAACAAAATCTGGAACAACAATACTCTTTCCTCTGCAGTTGTTATTGATTTATCTAAAGCTTTTGATATGGTCAATCACCAGCTCCTCATAAATATACTGAAATCCCTTTCACTTGAACCCCTAGCGATAAATTGGTTCAAATCTTACTTAGACAATAGACAGCAGGCTGTGCTATGGGACAATAAACTATCTAACCACCTTCCCATTTCCCTTGGTGTTCCTTAGGGCTCTATATTAGGCCCACTCCTATTTTCCATCTTTATCAATGACCTTCACTCTTCAATTCCTCATACCACCTGCATTCAATATGCAGATGACTCTACAATAATCTGTTCAGCCACTTCTCCAACTGAACTACAGTCCCTTACCCAATATGCATTCAGTACTGTAGAACGATGGTTTTTAAACCACTGCTTCCTCCTAAACCCCCCAAAAAATAAACTTTTACTGTTCACACCAATCCGAAAGTCCACCCTAATAAATTTCTCTCTGACATCTAATAATGGCACTCTCATATCTCCTGAACCTACCACCAAACTTCTAGGTATAACAATAGATAGTAACCTTAACATTGATATTCATATAAACAACACAGTTAAAACAATCAACAAAAAATTAGGATCCCTCTATAGAATCAAACCCTTTCTTACTCCAGTAGCCAGGACCGCTATAGCCAGAACTCACTTAATCTCCACTCTACTCTATGCTTCCCCTATCTATACTAACCTTACTAAGAACAACCTAAATAAACTGGCAATCTCCTGTAATAATATTGCAAGATTTGCTACTGTCTCTCTTTTTCGAACACATCACTGTCTTAATCTAAAGCAACTCGGATGGCTTGAATTTCTAAACCAGGTTCTCCAGCTTACTATAGCCCATAAAACCCTTTACCAACCCACCAACACTCCAATACTTGCTAGCATTATTACCCCTTACAACAATCTTAAGAATTTACGCTCCTCAAACAAAATACTTATCAATACTTGCAAAACCAACAACTTGGCAGGAGACTCCCTCTTCTCTAATGCTGTTGGAAAGCACTGGAATCTTATACCCACTGAACTCATTTCTCTGTCTTCATTAACTCTTTTTAAACAGAAGCTAAAACTGTTCCTCCATACCCACTGGTTATGCCCCTGTACTAACCCTGACTAACTTTCCTCCCTTACACTAATGCATTCTCCTCACCTTTATAGACTTACCCTTAAGAAACCAAAGACTATGTCATGACAACTAAAATATATGTATATATGTATATAGTAACATCTCTTGTATATTTACCTATTACTATCTGAGTTATGCTTATGATGAGTACTGTACTTTATATTACCAACAGATGTTTAAGTTTGACTGTTGCTACCTTTTATATTGTTTATTTTATATGTCTTGGAGCTTATCTCTCCATTCTTTTTATATCTATCTTGGAGCTTTTCTCCCCAGGCCTCTACTGAAAATGGACATGTATCCAGTTAGACTAGCCCGGTCAACAAATGTAAAATAAAATAAATAAATAAATAAATATTGCCAACATCCTGGCAGATAGGTTCAGTGCTAACTTTACCCCCCTGTCACTCCCTAAAGGGCCCATATCTATACAGGAAGAATGCAGAGTCCCTGCAATCACATCTATGCAGGTAAAAGCTGCACTCTCTAAAACCAAAAACACAGCATCCATGGACCGGACAACATCCCAGGCTGTGTTTTACATGAACCTCAGAGCGAACAGGCTCCTCACCTATGCACCATGTTCAATCATAGTCTCACGTCAGGCTTTGTGCCCACTGAATGCTGCACAGCAACAGTTATCCCACTACACAAAGAGGGAGCCACCACTGATCCTGGTAACTATCGCCTTATTAGCCTGAAGAGCCTGGTCTGGAAGGCCATGGAATGTATCATCATGGAACTCATAAACAAAGACATTGGTAACCTCCAAACTCTGGACCCCACCCAGCTCAGGTTTGTAAAAGGCAGATCATGCCTTCTGAACCTGATTGACTTTTGAGGCAGTCACCAATGCCATAGACGAGGGTAAGGTGGTTCACACAGCTTATCTTGACCCCGCCAAGGCTTTTGACACCATCCCCCATTCTGGAATTATAGCTTAGCTCACTAAACTAGGTATAAATCCCTATGTCACAAGATGGGTTGTCAACTGGCACACTGTAAAAGTTGCAGACTCTAAATCTGACATCAAACCAGTGACAAGTGGAGTACCACAGGGTTCAGTCCTGGGACCTCTCCTGTTTGGTATCTACTTCTCTGAAGCACAGACTAACACAGAAGGCCTCTGGCTAATGATGTTCACAGATGACTGCAAACTAGTAGCCATAGTCAAGTTCCCAAATGATTTGGACATCCTACAGAAGGGCCTCACTGAGACAGATGCCTAGTGTGAGAGGCATGGCCTCAAGCTCAATGCCAAAAAGTGTATTGTCATCCCCTTTGGTAGAAAATCTGTACCCATACACTACCAGATAAATGGCAGTCTACTTAACACCAAATATTTGATAAGAGATCTTGGGACATAGCCACAGTAGTCAGGAAATCCTTCCATGTGGCACACCTCATCAGAAAAGGGTTCTCATCCAGAAAAAAAGAGGTAATTGTTCCCCTCTACTCGGCACTCATTAGACCCATTATAGAGTACAACACCCGTTTTGGAATGTACCTCACAAGACCTCTGCAGCAGCTGGAAAGGCCACAGAAGTACCTCACAAACAGGATTACTGACCTCAAACAGATGCCCTACACTGACGTCTCAAAAAAACCCAGCTTTACTCTGTAGCATGTTGCCTACTCCGAGAAGATCTCTGCCTAACATATAAAGCTATGTTAAACCCAGAGCTGTTGGACATGCTACACCTAAAGAAATCCCAATCACTCTGAACTACACGCTCTAGGGACCTAAACCTTGTCATCACAATAAACAAAACATGCTGGAGGGATAGATTCCTGTCCCAAAGACTTCCTATACTCTGGAACAAGTTACCCATCTATGTCAAGCAAAGTTCCTTATTAGCACTCTTCAAGAAAAATCTTGATGAGTGGATGGGAAATAGGCAATACACCCCAGGGATCACTTCTATGGCTCTGCTTGACATGGGCACAGGAAATTAACTTTCTTGTGTGATGTAAGCCAGGGAACCTTGTTGGCTGGGCTTACTTAGGCCCTTGGGCTGATAGCCTAGTACCTACCTATGAATCTATAAGTAAGTTAGTATGGATAAGCATATATATGTTTGATAGTATATCCTTGTATATGTGAACATGTTAATTCATTTCTTATGTGATCCTGTTTACCAGACACATGCCTGCAAATGGTCCATTGAGATCAGTGCACGTCCCTGGGAAACAAGTATAAATAAACAAATAAATAAATAATAATGTTATTATTCCTTGTACTCTATGTTCTGAGACCAGTGGGATTTTCAAGAGTAGTATGAATATCAATATTACAAATTCTGGGAACTAGCTAGTACCATGGTGTAGAAAGTTTTGGCACTGACTTCATGACCTATTTTTTCCTTGCTGCATAGACTTCAGAGTGGTGGAGGTGAGAAGGCTGGGAGTGAGTGACTACCATTAAGTTGTGCAGTGCAGGGAGATGGAGTTGCAGAGCTTGCCATAAAGTCACATATATGGGGAGGACAGAAAATGCAGCTCATGTTTAAGGACTCATGGAATATGAGAGCCTGTCAAAGAGTTCATAGCATTTTGGTTGGGAACTGTTGGATACTGTGGGGGTACAGTAAATGCTTCCACATTGTTGGGGCACTGTTGTTGTAGTTCATAGTTTTTTGACTGGGCACTGTTGGAGTACAGTACAAGCTCCCTCATTGTTGTGACACTGTGGGGGTACAGTACATGCTCCTACATTGTTGCAGTCTGTTAAATAGTTCATAGCTTTTTAGCTGGCCACTGTTGCAGTACAGTATATGCTCCCACATTATTGCAGTCTGTCAAAGAGTTTGTACCTTTCTAGCTGGGCACTGTGTGTGTACGTACATGCTCCCATATTGTCGCAGTCTGTCAAAGAGTTCATAGCTTTCTAGCTGCACACAGTTGGGGTACAGTACATGCTCCCACATTCCTGCAGTGTATGAGATTTACACCATGCTTTCTGGCCTCAGATGGACTATTAAAAGCATGGAAAACTCGTATTAATCTTTTAATACATGATGATTATTATCCCAGGTACTTGCTTCCCATTCTCAATTTCCAAGGATGGTTGACTAGTGGATCAAATGGGAATAAGTGAGCTAACAAAACAGATTTAATTGACATTGAAGGGCCAAAAATGATTAGAAGAAAAATAGTGGAAGAGATATGCTTAGAGATGGTTATACTCGTTTTATTCATCCATTGTTCTTATCTCTTTCTCTTGCTCTCTCTTTTCTAAAAATATTGTCTCTGCTTTGCCCATAAAGTTCTCTAACTTACTGCGTACATTACTTTCTGTCTTTTGCTTTTCTTGCAATAAATCTAGGATACCCTTCTCTTCTCTTAGTGTTTAGAAAGCAAACTACCATTTCTTACTATTAAATTCTGACTTTGGTATTAATGTTAAATAATCAAACATTTTACTTGAGCTGATACAGCCTTTCACTTTCCAGATATTCTATCATCCTTTTACTGAATTAATGAATTAATGTCCAAGATGTAAGATGTCATTAATCCTGAGTCATGCATATGATCTGTGCCCCTGCAGTCAACTTGTATTAATGCACCTAAACTGCCAATAGTAGAAGTGCACCAGACAAGGAACCAGTGTGCACTGCTGAGGTGCTTCATTTTCTACACAGTCTAGTCATGTTTATCAGGTAAGTCCGAGTAGTTATAAATTAAACTTGTACTACTGTTTTTCTGACACGAGTCATGTGTGTTTCTCTTCTGACCTAACATGTTGCCTGAATATTGCTAGTCTAAATAAAACGAATATCTGAATAAGAAAACAAGGTTAGGGCATACCAAAACAACATTATTATCAAGAGTAATCATTTAGAACATTCTGATGGAACTGTTTCAATGAACCAGAATCTACACTCTCAGGATCTTTGCAGAGGTTTTCTTTATCTGCATTTGGTAATTATACTTTACCTTTGAATAACACATACTCGTAATGTACAGATGATTAGATTTATCTTGTGTTGTTAAATGAAACTGCAGCTAAAATCTCCTTTCATGTGTCTTTTTCCTAATTATCTGCCTTATTTCTGTTCTAGTTAATATCTTGCTTAATTATCTGTCTGAAATAATTATCTTTCTTTAATTTGTGCTTGTTCCCATGTTGAAAGGAGCAAATATATTTAGGTCAACTAAAATGTCAGCCACTTGATTACACATTTTATCCTTTGACCTTTTTCACAATCAGCTGACCCTCCCACAAGACCTTTGCATAATTACCTATTCCATCCATCCTTATCTCCCATCTGCCTTTGAGCTTCTTCCTTATATTGAGTATCCCTGAGAGTAAGCTTGTTGTGGTCACTGCCAAAGTCATACTGACCTTATTGGACCAACTTGCTTTGTCCAAATGAGACAGCCAGTATCTAGACTCTTCTTTTTATCTCAGTGTTGCATCAGTTTGAAAACCCCTTGTTACATCTTTTTTCTATCTAGCTGCTAATTAGCCTGCTAAAGTTTAGCTTTGTTTCCATTTCTTCGTGTTTATATTAATAAATCGCACAGGAGTCTGAATTATGAAAACAGCAGCATTAGCTAATAATACCAAGTGCATAAGTCATAAAAGAGAATGCTGCACATCATGTTTTCACATACACACGCACACACACACACACACACACACACACACACACACACACACACACACACACACACACACACACACACACACACACACACACACACACACACACACACACACACACACACACACACACACACACACATATACACTACATATATACAAAGTATAAACAAGAACAAAGAACAGTCTGTTCTAGTGGTCTGGTTTATTTACAGGGACAAACAATGCTTTCTTATAGCAAAGACTGAAATTCTGAATAACATTTAAGTAACATTCAATTAATTTCCATCTGTGCTCTTGGGATTTGTTCACACACAAAGTTTGTAGTAAAGACACACAAAAATGATTACTTTTATTTAGTTTTACTCCCTATCTTCTTGTTTTCCAAACTAAAAGTTCCACCTAAGTATGTATGGGACACCCTTCAACCTTCATTCTTCATAGGCAAGTCATTCTTCATAGGCAAGTAATATATATATTGAACATTTATATATATATATATATATATATATATATATATATACACACACACACACACACACACACACACACACACACACACACACACACACACGCATGAATTTTTACACGTACACATATATATGTTAGTGATTTTAACCAGGAGAAAAAAAATATATATACCTTTTTCATCCATTTATCAAACTACAAGTAAATGGGTAAAGTATGCTACATAACTATAGCACAAAAACAGCAGAAGGTAACCACAAATGTTAGCTAATAAAAGAAAAAGTGGTTAACATTTTCTTGCCTTCTTTATTAAATATGGCTTAATAGAAATATGGTCATTCAGACCTGGGGGGGGGTAGTTGCATTAAGCTTCACCTGCCAGTAGGGCTCCCTACAACTGAGCCAATTCTCCCAGTCACCCCCCCCCCCCCCCAGGGTCCACACAGATCTGTGCAGTTGGTAAAAACGTATTAGCATATTCAGCAATCCTTATGTAAAAGTTTTTGGCTCAGCATATTGATGCAATGGATGGGCATCTATCTCAGGACTGCTTTCAATTTTAAAATCAAAATAACAAATAAATGAGTAAACTCCAGTTTAAATGGCTATAAAGCATCTTGTTTTTCATTCATTTTAAAGCTTTTCTCGTTTTTTTTCTTAGTGGTCCTGTTACTGTGCTGATATTTGAAATAAAGTATAACTTCTTTATCATGTAACATGTTACTTTACTTTTATCTTGTCTACTGAAGCATTCCTTTGACAGAAAAGATGATACTATAAAACTCAAGAAAATGATTTTTTTTTTACTCACAGTATTTTTTTTTACTCAGACCACATTCTCTTAACCCTTTTCACTAATGTTTTAGCATGTCTCTCAGTTGTTTCCCATGTAAAATATTAATATCATTATTGTCCTTTAAATTTGTATTTCTTTATAATTTTCTATATGACAGCTAAACTCATGAAATATATTAGACATCTTATCAAAATGTATATGAGCATGAGATCATACAACAGCTATTTGTCTGTAACTATAAGTGAGAGCACTTTGACGTTAGAGTCAACCTTCTAAGTTTCCTGCCTTCTAATTCAATAACTGTCATCTATTGTAGGTAAAATGCATCTTCTCACTTAGTACTATTCCCTTTGTTACACTCATCAGCATGGATGCTTATATCATAACTCACTATTAATGCTTGTCACACATGTGCTTCAAATGTCATGATTTATTTAGCTAATTTTGTTAACAGCAATAGTTATGATTTAGGAAAAACAATCCACAAAATACCAGATTGTATTTATGAACAAAACTACGCTATTAAATAAAAAAGTAGCAAATGCATTGGTTAAACATAATCTGATTTGTAAGAATTTTAATAAGTTTATTTTCCTCGTAACACGTAGTTTGGAACTTGATGTTAGCAGAGGGGACTTTTGTAACCACCTTTAATGTATGGACTTATTTTGACAATTTAATTTACTGGTGTTGCACCACTCAGGTTTGCATTATATTTTAAATTTTAAATCTGAGATGATTAAAACAATTTTTAAAAGTGTCATAAAATTATATTTACTGAATAAAAAGTCATGTAATACATGTTCTACATTTAAAAGCTATTACAATTTTAGGAACTTATGTTCCATAGTATTGCCCTGTTTCTGTTTTAAACTTGTTCAGTTTGTTTTCTTAGAAGTGCACAAATCACATTTTTTATCAAGTTTCCAAAAAAGTACAAGAAATATATGAAAAATATTAATTTTGTAGAAGTGTTTTCATGCTTAATTTCATTATTCAACAAACATAGAAAGTTGTATCTACTTTCATTTTTTAATCATTTAATTTTGTGTAATGACATAATTGCAAAATACTGCTTGCTATGAATTATCATGTCTTGTCTAATTTCATGGTTATTTGACCTCAAAACATTGAAAACCAGGGAAGTCAGTAGTCAATCCAGTGGCAGTCATAATTGCAAAATTATGTTTTTCTTTCTTTCTGATGAGAACAAGATCTCCTGCAGAATTAAAAAAAAATATATATATATATATATATATATATATATATATATATATATATATATATATATATATATATATATATATATATAAATTGGGTGCAACGCAACTCTCTATCTTTAATGACAAACACCTTAGAACTCAAATCAACTCAATAACACAGCTGCTACAAACGAGTTCAAGAACCCACTGGCTGGGTGATATAATGAAATAAATTGAATAGTTACTATAGAAAAAAAACAGGTTTATTACAATTATAAAAACGGTTAAGCGCTTTCATCTAATACAGCTTAGACTTCTCTATCTTTATAAACATATATACATATATATATATATATATATATATATATATATATATATATATATACATATATATAAATATATACATATATATATATATATATATATATATATATATATATATATATATGTGTGTGTGTGTGTGTATCTATCTATACACACACACATATATATATTCACTCTATAATCTCGAAATACTGAAATATCAAATTTTAGTATTTCGAGACTATAAAGCCAAAACACCCAAAAAATCGAAAACCAAAACCGTGAAACCCAAAACTGCGACCGTTAAAGCACACACACAAACACAGCTACACCTACCTCCACACAACAACACAAACACAAACGCACTTACTATAAGCAGGGGGACAAGCCCCCCTGCACACCCCATGTGGAGGACTGCACCTCCCACACCCCCCTACATATATATAGATATATATAGATATAGATATATGCAGATATATATATATATATATATATATATATATATATATATATATATATATATATATATATATATATACTAACTCCAAGGTTGAATTAAACACCAACACACACAAAACCCACCAACATACATTCCACACCCCCCTCGCACAAACACACATCACACAGATACAAACACCACCATTCTCAACACTGAAACACTCACACTCTCACCTATGTACTGTAACCCACACCTAACACTCCCCAACACACTGACAAACACATAAACCCTCCCTGAAACCCTTAAAAACACCACAGTTACCCAATGCGCCATCAGTACCACAGGTTTGACATTTCTAGGTTCGATATTCTAAAGTTTCACACATCTGCAGATTAGACACTTTAGTCTCGAGATATTGAAATTCAACGTTTCAGTACTTCGAGATTCCAAAGTGTTTCCATATATATGTATGTACAGAAACTCTGAGATTGAATAAATTCAGAGAAGATGGAGAAGTCAAGGAAAAAGCAATGTTCGGTTTCTTACTTAAGTTCAAGTCCACCCATCATGAGGTTTGTATCTTTGATCTTATAATTATCAGTCACTTGTTTAATGACAGAGAGTATGGCTCCCTTGAACATATTTGAAGACATCTTAGAATTAATGATGCTTCTGAATTAAGAGGGTTTATTCACAAGACACTCATAGAATAAAATAAAATGCATTTATCCTGGTTGTGCTCACTATACATACTCTCAGCAGTGACTACTCAGCTAGCTGTTCTGAAAATACCATTTTAAGCCGTAGCCAATAACCCAAGTTCAGAATTAAACCATGTACCTTATGACAAGAAGGTGAAGTATTTGACCATTAGGCCAAACCTTATTTTGATTGTAATGTTGGATAATGCAATAGTCATTGCTCATTCTTATTCACTGTTTGGTTTACTCAAAGAAACTCTCACTTACTTAGGAGGGTGAAGCCTCTCCAAATTCAGCATCTAATGTTAACTCCAAGCTGTGCCTGTGAAACATAGATGATGTGTTTTAAGACAGGATATTAGTAAAGCAGGTGCCAAACGTCACATTGGAATTGCTTTGCTGACCTGCAGGTGGCACTATACAACTGAACAGTTAAAATCATTTTGCAGAAATTAATAGTGTATAAGAAACCGTTGAAGCTATGCAATGACCTGAATTCAGGAAGCATGCCAAACTGAAACTCCACAACTCAGAAAATGCTGCACGTGAAGAATAGATAATGTAAAGTTAAATAAAAACGATGGTAAAGCAGTACATAGAAATGCAGCTGACAATGGGTAAAAGTTACTAGATATTCTCAGCTGTGTTGCATGCTCACACAGGGAAAAATAATACAAATGTATGCCTAGAGTACTAAAGCAAAGCTGAACCAAAACCTGCAAATATTTTAAATTGCATAGGATAAGCACCCCATGCACTTACAATCAAATAGTGCAGTATCATAGAACTGTTAATAAATTGCATACTTTAGGTATCTACATAAGCCACTGTATACAGATTCTCCATATTATGGCCGACAAAGTCCAGCAGCAAATAATGACAGTAATCTATTAGTGCCAAGCATGTTCTGAGACATTGATTCTTCCTCAAAAGCAGAGATCATAGGATCATAGAACAGAGGAATAAACTAGAGAGGGATCTTGAGGAGTATAAGATGCCTAACCATGTACACCTTTAAGCAGACACAATTAAAAGTTCATGCCTCCCTTTTTGACCACTTAATAGTGTTCACCTCCTAAATCAAGCAGGGCCGTTCATTACAATCTTGGTGTAAATCTGTGTTTATGCAGTCAATCATCGAGCCTTAATGGTAGTTAAAGTAGTGCTCTGTTTGTCCTGTAGTTGTAACTAATTCCACAGCCTGGAAATACTATGAATTAGAAACCTATCTCTCCAGTCTAGTTTATTTGTTGCTGTTGAGTTAGGTCCCTGTATATCTTCCCAAACCACCTTTTTTAACAGTAATAGTATACCTAGAATAATTTGAAATAATTGAGAAGACTGAGTTAATAACTGTACTTTATAAATTTATGTACTAAATCTGTATGAATAATCTCACAATGACATAATATGCTTTAGTGTTATAAACAGGATATAACAAACAGAACACTCTATTAGACTTTATCCTCACATACTTATGTATTATATCTGTGCAAATTTATGACACCATTTTTGCTACTGAAGGATACATTAATAATGACAGTCAGACTAACTCAGATTAATCTATATGACAAAATAATAGTACAACTGTTCATGGAGACTGGAGACTGTACAGTAGTGACTGGGGAAAGTGTAGTTAGGCAGCATAGGATGGTGGTTTGTAGGATGACATTGGTGATCAAGAAGAGGAGGAGGAGTGTGAGGGTAGAACCAAGGAGCAAATGGTGGAAAATGAAAAAGGGTAATTGTGAGGTGGAGTTCAGGGATGAGTTAAGACAGGCATGGGGTGGCAGTGAAGAGTTACCAAATAGCTGGGTAACTACAGCAGAGCTAGTAAGGTAGATGGCTAGAAAGGTGCTTGGTATGACATCTGGACAGAGGAAGGACGGCAAGGAGACATGGTGGTGGAATGAGGAAGTACAGGAGAGTATACAAAGAGGTTGGCAAAGAAGAAGTGGGATTATCAGAGAGATGAAGAAAGTTGACAGAAGTATAAGGAGATGAGGTGCATGCCAAAGAGAGAGGTGGTGAAGGCTAAGGTTAAGGCATATGAAGTGTTGCATGAAAGGTTGGACACTAAGGAGGGAGAAAAGGACCTGTACCGATTGGCTAGAAAGAGGGACCGAGCTAAGAAAGATGTGCAGCAGGTAAAGGTGATAAAGGATAATGAGGGAACATACTCACAAGTGAGGAGAGTGTGTTGAGCAGATGGAAAGAGTACTTTGAGGAGTCGATGAATGAAGAGAATGAGAGGGAGGGAAGGTTGGATGATGTGAGGATAGTGAATCATGAAGTACAATGGATTAGCAAGGAGGAAGTAAAGATAGCTATGAAGAGGATGAAAAATGGAAAGGCTGTTGGTCCAGATGACATACCTGTGGAAGCATGGAGGTGTTTAGGTGAAATGGCAGTGGAGTTTTTAAACAGATTGTTTAATGAAATCTTGGAAAGTGAGAGGATGCCTGAGGAATGGAGAAAAAGTGTTTTGGTACTGATTTTTAAGAATAAGGGTGATGTGCAGAGCTGTAGTAACTACAGAGGGATTAAATTGATCAGTCACAGCATGAAGTTATGGGAAAGAGTAGTGGAAGCTAGGTTAAGAAGGGACATGATGATTAGTGATCAGCAGAATGGTTTCATGCTGGAAAAGAGCACTACAGATGTGATGTTTGCTCTGAGAGTGTTGATGAAGAAGTACAGAGAAGGTCAGAAGGAGTTGCATTGTGTTTTTGTAGACTTAGAGAAAGCATATGACAGGGCGCCTACAGAGGAGTTGTGGTATTGTATGAGGAAGTCGGGAGTGTCAGAGAAGTATGTAAGAGTGGTACAGGATATGTACGAGGGTAGTGTGACAGCGGTGAGGTCTGCGGTGGCAGTAACAGATGCGTTTAAGGTGGAGGTGGGGTTAAATCAAGGATCAGCTCTGAACCCTTTCTTATTTGCAATGGTGATGGACAGGTTGACAGACGAGATCAGACAGGAGTCCCCGTGGACTATGATGTTTGCAGATGACATTGTGATCTGTAATGAGAGTAGGGAACATGTGGAGGAGACCATGGAGAGACGGAGATATGCTCTAGAGAGAAGAGGAATGAAGGTCAGCAGGACTAAGACAGAATATATGTGTGTGAATGAGAGGGATGATAGAGGAATGGAGAGGATGCAAGGAGTAGAGGTGGTGAAGGTGGATTAGTTTAAATACTTGGGATCAATACTTCAGAGTAATGGTGAGTGTGGAAGAGAGGTAAAGAAGAGATTACAGGCAGGATGGAGTGGGTGGAGAAGAGTGTCAGGAGTGATTTGTGACAGACGAGTACCAGTAAGAGTGAAAGGGAAGGTCTACAAGAGGGTAGTGTGTCCAGCTATGTCATATGTGTTGGAGACAGTGGCACTGACAAAAAGGCAGGAGTTTGAGCTGGATGTGGCAGAGTTAAAGATGTTAAGATTTGGACTGGGTGTGACGAGGGTGGACAGGATTAGGAATACGTATATTAGAGGGTCAGCCCAGGTTGGAAGTTTTGGAGACAAAGTCAGAGAGGCAAGATTACATTGGTTTGGACATGTGCTGAGGAGGGATGCTGAGTATATTGGGAAAAAGATGCTAAGGATGAAGCTACCAGGTAACAGGAAAAGAGGAAGACCTAAGATAAGGTTTATGGATGTGGTGAGAGAGGACATGCAGGTGTTTGGTGTGACAGAGCAAGATGCAGAGGACAAGAAGAAATGAAAACAGATGATCTGCTGTGGCGATCCTTAACAGGAACAGCCGAAAGAAGATGATGACTCTGCACATCAGAGGCTGTACCTGAACAACAGTGGTTACTTCAAATCAGCAAAAAGGTATGGTCGCTGTATATTTCTCTGCTAGCCAAAGGACACATAACATTTTTTTTTCTGCACCGTTCAGTGCAGTTATGCTTTAATCTCCTGATAGAGCATATCTAAACAATTCTACCTTTGTTTGTGATTTAATGTGGAGTCGACTGGTAAGAGAAGTTTTATTTGAATGTATGTTTTATTTCTTATCACTGTTTTTCACTGTTTGTAGGAAGGATAACTTGTTAACAAGATTTACTTTAATTCATATTTTGTTGTTTTACCTTTAATTTCACTGTTGGTTGTTAGAAAGGGATAGGGTTTTGACAGACAAGCTCTAGCCATCACAAGGGGCCTAGACAGCTATACATTCACACAGACTGCAGAGAGGAAAATCCAGAGCATATCTAAACAATCCTACCTTGGTTTGTGATTTATTGATCTTTACTGTTAAAAAGTACAACTGTGAGCGATAGTGCAATGTAAAGGAATTACAGCATTTGTCTGGCTTGCAGAACTTGTATGGTCAGAACAACTTTACTGTACTTACTTTACTATTTAGTTGTATGTTGCTTGTGTGATTTTTGTCACAAAAGTTGATTTAAGTTGTCTATGAATTCTGTTACTGATTTTGTTTTTTTTTTTTACAATATTTTAGTCATTTGAAGCTGAATATGGATTCCTTAAATGAGTATGACAGTAATGATTTACTAATGCACAGATATCTTGTACAGTGCAATAAATGCTATGAATATTTAAAGGTAACAGCTGATAACACTGGTGATCTATGTTCTTCATGTCAAAAGTTGGATGATTTGCTTATCATTGTTAGAAGTAAATCTAGACTTAATGATGATGATTGCACTTGTGCAATTGGCACGGCCTGGAGAACTATTGTTTCATATATTAATGACTGGATTGGTGACATAATGATATAAATAATGAGAAATAATGTTAGGTAAAGAGAAATACAACACATTTAGGAAAGGGTCTATATCACATAGTTGAAGTTTAAGAACTTTGAACATGGAATGTACGAACCATCCTGTTCGAAGTTAAAAAAACTTAGACTATGGATTAAAAAAAAAATAAATAAATAAACTGTTGTAAGAAGGGGGGGGCGAGCCTCCCTGCACCCCCCACACCCCCCTGCTACTTAAATATACCAAATCCGAGATCACTCCACATTGAACAAAACGGAAACCTTCCCTTACGAAGATTTCCATTGAAACGCACAAACTTCTGCAAATTCAAACTTATAGTCTAGACCATATGAGGTTCGAACTTGCAGACGTTCGACTATCTGATAGGAAACCTTTAGGAAATGATGCATCTATTGTTTGTAAAGATCATTCAACCCCTATTAAACAAGACAATACCCCTGATAACTTTGGAATTCTGGATGCAAGTATTCAGCAATCTGGGGATTCAGACTGTTTAGAAGGGAACAAAAAAAAAAAGAAAGAAAAGAAGAAGTCTGCAAAAAATAACAAGAAATAAAAAGAAACTGATTAATATCTGCAAAGTAAAGAAAATACATATTAAAAATGACACTTTTTGTTATGTAACATGCAAATTACAGGGAATTATGACATTGTTCTATCAGAAAATCTTCAGTCTAAACAAAAAGACAGCATTTTTCCAAAAGAGAATGTAGAAAAATGATGCAAGGGGCAGGTGAAAATTAAGAAATCAAAATTGAATGCGGAAGGATTGAAGAACATTACATTAAGAAAAAAGAAGAGAATTACAGATGTTGACTACATGACTCAAGCTGTGGATTTACAATGCCAGCTGGATGAGACTTTAATACACAATAAAAACAATGAGATTAATAAGACTAATGGCGATGAAGATCTATCCTTTGTAACAATTGACAGAGGAGATATTACTGTATTAGAAGTTGAAGACTTGAAGACTCTTCAGAGTTGGTCAGCAAATATATTCTTATAACTGGAGATTCAATTTGTAGAGGAACTGATATTTATATTTGCAGAGAAGATGATGAACAACAAATAGTGTTATGCTTGCCAGAAGCAAAAAATAGAAGATGTAAGTCAAGCCTTGGAAATCCTTAATGTAAGGAATTATGGATTTGTTTTTATTCATGTCAGTACAAATGATCTCATCCACAAGGATTCTCCGACTGTTAGTAGGGAACTGACAGCCCTCTTAGATAATATAGCTTGTACTGGTATTAGGGCCTATTTTTCACAAATCACCTATAGAAAGGATAGTCAGGTCACCATGAATGAAAAGATTTTTTGGGTAAATACCTTCATGGAAAAAAATGTCCTGTTTTAAAAAAAATGGAAATGTGTTGAGCATCAAAGACTAGTTTTGGGCACACGTTTTCAGACAGGATGGCATGCATTTGATAAGATCAGGGAAGAGAATTTTTGCAGCAGATATTCTACAATATTTGACAATCACTAGGCAGGATTTTGCCAGGTCAAAAATGTAACAGTTCACAGATAGCAACATTTGATGCATCTCTGATCGTTGTTGATGCTATGAGCACTGATAAAGTTTTTTTTTTAATTGGAAAATTTGCTACATTCCCACAAGACTGATGTTGTTATTGTTTGTGAAACATGATTAAAGAACATTATACAACGACCCCCCCATTAATATTCAAAAACGTGCACGCTGATTGGTCAGCATGCACGTTGTAAATCCGAGTTATAGTAATGGAAAAAGGTCCGGTCTCCCAGACTTTTTCCATTACTATAACTCTTACAGCAACACTGTCTCGCTATGTTAAATGAGTTTAACATAGAGAGACAGCTTTAAAAAAAGCAATGTAGATTCTCCGTTGCTTTTTTTAAAGCTGTCTCGCTATGTTAAACCCATTTAACATAGCAAAACAGTTTATAAAAAGCAACGGAGATCTTGCTTTTTCCGTTGCTTTTTTTCAAAACTGTCTCGCTATGTTAAATGGGTTTAACATAGCGAGACAACTTTAAAATAAGCAACAGAGATTCTCCGTTGCTTTTTTTAAAGCTGTCTTGCTATGTTAAACCCATTTAACATAGCAAATCAGTTTTTAAAAAGCAATGGAGATCTTGCTTTCTATGTTGCTTTTTTCAAAACTGTCTCACTATGTTAAATGGGTTTAACATAGCGAGACAGTTTTAAAATAAGCAATGGAGAATCTCCGTTGCTTTTCTTAAAGCTGTCTCGCTATGTTAAACCCATTTAACATAGCGAAACAGTTTGTAAAAAGCAACAGAGATCTTGTTTTCTCCGTTGCTTTTGCCCACAGCTCTGATGTACTGCATAGGCATACGCATGCGCAGTACATCAGAACTGCCGCAGAATACCAGACAGCTGCGGAAGGGCAGCAAGGAGGCATTATACAATGCCATTATTTAAGAAAAGTAATTATTTTTTTCCTTAAATAATGTCATTGTATAATAGCAATAACCCACTTCTGGGTGTGGGTAATGCTAGATTTATCCACGGTTGGCTTTGTTTGGCCACTCGGGCTTCGCCCTCATGACCAAACCACACCAACTGTGGGTAAATCCAGCATTACCCACACCCAGGCATGGGTTATTGCTATAATGACTGGAAACCATTTATGTCCGGGTATAAAATGTTTTTACTGTAACAGATATTCTAACAAAAAAATTGGTTGAGGTGTTATGATAGAAATTAAAGATAGCTACGAGACCTGTGATTATTACATGTTTAGTGATAACACCAGTACTATAGACTGTGTAACTCTGACAGTAAAGAACCCTGGCACATATAACAATTGTTGGAGTGTATAGGCCAGCAAAATCAAGTGCAGATGACCTAGAGGAATTCATACATTTCTTGCATGCAACACAGGATGGAAGAATAATATTGGCTGGAGACTTAAATTTACCAGAAACAGACTGGAATAATGTAGATTCAACAACATTAGTACGGAAATTATTTGCAATGTGTATTCAGGAACAACAATTGATTCAGATTAAAAAAAAAAAAAACTACCAGGGGATGGAACACACTAGACCTTGTTTGTATTCTTAAAGAATTTACTGTTACTTCAAGTCAATTTTTACCACTGTTGATGTGCAGTGATCATGGGGTTATAAAGGTTAATTTGTTGCTAAATAATTCTGCCAAACTGAAATCTAAACCAATGAACAGAAGGTTAATTACAGATTATATGGAAACAAAACAGTCACTTTGTAAAACTAACTAGAGTGAGGTGTTCAGTGGAAAACAATTGCAGTTGGAATATGAAACGTTTTGAAAGAGAAATTGAATAAAAAAAAAAAATGTTTAACATCAGGATCTAGGCATACAATGTCAGGGGGGTATATTTCCATAAGTTCAAGATATCTGATTAAGGGGAGAGACAAACAATATAAGAAATGGAAGACAGGTGAAACTACAACTTTGAAAACTGAAATAAACAAGCTGTACAAATGGATTAGTATCAGACAACATCAAGAACAATTTGAAGAAAAATTATATAAAGATATTGAGCATAATATACTGCAGTGGTGGTGCTGCGGTAGCATTGTCACCTCACAGTAAGACGTTGTCCTGTTCGATTCTCAGCTAGAGCATCTTCTGTGTGGAGAAATGCATGAATGGGCGTACCTTCGTTGAAGGTTGTGCATGAGGGACGGCAACTCGGCATGTAAAAATCTACTGCCAATCATTAGCGGACCGGAGTTTCGCTATGGCGACCCCTAACCGAGAAAAGCCGAAAGACACAACAACAACAACAACAACATTGAGCATAATAAAAAAAAAGTTTCTATAGATACCTAAGATGTGGAAGGAGTAAAGGCATACAAATTGATAAACTGTGCACATTCTAAAATTTATATTCAAACATAACAGATTATATATATATTTACAAAATCTTATGCAAAACAGTTTAGTTCCCAAAAGGGGTGATAAGTTGTTCTAGTGATATCCATGTAGCCTCAGATACTGCAATCAAATTAGATTATGTTCAAAAATAAATGTGCAAACTGGATCCAAACAAACCACAGGGAGGAGATGGAATTAGTAACAATGACCTGAGAACACTTAAGCAAGAACTTATGGTGCCATTATATGTTATTCACTAGGTCATACAAATATGGAGAGATCCCTCAAGATTGGACACATGCATTTAATAAACCTGTCTTTAAGGAAAAGGGAAGTAGGGAAAATTTAGAGTCATACAGACCTTTAAGTCTACTTTCATGTTGTAGAAAAATAATGGAGAAGGTAATATTGGGTAAGTTATTGTCAGAACTGGATAGATTGAGACTTGAAACCATATATCAGCATCTGTATATTGAAAATAGATCTATTATCACCTGTAACATGATGTTCTATAACAATATAATAACAGCTATGAATGAAAACATGTGTTGTGATGTAATTTATATGGATTTAACTTCAGCTTTTTACAGGGCCATACACAAAACACCAATCAATAAATTATAACAACTAGGTATTGATGTACTCTTGATAAGATGGATACCTTCATGGCTTACAAATAGGACATGGCATGTCTCATACAGCAACTGGACAGGTGAAATCCTTGGTTACAAGGTTGGTCAAGGTGTCCCACAGGGCTCTGTCCTAGACCCTTACTTGTTTGGATTGTATCTTTCAGTCCTAACTTTTTCATCTGAGGTGTTCTACATTCTATATGCAGATCGCCTGAAACTGGGTAAGCTGACTACATGTGTTACAGATAAGGCATGCCTGCAAAATAACTTGACTAGATTGACCATTTGGGCACAGCAGAATAATATGTTGATAAATACATCATAAACTAAGCATATGAGATTTGGGAGACATAAATTGAAAGGTGAATATTTAATGCAGCACACAGTGAATGACACTGTAGACTCATTTAAGGACCTGTGTATATGGGTAGATCCAGCTTTGAGGTTTTCTAACCATATCAACAAATTGGTTAATGATATTTATAGAACTATAGGTTGTATAAAAAGATTTATAAAGTCTAGAAAGTCAAAAATGATGAAGTCATTGTTTGTTAGTAACATTAGACCCAAACTTGAGTACAGAATAACAATATAGAAACCCTCTAAGAAATCAAATATGAGTAAACTAGAAAGAGTACAGCAGAAATATACCAAGGGCATCCATGGATGTGAATATTTAAGTTATTATGAAGGACTTAAATATCTGAACTTGTACAGTGTCCCTTAAAGATATGTTGTAGGAGATCTTATTCAAAAATATAGGGTATTTAGAGACAACTACCTGTGGGAATGTTTGGGGTTAACAAAAAGTACTAGAGAATCATCAGACATCCTATGTAGACTATTCTATAGGAATGAGATGTGTACTAATGGGTTCTCTGGCAGAGTACTGATGCATGCAACAGGCTGCCAAATTACATTAAAGCAAATACTAGTTTAGATATTTTTAAGAACAGCCTGGGCACGTTATGGGAACAAGTGTTTTGGTATATTGGCAAGCTAGATGGGCATTAATGCCTGTGCTTGAAGTACTTGTATGTATGTATGTATATTGACCACAAAATATATTTCTCTGATAGCTTTTTCCCTAGTTATGTCCTCTATTTCCTTTGCTTTTTTTGTATCACTTTTACCCCAGTGTGCATGGCCATCAAGCCTCTAGAAGTACATCACTGAAGCAACCATAAGGGTGCTTTAGGCTTTTGCCAGTATCCTGGAGATGACAGCAGTTTTCATTTATGAGGTTAAATCCCCCTCCTTCACCCTGCATTACTGACATGCACCAACAGGGCAGTCCATCACTGGCTTTGGTGGCCATGCACACATGATTCTAACCTGGTCTCCCACTGCATCATGAGCTTCCACTCTCCATTGGGGCGTTAACATTGGAATCATAGTATAAGCTGAGCAAAAGCTACCAGCCCTACCAAAGAAATGGCAACTTATCTTCTTGCCCTCATAATCAAGCACCTGAGCCACTAGTTGAAATTTGGTTGGCCGGGCTGTACTTGATAGATATCTCTCTCCTTGTCCAGTGCAGACCTGAGGTGAATTCCTTGTTATCTGTTTCCTAAAAACATAACAAAGTGGATCATGATGCAAGTCCCATTCATACTCCTCTCCATTTGCTAAGTCCGAACTACACAGCACTATAGTACTCCATCTAATTGTGTTACATGCAGTCATTGTCCTTAGATTACATTGCTATGTCCATTGGATCCATTTTATTTCTTAGTGAGGCATATTTTTGATCTGTGTAAGTCCTGTCTACTTTGGTGTTGCTTTCAATGTGTCAGTCCTGCATTCACTATTACCCCAGCTGTGATGCAACCTGCTATTGCTGAGAGGAGGCCTCTTGAGAAGTACACAAAGGTGATGACATCATTATCTAGGGTGATGCATGAACTATACAATGAGCCATTTTTTTCTTGAATGCAAACATACTTAAAATGTGCAGAAAATCAAATGTATGCAGATGCAATGTTCTCCTTCTTTATATATATATATATATATATATATATATATATATATATATATATATATATATATATATTAAAACACTGATTGCAAGCAGGTTATGTTGAAACTTGCATTTCTATTTAGAACATCAGCTCAGCTGCAGAATTAGGCAATTATAACATCTACTGTGCATTTTAAGCACATTTACCACTGTATTAGTGCCACTTAACTATTCTCTTCCCCTCACAATTGTCTTCATCTGTCCCTTGTCATCATTAATGAATTCCTCAATTATTTTTCCAGCAGATATTTGCTAATCCATTCCTCAGCTCTTCTATCTTTTCTGGGACAAATTGCTTTCATAGTTACAGGAATTGTTATTTTACTACATTCTTCTATCTGTGGTCACCAATAAACCCCACCTACATTCTTACTTCTCATTGATTATGTGTTGCCACATGAAGTGACCCTTTTTTGTTCAATTCACTACAGACGTAGTCCAAACACACATAGTCTTGGTCTTACCATATCTTGTCCATCATGTACAAAATTCAAATTGCATTCTCAGGACTTCTGTGATCAGACTATTGTCTTCTACTTACATGGTACATGATGTTAGCAAACGTGTGTGTGTGTGTGTGTGTGTGTGTGTGTGTGTGTGTGTGTGTGTGTGTGTGTGTGTGTGTGTGTGTGCATGTGTGTGTGCATGTGTGCGTGCACATGTCTGTGTGTGTGTGTGTGCATGTGTGTGTGCGCGTGTGTGCGTGCACATGTCTGTGTGTGTGTGTGTGCGTGCGCGTGTGTGCGTGTGCGCGTGTGCATGTGTGGGCGTCTGTGTGCGTGTGTGCGCGTGTTTGTATGTGTGTGCGTGCATGTGTGTGCGTGTGTGTGTGCATGTGTGGGTGCATGTGCGTGTGTTTGCACACGTGTGTGTGCGCATGTGTGTGCGTGTGTGCGCGGGTGTACGTTTGTGTGTGCGTGTGTGTGCATGTGTGCGTGTGTGCATGTGTATGTGTGTGCATGTGTGCATGTGCATGTGTGTGCACGTGCATGTGCATGCACATGTGTGTGTGTGCACATGCGTGTGTGCGTGTGCATGTGCGCATGTGTGTGTGTGTGCGTGTGCATGTGTGCATGTGCATGTGTGTGTGTACATGTGCGTGCGTGTGTATGTGTGGGTGTATGTGCATGAGTGTGTGCGTGTGTATGTGTGTGTGAGCATGCGTGTGTGTACATATGCGCGAGCACTCATGCGCGTGTGTGTGTGTGTGTGTGTGTGTGTGTGTGTGTGTGTGCACACGTGTGTGTGCGTGTGCCAATTACCTTTTTTGGTCATTTGTCTTATTGAAGAAAATGACCAGCATTCTGTTCATTGCTGCCAAACAATTCTTACTGACCTCCTGGCTGATGTCATAACTCAAAAATCTTCCTTCTGGTCCTTCACTATCACTGCCATATCAGAAAAGAAGATAAATCACATAAGATTAGCAGTAGAACCAGTGAGGTGTCTAATGTCAACTTGTCCTGAATTACAATGTGCAGGTTTCTGCACCCTTTGTCAGTCTTTACAGGTCCTTAATTAGATCATTTCCTCCATCCTCCCCTGTAGCAACAATAACTAGGTCATCATCATACAAATAGATCTTCTACTGTGTGGTGTGGGAAAGACAAGCCACACAAATTTGCAATTCTTCAGTCAGGACAGGCTCTTGCAGAAGTAAGGGGATCATTTCCTGTAGTCCCGATACAGGCATTCTCGCAAGAAACATATGAATCCTATTCTTGATCCAGGCTGCTGTACAGTGACTTTGGCATGGTCTTCCCAACAGCACACTAATATTTATTTGCACCTGTCTGTACAGGATTTAGAAAAGGTATTAAAAAAATTCATGTATACCATCTATTAGGTTAGTCCCTGATCGATATTTCCTGTACTCCTCTCAAACACCATGTCTTTTTTTTGACTGAGTGCTTTATCTGGGCAGAAACAAATGCACTTTTCCCTTGTGGATATTTGTCTTTGAAGACAGCAGTCATGTATTCCTATCACTTCACTCGCCACTGCTGAAAGCTTAATGGGCATGTATGTTTGTATGAGTGCCAATATTCATAGCTTGTGAAAAGGTGAGCATCGTTGTCATTTTCACACTCACCTGGCAGAGCAGCACAATAAGGTTTTCTAAATGGTAACAAAGCATGTGATGATACCTTAGGCAGAAAGGAAAGTAAAAACATGTACTTCTGCCAAAAGAGCCAAGAAGACACACTACTGAGGGAGTCCTAAAAAAGGATGCAGCTGACACCACAAGATTTTTAGTGGTCAAAACTAGGAAACATGTTTCCTGCCTCACTTTGAAGTATACTGCAGATTTCTTTTTTTCAGTTAATGTACTGCTTGTATATTATTAAACAGTGAGAATTCTTGGGTAGGAACATGCATCCCCCTAACATACACACACACACACACACACACACACACACACACACACACACACACACACACACACACACACACACAAAGTCCTGCAAAATGTGATTCTTAAAGAAAATGTATACATCAAGGATGAGACAGATACAGATGTTAAGGATCATATTAATGACAGGCTAACTGTGGAGGGGAAAGGTGTATACCACTTGCTGGAAAGAAAAAAAATGCATTTATTTCCTTAAATGGTACCGTTCAACTGTGTTTCTGCATTGTATTACATACGGCGGGAATTGGCAAAAAAAATGTAGTTGCATTAATTATAACAGTATATAAATTAATTATCACATTCTAAAAGAAAATAATAAATAAAACAGACAGGAAACAGATGGAAATAGAACTTATACCAATATCAAATGTTTTACAAAACATTACTAAAACAAGAGTTTTTCCAGTTTTGAATAAATGGGTTCAGGTAACAAATGATGGATTGACTGTTTTACTCTGCAGAGATTTTAAAAAGTATGATTTGTACATTGAATATCAACTCAATATCTTACTGGAATCAGAAAGATTTTTTTTTCTAATTCCTGTATTTCTTATATCCTCTGCTAGTAAATGCATGTCCCACTCCTAAATTCACCATCAGAACATCTGACAATAAAAATATTCACAAAAATACAGTGCATCGAATAACATAATCAGCATCTTGTAGTTGTATTTCTTTTCTCTTACAACATGGTTTTCTGCCCTTCTTTCTGCAGCAAAGGTCTTGTTTATCCATCTTTGGCATTCTGTACTATTGAATCAACAGTACCATGCACCAGGAAAACTCTGTGGATGTGATATTTTAGGATATCATCCAGGCCTTTGTGACCAGTAATGCTAAGGAAAGTGCTGATATTGGAGTAGGACCCAACATGCCGAAACTGATAAAGAAATAATTCTCAGCATGGATATGGTGATGTATAGGTGTGTGCTGTTAGTCAGTAATAAGTGGGGTGATAAAGGATTTATTGTTGCCATTGCTTCATTTTCATAATTTTCTGCTGGATATCAAGCTGGATTAACACTGATGCAATGGCCATAGATTTGATGGAAGTTAAGAGTAACCATTGGGCAACAGCTGGAATTTAATGAAAATAAGAGTGAAATATTGCACTTTGATGGGGTAGTTGTTAAAATAAAACATGATTCCAAGATGGCTGCCGACTAGCTTAGTCCCTATTTACTGAGCTCCTCACAGTCATTTAATATCCAATCTTTTTACAACTCTGGAGTGATATTTTTCCTCAGTTTTTTATACAAAATGCTTCTCTAACAGTTTTTCTGCGCATCTGGATTATTTTCTTCTTTGGAATTCTCAGCTTTGGGATTTTTTTACCTCAGAACAGTTTTTGTGGCTTCAACTGCAGTGGATACATCCAGCTTAGACTCCTCCCAGAATCTGCTATCCTGATTTTACACCTCCACTCTGGGCATGGCTGCTAAATCTGACTCCATGGAGACACAGGCAACAAAGGCCAAATTCTCTTCAATGCTCTCACCTGACAAGGATACCAGTTCAAAAAGACTAAGAACTTCTAAACAACCTTCTGAAAGTACTAAAGTAAGTAATAAAGAAACAAATGACTCAAATTTTAATTTAGATGAACTAAAATTAGCATTACAGCCAATCCAAAATGCTATACAAAATTTCTCTGAACAATTTATTGACTTTGGTAGGACTCTAAAGCAAATAAGTGAAAGAATGGATATTATTGAAAGTAAAAATATTGCTTTAGAAATAAGAGCTGATACAGTGGAAAGAGACATTAAAGCTAAGGATAAAATTATTACAGAAATTCAGGCTAAATTGCTGGACTTAGAAGCTAGAAGCCGTAGAAATAACGTTATTATTAGAGGCTTGCCTGAATCCTATGAAAATCAAAACTTGTTAACAGTGACAAAACAGATTTTTGAGGCATTATTAAACTGTGAGGCAACTTCAAAAACTGTAATTGTAGAGAGAGCACATAGAGCATTGCGTGCCAGTCAGGATTCTACCTCTCCTCGGATTATATATACTAAGTTACTGAATTTTCAAGATACTTTTCAGATTTTAGAAGTAGCCAAAACCAAAAAACAGTTTGTCTGGAAAAACCATAAACTGTCATTTTCACAGGATCTTCCTCCTCAAATAAAAATGAAAAGGCAAAAGCTTTCACCTTATTGCGCAGATCTTATTAAGAGAGGGATAAGGTTTCGAATGAGTTATCCGAATACCATGTCTTTTACTTATAATGACAAAAGATTTACCCTTACAGATCCTAAAGAAGCAAAAGAAATATTCTTGAAAATATTCAACAAGCTTCCTGTGTCTTAATACTGCATTCTTTATCAAGCTTTAAATGGGCTAATGTTTTTTCATCTAATTTATTTTGTCTCTAAAGAAAAAGTTATTTAAACACTTAATGGATTGATAAATGTCTTTTTATAAACAGTTAATTAAGCTGTTTTTATTGTATACTTAAGTTCCTTTTATTGTCATTGACAGTCATCATTAGTCTAATATTATAACACTCTCATTGCTGACAGTCAGTTGCTGACTTTGCGTTCCATTATAACAGCATATAGGGCATTATGTAAATATTCTGGTATTGCTGAAAGTACTTTCATGTCATTTTGGAAGGAATCCTTTACTTCTCGAGACTTCAAAAAGCGTCAGTTTGCTCACTTTCGCAGCAACGGACTCTCCGATATACCCACACTCTTTCTGCTGAACTTGCGGAGCTTCAGAATGACGTCATCGCTTGTGTATGCAACCTGAGCGCATACGAACATCTGGCAATATGAAAATCAATGATGTACAGTTCAAGTTATCTTTTGCACTGTGTCCTGACGCTCTAGTGAAGACTTGCTGGTGTGTACAGGTTTCCTTTATATTTAACTTGTTGTAGCAAGCTAAACGGGATTGCTGGATGCTACAAACGCATTGTATCTTTGTAAGAAGCTTCATAGATACCGTTGCTAAGACGGATGTATCTTCATTGCACATAATTGGTGTGATTCTCTCCAGTTAAAGTTCTGTAAATGAAGATTACATTAATATTTGAACTACATAGGGCATGAAACAAATAACATAAGTGTGTTATACAGGAGCTGTGTCTTCTTTATAAGGGGACCGATGTGTCTGTTATTATATATAACTGTAAGATACATCTCAAGATATGTGTTCACACTAATACTTCAGTTCAAAAAGTTACTTATATATTCATTTCATAAAGCAATGGTTTTTCAATGATTATTTAGACATGGTTAACTTGTGTCAGTATAGTATACCTTTCAGCTTTAGTAACAAGCCCTTATATTTAAATTTTATTTGATATTTTTCTTAATGGCAAATGTTCTGTTCTTTGAACTAATAATCATATGCATTGGCATGCGGATGTATTTTTAGATGGTGATTTTTTTATGCAATGGTATATAGTAAAGTTAACCGGAAAAGTCATTTTACGTTTATATTGTCAAGTCTGAGGCTGCAAGTTAAATGACAACAGTGTGTACCTGATTTATAGATGGCTGTCCAAACTTGGGACAAAATACATACAGTTTTTTACGGAATCTGATGGTTATTGTTTTATTCTGTAATATTGTTGCTTGTTACTTCTGTAGTCTCTCATTTTACATATAATTAGGAATTTATTTCCCCTATGACATGATTAGGGGTAGTTTTTTTTACCTCGAATGCTGGCTAAATTGGTCAGGAATCTCCTTTGAATGGCTTGACAGTTGTTGGATTTGTTATGGCTGACATCCTGGTCATATATACTGTGTGGTAATAACCCTAATGATTTACGGTAGAATTTTCTTGTCGGATCACCTTTGTTGTTTGATCCTGTGTTTTATTATGATTTTTGAAGGTTTATTATTTCCTTTTTATTGAAATTTAAGCGTTGCGTTAAATATATTTATACTAGATTTCTTGTACAGGAAATCTAGTTTGGTTTTTATAGGCTTGTAATCTCAACAATGATTTAATTGCTGAGATGTTGTTCATAAATGACACATGATGGAGTATGCATATGCTGTTGGTCTTTGCTTAGTAATAAGCTAATATTTATAATGGTTCATTGGGTCATTGGATGTTATTCTCTGGCAAAAGTTAGTTTAGTCACGAATATAATCATTTTATTAGGTTTGTATATATTCAATTTAATTTATTCCTGCTTAGAAAATGACACATGATGTTGTTTTGGGGTCAGGTTTTCCTTTATCTGTTAGACTAATATTTATTAGTCCTAGTTTAATGTATTAAAATTCTGAACATGTTTTTTTTCAGTTTAGTTAGATATTTGGATGTACATAAATATTTTAGTTATTTACCCTAGATGTACTCTGGTAATGCAAACTTATGTTTTAACATTCATTGCAATTAATATGACAAATTGCAAATCAGCTGCTTATATAAGCCAAAATGTACACATGCGTTAGATGAGGAAAAGCATTTAAATGTTAGATTTTTCTGAATCATAGGAGCAGGTGGTTTCAACTGTATAGGGATTGAATATGTTGGACATCTTGAGTTTTGACAGATCTGTAAATATGTTTAGTTTTATTGTGTGGGTTTTAGCCCTTTTAAGGGCTCTAAGTAAAGCTTTTTGTACTAAATTGAAGTTTTTGGTAACCAAAAATTCTAATTTTATTCTCTTTTTCCTTGATCTTCCTTCTATAATAGGGGAATGGTGGGTAGGCACTAGGGTTAGAAAGAAGGAAGTGTATAATTTCATAATTATTATTTCTTTGTGGGTACTTTTATTGTTGTGATTTTATCTACCAAGACCAGAGGAGATGTATTGTTTTTCTGTTGGGTATTAGTTCTATTCTGTTCAGGTTAACACACTATATTTTCATTAATTTAATATTGAGCTTATACTGCTCTTATGACAAATGATATAATAGTTGAGTCCTGGAATGTTAGAGGAATTCAAAATAAAGCCAAAAAATCCTTATTATTCCATTTGATATTTAAATCACAAGCCAATATTTGTTTTATTCAAGAGACACATATTCCTCGTGTTGTTTGGGACAAGGAAAAGAATAAAAAATGGATTAAGAAGATAGTAGCTTCTGGGGATTCTTCTAATTCTAGGGGAGTGGCCATAATTATTAAACATAAATTCTTAGGGAGTATAATTGATGAGAAATATGACAATGAAGGTAGAGGGTGCCTTTTTACAGCTGCTTTTCATAATCTTGATAAACCACTTTTGGTTTTAAATTTATATGGTCCTTGTAGTCAACAACATTCTTTTATTTTTAAAAATATATAGTATACTCACATCTTATAAAGATCATTATATTATAGTAGGAGGAGATTGGAATGCAGTCATAAACCCAGAAATTGATCGCTCTAGCTGTTCCACTTCTCATAATTACCAAGCATCTCTTGCCCTCGAAGATTTAATTTTGGAATTTAATTTAATTGACCCACTGCATTTTATAAAAATTTCAAATAAGAAAGAAATTTATACATATTATTCAAAATGTTATCGCTCTTGGTCTAGATTGGATTTTTTTCTGGTTTCTAATTTTCTTTCAAAATTTATATTGGAGTTTTATACTGAACCCAGATTTTTTTCAGATCACTCAAGAATTATACTAAATCTAAACATTACTCATAATGATAAAAATAACATTCAAAAAAACAATTGGTCGCTAAACAACAATTTACTCTTAAACAAAGATATATGTAAACAGTGTTCTGATATAATTCAGGAAATGGAGCATGATCTGGATTTAACAGATATTCCTTATGACATTCAATGGGCCGCTTGTAAGGCGAGATTAAGAGGTATGTTTATCGGCAAATCTGCATACCTTAAAAAACAATATAATAAAAAAGAAGTTTTTCTAAAGTCTAGAATCCAGTATCTCGAAAATCAATTTAGACTAAATCAAGATAATGTTCTAGAAAAGCAAATTATAGACTGTCAAAAAGAACTAATCTTGCTTCATCAGAATAACCTCTCTATAGTAGATCAAAAATTACTAGCTACTTATTCAGAATGGGCCCAAGTTCCGTCTAAAATCTTAGCCAGAATAATTAAAAATAATTTCGATAGACCTAAAATTTCATCTTTACTACACAAAAATAAATTATATAATACAGATAAGGAAATTATACATCTTTTTACTCTACTCTATACAGAGTTATATTCTAAATCATCCAATTCGTTGATTAACAATCATATAAATAGTTTTCTAAGTTCTTTGAGATTTCCTAAGTTAAATGAAAATCAAAAAAAAATTACTTTCTGCTCCTCTTACTTTTCAAGAAATTTCAGATTCAATAGATAGACTTAAATCGGGTAAATCTCCCGGTCCAGATGGGTTTACACCGGAATTTTTTAAATCCTTTAAGTCGGTAATTGTTCCTTTTCTATTTAAAGTATACAACTACATTAAAATCAAGGACATATCTGATCTTTACTGGAACAGGTCCAAAACTATACTAATTCTGAAAAATAATAAAGAGAAAACAAACCCCTCAAATTACAGGCCCATTTCTTTAATCAATTTAGACATAAAGATTTTATCATCAATCTTGGCCAACAGATTAAAACAGGTCTTACCTTAAATTATTTCTCAAGACCAAACAGGTTTTATGTCTCATAAACATGCATGGGACAACACCCTGACTCTGGAATCTATTATTCATCTCTCAAAAAACGATTCTAACCCAATATATGCATTGATTCTTGATGCATCAAATGAGTTTGATAGAGTATGTTGGGACTTTCTTTTTCAGACTATGACATGTTTTAATTTCCCCATCTCCTTTTTAAATTTAATAAAAACATTATATAAGGATATGTATACTAGTCTATATATAAATGGTTACACGTCCTTCCGTATAAAGATTACCAGAGGTACAAGACAAGGTTGCCCCTTATCCCCTTTTCTTTTTAATATATACTTGGAACCACTGCTGTTATATATTACTCAAAACACCTTTCATAATATTCTGAGGATCTTTAACACAAATTTTTTTTTTCTCCATTTGCTGATGACCTAGTATTATATTTCCAAACTCCATTATCTGACCTCAATAAAATAACAAATTCTATTGAACGTTTCTCTCTTGCTTCGAATTATCTTATAAATCCTTCAAAAACCCATATATTCTTCCTTTAAATCATAAGGTTCATAAATTGTATTTGTTTTCTAACTCACAAATCCAGATTATTTTTGGTGTGAAATATTTGGGAATTAACATAGAACACAATAATCACTCCTCATTTCAAAACAACATGAGTAAAATATGGAAATCTATAATGTCTGACATGAATAGATGGGAACAGCTAAATTTGTCACTTTTATCAAAAGCTGCAATAATTAAAATGAATATTCTTCCAAAATTTTTATATCAATTCAATTCTTCAAATCAGATAATTCCCAAGTCTTTTTTCGAGAAGGTAAATAAAGAATTAGCAAAATTTTTGTGGTTTCCCAAATCGGTTAGGATCTCCTATTCTAGATTGTCAATTACTAAAGATAAAGGAGGTCTGGGATTACCAAATTTCTACCTTTACTATCTCATTGTTTCAGCAAATAAGTTATTAACTATATCTAACTACAATAGTGGTAAAGGTATTCAGTATCCATTGTGGGTTAGGATGTGGTATCATTATATTTTATCTAAAAATATAAATCCAGAAGCCATCCCTTTTATTTATTTAAATATGAAGACCACCTGTAAAATTTCGACCCTTCTTAAACACAAGATTAAGGCTTTTCAGAATTTATTAAAAATCTGCAATCTTGATAAGTTTTTTCACCTCTTTCAACCACTTCATCTAAATCCGAACATAATGTTAGATAACTCTCCATTTAATCTAACAAATTATCCTCTTATTAAAAAGTTAAGTTTGGGATATCTTGAAATATAAAGACCTGTCACTAGCAAATTTACGTAAGACTCTAAAAGTTAGTTGGAAATACACTACAGTTTTACGTCAAATAAGAGAGGTAATTATGATAAAGTTTAATCTCATAAAACCTACAGAATTTGATCTTAATAATTTAAAAATGATAATTAAAACATTATCGTCATCAGTGAAAATGTTAACAAAGTCTTATAAACTGATAAACAAGTTAACATTAGAACAAAACTGTCTTTTTTCAAATACCCGGTTGAATCATAATTCTCAAATAACTGAGAATCAAAAACTTCCAGCAATCAGAAATACCAGAGAATTTACTCCATTTAAGAAATTGATCTACACACAATTAATGATTAGCAATAATGCCTATCATACTCCATATAAATTAAATACATTTAATGCCAGTAAATCTCCATCGTGCACATGTTGTTCTTTTCCTCAAGCTGACCTCTTACATATCCTGTGGTATTGTCATTTTTCTCATAAACTTTGGACCTCTTTAAAGGTAAGATTGCAGAGAATGGGATATCATAAATCTACGCTGTCCTGGGAATTTGCTGTACTACATATACCTATAGTTTATCTTTCCAAATTGGATACTCACATACTTGTCTTTATTTGTTCACTTATAAAACTTTACATTACTCAAAATTGGCTTGATCGTACTAAATTAAATTGGGATACTTTTCAAAAAATGGCTTACTTATACATTGAGGCTCAAAAAAACTTGGTTAAGAGTCAAATAAAAATGAAGTTAAAAAACAGAGTGCTGGAGAAGGTTTTAAGTATTATTAATAATTAATACCTTCTAGAGTTCTTTTTTCTGGTCTTGATGATTAGCACTTTTATTTTGTTAATCATATTTTATTTACATGAATGTATATAATGTCTTAATTTATCACTTATTTTATGGTTACCGATAGTACATATTGTATATATTGGAATTTGTTATTTAATGTTCCTTTTTTAACATCAACAAGAGTTGCATATTGGGTTTTTTTTTCTCTTCTCAAATTGTTAATCTTTATACAACTCCTAAATGTATTGTTTATAAATCAATAAAAAGTTTTTTGAGAAAAAAAAAAAACATGTTTAATATTGTGAATTAGTGAGCAACCAGTGAGTAACTGTTTGTGAATGTGGACAAACTATGTAATAGAAAAGTGAATGGGTATTGGGAATGGCAAACACAATGTGGATATAAAGTACACGGACTGTGTTATAAACATGTAGCCAGTCCTGACCAACTCTGCATTGTGCAGTTTGCCAGTGAGGCCATATCTTCAATACTGTGTCTATCTCTTGTTGTCCCCATCAAGTGTAAACAATTAGATTAGAGACAGCAGGATATATGCAATGTGCATGCTGTACATAGTATACAAAACCTTGGAAATGAAGAAATAGGATATCAGCAAAGACAGAGGTAGTTAGGAAGCAATATACTACAAAACATTTCAAAAAGAGGGATGATATGAAAACAATGCAGTGAAAACAATGGCATGGCAGGAGGGGGTAAGAAGAAAAAAAGATTACAAGTGGATGAAAACAACACAACAGGAATGAAAGAGGCAAGAAATAATAAAGGAAAGGTGATGCACTATGTTCTGCATTTATGAACAGGTTTTCCATGAATGTCTACATGACTGCACAGAAATGTATAATGCAGATGTGCATAGGACATATTGTGTGCTGAGTAATGAAAAGGCTTCTATTTGAGTGATAGATCTCCAAATATGCTCATTGTTGGGATACTATATAGTAAAAGAAAAGTGGTTGCAATATTTTTCGCTCTGTTGGAGGTTACACAACTGTTGCAGTTGACTTTGTTGGGTAAAACTTAAGACTAAGGACTAAACCACACATGGATTTGTAGGCTTAGAGATATAGAAAGAATTAAGCAATTCTGCTGATAATAATATTCTATTTCAAAGGTACATGGAATGCTACTTGTGTGTTGGGTGGAGCCATGTATGAATTTTTATTTTATTTTTTTCTGTATGTATCCTCCTGAATAACCATCAAGTCTCCCATCAGGCACACAACAGACCCATTTCTCCTAACCAGAGTAAACTCATTGGCCTATTTGTTTCCTTGCTAAGCAAGAACTGGGTGCTAAAAGTGGTTCTGTCATATTCTGGGACAGTGGGGACTTTTTGCATGTGGTCACACACCCCGCCACCAGGAGAACACATGCTATACCATCAAACCTACTTGGAAGCACATGCTTGCTGTGACACATGCTAAGTCCCATGACCAAGTTGTGCAGAATATGAATGACTGCAGGTGTTACCAGTGCTGTAAGCCAAGCTGTGACACTCCCCACCCATATGGATGAGGCAGAACTAGCCATTCAGTTCCACCCCCATCCTGTTTAATTCCTCTATTTTTCATGCTGCTAACTGAATGCAGCTCTTCTATGACAAAGTCAGGGCTTCATCATGCTGTGCCATGGGACCAGAATAACACTGGTTTATTTGAGAATCACTTCAGCTACAAAATCCCAAGATGATAACCTAGAAGATAACTGCGAAGATGTGAAAGGGATATTTTGACCCTAAATCAACAACACATTTGTGTAGGTTTTACTTTTATTATTGCAATAGAGAAAAGTGATATTATGACTTAGCATGTATCTGAACTGAAGTAGTGATATGTGAAATGTAAATGTTGTGTATGTTTGCGGAAACCATTCTTTATGAAGCTTACCAAACAAATCTGCCTTATGAACTGAATTTAATACTATTTACAGAACCTGAAATTGCTTTAACCATGTAATCGCAGAAATATGTGTGCAGTGTTTCAAGAAACTCAAGGTGCATAGGTACAGAATATAAAAAAAATCCTGTAAAAGAGAAAAAGTATGATTATCAGTTTAACAGTAAAAGGCACACCCCACAAGTATTAGTTATAGATAGGTTAAATATCAATTTCATGGAAAAATAGGGCACATATAATTAACTTGTTACAGTAAAGGGCAGTTACAAGATGAGCTAAGAAAGAACTTCATATAACAAATTTGCAACATATATGGAAAGAAAAAAACATAAGGCTTTAATAAATTATGGGGACAAAGTGAATGCTTTGTGTCTGCCTTTACTATAAGCACTTAAACGTGGACATGGAGATAAATGGAGATAAATATAGGGACACCAGTATCTCGTCAATCTGAAAGAATGTCTTGTATTATATTTCTTGAGTTTCTTACAGATAACTTTTGTGGAGCTTTCAAAATATAAAAAATACAAAACACATAACTGCTCCCCAAATCAATACAAACATTTAACAAGTAAGCAAAGCTTTTGAATATTGATCCAATCACAAAATGATAAAGAAAATGGATCTATATTCAATACTGGCTATGAAAGGTTAACAGTTCGTTTTTTTTTTTTTTTTTTCAGGAAAATATAAATGCATGTATCTAAGAAATAATGCTACTATTATCTAATTTGGTAGGTATCACTACATCTTTGAAAGAATGCAAAAAATGAGAATCCAATTTCTTATATAAGTTATGGGCAATGACATGAAATTAAAACTTTAATGAAAAGCAAACCAATTTGCAGCTAAGGGGAGAGTACAGTGAATTTTGATTGTGAAATGTATATATGTCAATATGTGCAGTTAGTTGTTGGATGCAAATGCACATGAAAAGTTAATAGAATCCCCTGGAGGGATATACAATGCATACCTTACTGAACTGTTAAGAAAAGGAAGTATTTGGGCTTCTTGACTGAGCAAGATGATCATAAATGTTACTTGAGAGATACAAAGTATCCATATTTTTATAATCGTCCAACATATGTAAAAACATCACAGATCTCCTGGATTGTCCCATCATATATTCAATGGAAGGATTCATTTCCACTGTATCAGTAATGTTAAGTGGCATTCCAACAAATTATGTTCAGTGTTCACAACCTCACAATGGGGACACTTCTCATCTGTTGCAACAAACTGGATACATTAGGTTGCAAGGCTCATATTATCTGAGTTACTAATGTGTTTAAGAAATAAAGTTTGAATTTGGGAGTTATTTCCCTCTATTTTTTGTTTGTTTTCAGTTGTTATACCAATTACTTTTTTTTCTTATTTATTTTTTGTGGTTATAATTAAAGACTATATATTCTGTGTACAAGACCTTTGATGGACTAGTGCATTCATGACAGTAGAGATGCATATTCAAAATGTATATGATAATGTCCATCGGGTCTACATTGAAACATCAAATGCTAAAAACAGTGAATGATGTTTCATTGACACATTTTCAGTGAAAGCTGAAAATGTCGAAACCACAGAACAGCGATTTCTTTCCTAGGGAAAGAAATCGCTGTTCCAACCCTCCAAAAAAAAAAAAACATTAAACACTTCCAAACACATACACACATACCCTAACCCAATTATACCCCCCAAAAAAAACAATAAACAACTGAATACACATATGCACATAACCCAACCATACATCTAACAAAAATAAAAAACAGTAAACATTTAAACCATATGCACTTACCTTAACCCGCACCCTAACCCTAAGGTCAGTAACTCTCGCACATTTACATAAACAGTTCCAAACACATACACACTTACCTTAACCCTAATTCTACCCCCCCATAGCAAAAGTAAGCAGCTGAAAACACATACACATTTAACTCAACCATACATCTAACACAAAATAAAAAACAGTAAACACTTTCATACATATGCACTTACCTTAACCAGCACTCTAACCCTAAGGTCAGTAACTGTTGCACATTCATGCTCGGGAGCTATACTGGACAAGGGACTGCACCACACATCAGAACACGGCAAAACAACAAAGTGGTCAAGCAACTTCTTTCCCAGGGAAAGAATTTGCTGAACAGCTGCTTTGCTATTTTGCCTGTTCGCTCTACATGTATCGACAAAAATGCATTCAACAAAATGCGTTTTCATCGTACTAATAGGAACCCGAGAGAAATCACTTCACTTTAGAAGGCAAATTGCTTATTATGGTGTATTTGAGCATAATTGCTGACAATGGAATGGTTTATTCCAGAAGACTTCTCTGAGCCCATCACATAGACTGAAATATCCCATTCCACTTGTGTGCCAGGGTAACCCACTTAGCAAAGGTTTAGCTGAAAGTTTCACAGAAGCCTTTAAGACAGGTGTGTATGTTTGTTAAATACTGTGTTGGAAATCAGTTTACTTTTTCTGCTGTATTACAAACCATTTCCAAACAGTACTACTGCACAATCCCCTTCAAGATGCTTCTTAAACTGACATCAAAACCTAATGAATGGAGTTTGCATGGAACTAGTAAAAAGAAAAGCAATTTGCAAAAGTTCCAGCATAACAAAAAAGATACACTACAGCTATTCGATTAACAGTATTCAGCATAGCCCTGAAATGCCTCCCAGTACTGATAGGGTCCTAGAGTGCATGATTTGAAGGAGTTGTAAAGTGGAAACTATCCAAATGGTTCAAGAATGCCTGGGCAAGGGTGAAGTAACTACTATGGAGTAATCATCAGCAATAGGCCTTTTTAAATTGACTTGTTCATGCAGTCATATTTATTTGTGTCAGAATATTTCAAGGCTGCTTCTGCAACACTGAATGGTTGTTTCATTCTTGTTTCACAATTCAAGTTGAGATACACTGATGGAAATTCTTGTTTATTCCATAAGGGCTGGCATTATACAAAACTTGTATTATCTAGTTTTACTGATGTTTTAATTTGAAACATTTTCTTTAAGGGGTGACACAGTGACACATTGGTTAGTTTTCCATTTCATCTCTTGGCTGGGATTTCTTCTCTGTGGAGCTGCGCATCTTCACTGTGCCTGCGCTGGATTATGCCAGGTGGTCCAGTTACCTTCCATATCCCAAAGGCATGACATACATCAAACAGTTAACCATTTTATTCTCCATAGGTGTATCTGCCATATAAAAGTTGTTGTGTGTGACTGCATCCTGTAAGCAATGATTACACCATTCACGATGTGCTTATAGTACTTGGACACTATGACTACAAGGATAAATCCCATCACTCATGCCATCGTACATCTGATTAAGAGGTTAATAATGAAATGAAGGAACAAGTGAAGTCTCATTTCATCATGTGATAATATAGTCTGGCCAAAGAACAGGTATTTGATGACATAACTAATGTATGGATAGTGGCCATTATATCAGAACTAGATAAAATAACGTATTTGACATTATGGTTTACAGTGTTGATTCCAGGCGCTTGTCCCTCTTCCTTTCTTTGCCTGGAAGGTAAATAAGACATACAACTTTTTTCATATAATAGACAAAGTTCTAACTCCTTGGCCAACAAGCAGTGTTATTAACTGAGACAACAATGGCTTATTTTTGCATTATAGTACATGTTTTTTATGACATGTCTACCTTATTTATTATTTATTCATTATTTATTTACAATTTATTGACATTTGTTTACTGGATAATTCCACTGGGCCAGGCTAACCCATTTTCAGTGGAGGCCCGGGAAGAAAAGCTTCAAGGAACATACATGGAGTACAAAACAAACCAAGCTCCAGGGAACATACATACCATACAAACCATAACAAAATTAAAACATATTTTACATAAAATGTATCTTAAAAAATAGTTAATAAAATTACAGAAGATACATAAACTTATTGGATAAACAAAAAGAAAAATGTCACAGTATAAAGTATTATTCAATAAAGAAATCTAGTACATCATGCAAAAGCATACCACAGTGGTATTGGCAATATAAAATAACAAGCTGTTAAACCCAAAAGTAGAGAAGTATAACAATTGAAACTTCATTTGCTCAGGAGGTGGGAACATGGAGTTAAAGGTTAGTGTGAAGGCATAGGGAAAGGGTTTATGATGGCATAGTTGTAAGAGAATGTGAAGTGGCAATGAGAAGTATATGTTGCATTTTGTACTCGTCTACGTAGTCTACGTAGTATCACTGGAGAGTTGGCAAATGATATGGCATCTGTTATACAGCTTGTAGAAGAGCATCCAGGTCTGTTCTAGGTGGTTGTGGTGGATTTTGGGAGCTGATTATCAATTAAGCCAGGATTAGAGGAGATAGGTGGGAATCTTCATATGTATAACATTTCCCTACAGAAAACTAAATGCTTTCTTCTGTGGGTCTGCACAGATGTCCTTGAGCATTTCACTTCAGAGTTTAGCTCTGCACTGATTTAAATCTTGAAAAAGCAACATACAGCAAACTGTTACTTTCTCAAGACATTACCTTTTGCTTAATTTGTAAACATATTGTAAGCATATAGGTGTTATAAAATTGTTAGTCCTACAAGTTTGTTTTTGTTTTTTTACAAACTGACAGCATGCTTTACTTTTTATTTAGTTATGTATTGCTTTTTAACTTCAATATCAAACTTCTAGGGAGAATTTATTTGTCAACACATGCATTGTAATTGAAATGTAAACAAATAGATTTTAAAGTATAGCCATATACTACAAGGGTGCACATGTTTTTCACATAAGCTTAAAAGTGAAGATGTCTATATGAAATAATTATTGCTGCAGTTGCTTCTAATATACTTAGATATTCATTCTGCCATAAAAACAAAAATATAATAAGACCTTATTTGTTTGTCTTTTGTTTAAAACTAGGTAAATAGCCAGGACTCAAGGCAAAGGGTGACTGCAGAATATTGAGATAAATCTGGCAAATAAAGTGTAATCAGTCAAGCAGCATATTTTTGAAAGGTAGGAAGAAATCAAATTACCCAAAGAAAGCACTCACAGACACAAGGAGAACACATTAATTACACACAGAATGTGACCACAAGTCAGGACTGAACCCCGCTTTCTTTCATTCAAAACACAATCAGGAGACAAAAATGTTAAGATCACTTTTGTGTACATTGTTTGCAGTACTGATATAATTCATTTTCTTTTAGTTTTAGTTACTGGAATGCATTATTTCTTCCACAAAAAGAATCAGACTGTTCTTATAATAAGCTGCCCTTCAAATAACTTGCTAGCTATAAGTTTCACCCTTCATACAGCATTCCTGTTTTTGTCACACATAGAAATAAACTACTTTTTAAAATGGCTTGTAGGTTTTAAATTTCTTTCTTAATACTGTATTCCTGTCAGCTTTTAGATCTATTTCCAAAATGGAATTTGTTAGACACTGGTAGTATACGTAATTCTTTGTAATTCTATGTAAGCGCCAGTGTGAAGACATACATGATTTAACAAGTATATGGTTTTATATACAGCATATTCCCCATAGCTATCTAAAAATATCAAGACGGTATCCACCAAAGTGATCACTTCATATGTAAATTGACCGAGGGAAGAAACTGTATTCAAGGTTAATTACAGAAACAATAAACATAAACCATTCAATGATAATTATGTTTGATGTGCAGCATATTATGTGCTGCTTTTATTTTTCCTGCTAACAATCATTTTACTTACAGTGTATGAGAAATGCATTCATCTTTGCAAGAGCTATAAAGATGAAGGTCACCTGTAGGACCAGAGATCATCAACATTCTAAAAGCATTTTAGGATGGATTAATACAACCAAGTTTGATTTGAAAAATTACTTTTTTTCTGAATGCAGTATGATATTCTGTTTAATATATCCAACTCTGCAGGCCTTTTATCCAAATGATGGACTTTTTGATAAAACTTAATAAAGGAATAGAACAGTACTATCAATTACAACAAGTTTCAAGGAGATATTGTAACATTGAAGGCTTCATAACAAATCATTAGTTGTCTGCTACAACTTAAACAAAAGTTTGCTTATGAAAAAAAATCCTAGCATATGCTGTGAATAAAGATTTCCATTTACTTTAATCGTTTGTGTAGAACATATGTTATGTTTTTGACATATGGTCTGCAGTGATAACATTGTATCATATTGCTGCAAACAAGGCTTTTTTGGTTTAAAATGGGCTGTTTATTGAAAAATGATATTCCTTCAGTTAGTGTACAGAATAAAATTGCTGTACTCTTATGATTCACTTTGTACCTTGTTTGCTGAAAGAACTTTTGGCCACTGCAATGTAACACTAGTAAAAAAGCTGTCAGTATCTATCTCTGTTTAAAACTAGGAAAAAAATATAAATATATGAAATAAATATAAATGCACTTTCATTGCACAGAATGTTTTTGGAGATTAATTAACTAATTGATTCATCCATTCATTCATTAATTCATTCATTAATTTTACCAACCAGTAAAGTGGACTGGTTTAATAACTTTTTTCATCAAGCACAGTACACATCTACTTAGGTAACTGTTTCAGTTAATATGAACATTTCAGTTAATCATACTGAATAAATTAAATTAAATCCTACAATTTATTTTCAAACGTTAAAAAAAAAAAAAAATATATATATATATATATATATATATATAGAGAGAGAGAGAGAGATAGACACACACACACACACTCACACATATACACATATAAGTATATATATATATATATATATATATATATTTATATGTGTGTGTATGTGCATGGATATATATATATATATATATATATATATACATATATATATATATATATATATATATATATATATATATATATATATATATATATATATATATATATATATATATATATATATATGCATCAGTCAGTGGAGATGTGTATTTCATAGTGAGAGTTGTGAGTTCCTAAATAAACTGGACAGCAGTTAAAGCAACTAAGTGCTAGGAGAACTATAGGTGAAGGCAGGAATGACTATGACCTCCCTCAGTAAAGGTGACTACAGGGTTAGAAATAAATTGTCCTAACTTATGGAAGAATTTCTTAAAAAAGAATAGAAAGAGCTGTGGTCAAAGAGGTTTAATGCTGATTTAGCTTTTAAGACAATTGGTAATGTTTGCATTTGTTAGAGAAGGACAGTATTTTTCATTTATCAATTTGACCGTGGATGAATTTAGAAGAAACGTGGCTCTGGCTGTATCAGATATCCAGGTTGCATTTAGGAGGTAAGGTAGATATGCCCAATTGCCAGACAAGTGAATGAGCCTGAGTATCTTATTTTCTGAAGAGTGCAAAAGTGAGCCATTGTAATTGAAAAGAGACGAAAGTCCTGCTATTGCATAATTAAGCCTAAGTATTAATACATGAATTACAATAGCCTTACAAACCCGTGTTGTGATTGGATGAGTTTTTTTAGTCAGTCTTAGGCTGATTTACTACTTTATTTTTCAGTTGTCCAGTATGTATTCTAAAAAAGAGGGTTTGATCAGTATAATTAGAAGAAAATCTTGCTGTGTGATATCATTATGATCTGGTACAGACAAATAATGAAGCTAAACTCTGGTACGACAGATAATGAAAGTAAACTGTTTTCTTGAGGGTGCTGAAAAGCATTACATTAGATTTTATTTATTTATTTGTTTATTTATTTATGTTTGACATTTGATTACTGGAAAAGTTTGACTGTGTAGTAGCCCATTTTCAGCTGAGACCCAGAGAGAAAAGCTCTAAAGTATTACAAAACATTTTAAGAACAATAATTTTACAATACTTAAAAATAATGCATAAAATAACTACAATTTAAATAACCATGCCAAATTAGACATAATATGAAAACATTGGTTAAGAATAGATACGAGTGATATGACAATGATTTAATATATAAACATTTTTGCCAGATTATAGAGAAATTAAAGGTGAGCTACTATAATATAAGCAGGAATTACAATATAATGTGAAAGAAAAGCAGGCTTATTGTATATTTAGAGAGAAAGCCAGGGGATAGAAATCGATAGAAGTAAGGAAATGAATGAAGAAGGGAGAGCAAGATAGTATGAGGTATGAATATCTATTTATTCACATTTAGGGATATGTTTATCCTGGTGTTGAGCAGGAACAGAGACAGATTTTTGTCTAGGAAGTCTTTCAGAATGGTTTTCATGGCTAGGAGGCAGAGTAATGACCTAATGATATGGGTAAGAAGTTGTAGGCCTTAGCAACATGGTGCAAGTACAAACAATGCCCAACAGAATCGATAGGTTTGTGGACAAG
Source organism: Protopterus annectens (assembly GCF_019279795.1). Taxonomy (NCBI): domain Eukaryota; kingdom Metazoa; phylum Chordata; order Ceratodontiformes; family Protopteridae; genus Protopterus; species Protopterus annectens. Next base: position 998,610,144 of record NC_056745.1, on the reverse strand, counting down.
CATGAGATGGCATCATTGGATCATAATGACTGACTTGTAACATAGCTGTGTAGAACTTTATTAGGTGGTAAGAAGCTGTGTATATGTTAGTTGATGGGATAGTTCTAACCAAGTTAGGCTTTTTAGTACTATACAGTAGTGGATCCTGAAAGGGGTATTTATTGCAAATTTAGCAACTTTGTTATAGCATTGTTCAAGTTTTGATTTTTGTGATGTCTGATGGCTAGTAAGGATGGGAGCACCATAAAGAAGTGTGGGGAGGAGATAAGTAGTAGCAAGTATAATTTTAGTTACATTTGTGAGAATGTTTTTGGATCTATAAAGCAGCCCTAGTTTTGTTGAGTTTTTCTTATGCAATTTTGTATATGCAGGTCAAACTTAATATTATTATCCATTATCATCACTAATAATTTGCTATGAGAAGTGACTTCAATGGTTGTAGTATTAGGAGAGAAGACTTTACATTTTATTTTTTCACTAGAGAAGGATTTGGGGTAGTTTTTTTTTTTTTTTATTAGGATTGAGCATGAATTGTGAGTTGTAAAACCATTCTTCTGTGGCTGTTAAAGCTTTCTGTGCATTTTTTGGAGGTGCGCCATGTTGTCAGATGTGCAAATCAGTGTGGAGTTATCTGTGTACTGTACTAGTGTGGCCTGTTGTGTGGATGTGTGGAGGAAGTTTGTGAGAATGTTAAAGAAGAGCGGATCAGTGATACACTGGTGGTGACAGGAATATATGGAAAGAGGATAGAGTGCCATTTTACTGCCTGATACCCATCAGATAGGTAGCTTTTGAACCATAGAAGGGTGGCCTGAGAGAGACCTAATGAGGACATTTGAAGTAGAGGTTTGCTGTGACAAACCGTGTTAAAGATTTTAGACAATTCTAGAAATAAGGAAGATACTAGTTTGCCATTATCTCTAGCTTTATTGACAGTATCTATATAGGTTACAAGTGCAGTGTTAGTACTATAGGAGGGATGGAAGCCATGTTGTGTGTGGGATTGTTTAGCAATTGTTTTTAAATACAGTTTTCACAGATTTTGGATTGGTGAGATAAAATTGCTATAGGTCTAAAGTTAGTAATGTCTTTTGAATTTCAACCTTTGTGCAGTGGCATAATGTGCCACTTCTTTCAGAGACAGAGATAGACAGGGAATTTGGGATTACTTGACTGATCTATTTATAAGGATTGTGACAGGTTAGGCAATGCTATCGGATGCTATTTTAAGGTATTCACTTGGAAGATCATCAGCTGAAGTAGGGCACTGTTTGAGTTTGATAGTTTTATATATGTTACGAGCACAGGTTTAAAGGTGAAAATGAATACAGTGATATGTGAATGTTGGAAAGGCTTAGGATTAGATTTTGGGGGATCCTAGGTTAGAGATGCTAAACTATCTATGAATTAAGAATTGAATTGAATTGCAGATTAGAGTGGTGAGTTTATTGGGAGAGGGGTTTGGGTTGAATTTTGGGTGAGAATCCAAAATTGCTTTAATGGCTGTTACAATTTTTTTTTTATGGTTGTGTTTACTATTATTCTGAAATTTATTATAGCATAGATTTTTATCTTCGTTTATTTGCTTTTTAGTATGATTGCAAAGTGAATTTCAGGATATTGAGGTGTTTTATATTTTTGCCATTCTTCCCATACTTTTTCTCTATCTTGCATTAGCAGTCTACTCTTTTTGGATAGACAATTTGCATTATTTATTTATTTAACATTTGTCTACCAGAAAAGTCTGAGTTGGAACAAAGCCAATTTTCAGTGGAGGCCTGGGGAGAAATGCTCCAGATGCATGGTTTGCAATGTGAGAAGAAACAGGAGTACCCAGAGGAAATCCACACGAATGCAGACAGGACATGCAGACTCCACACAGAAGGTACCCCAGCCGGGAATCAAACCAGAGGACCTCTTGCTGTGATACAATAATATTTATTTTTAGTCTCTTCCTTCTAGGAGGTGCAAAGCTAGGTAGGATATTCTAGAAAGTTGTGTTGACTTAATTTACAGCATCATCTAATGGGAAGATGCTTGGGAAGTTCCAGTTAATAGATGACAGGGTAGTAATGAACATTTCTAGGTTAAAAATGGAAAGGTTGCATGTGGTTTTATAAATACTGTGTTTAAGTGGATGTGTGAGATTTCTGACTTTTTTAATTTCTCCAAATCTTTTGGGTTTCTAATATCATGATGGGAATGGACCCCATTGCTAAGTCAAAGTATGATTAAAGTTCATGAAATTACTATTGTTTCAATCCTTGATGTCAGCAAAAGTGCTTTTTGGTACTACCTGCAATGTGCCCAGTAATGACTCTTTATGCAATTCGCAGGGGGTTACGTGGATTGGTAACATATGTAAATACGATTGTAGATTATTTTTTATAAGACCAGTTTTTCCTACTACTATTGGAACTATCTGGGTATCTTTTTTCCACATTGCTCTCATTCTGCCTGCACATCCTGGTATTTTATGATTTTGTGTCTCTCTGTACGCAAGACACTGTAGTCACTGGGTGCAGTGATTTCAATGGTCAATGCTACTTTTGTCTTCCTTTCTTGGACCACTATATCTGGTTTTCTGGCATCTATCTTTTGAACTGTTTTTAATGGGTGATCCCATGTGATGCTCATGTTTCCAGTGTCTTTCAGCCACTTTAATACCATAATGTTTGCACAATCCCCAGTGCAACAGTTTTGACACATTATTATGCCTTTCAGTATACAGTCCTTCTGCCATTAATGTGTTGCAACCAGCAACTAAGTATGCAACTGTTTCCAATTCAGTTTTACAAAACCTGCATTTATCTGTTTCTTCCACATATTCAATGGACTTTGTAAACCAGTGTGTATGTAGCCCACTATCTTGGGCTGCCAATATAACCTTTCATCTCTTGGTTTGAATTTGCCTCTCCTTAACCATTCCTGCATTTGTTCTTGTCAAAATGAGGTTCTTTCAGAAGTTTTCTATACTTGCAACTACATTTATGCTTTTTTTCCACATTTCTTGCCTTCTCATCTGGTCCTTCACCTTATATTCTTTATTTTGTTTTTTTAACACATTCAGTTGCTTCTTGATTTTTATCTATTTCTAGTTTGATTTATTTTCCTGCTTGACGTTGATAAGCTTCTGCTACATTAAGCAGATGAGTCATCTTATATTTATTTTCCTCATGTTTCAAAAATTTTACTACATTTGGATCTTGTGATGTCAGTAGGTATGTGTGGAGTCCCCTGATTGCAGATCTATACATGTAATCAATTTCAGGGAGGCCCATCCCTCCTTCAGAACAGGCAGTATATAATCTTTGTATACACTGATTTTTATAGATCATTTGGTGAGCATGGAGCATCCTTCTTGTTTTAATATTTAATCTATCCAACACTTTTTGGGGCCAGTCAATCACTCCAAAACTGTAAGTTAGGACAGGAAGAGCAAATTGGTTTATAGCTTGGGTCTTGTTCTTAGATGCCAGTGCTGTTCTCAGGTTTAATCTAAGCCTTCTAAAGTATTCCTTACTAAGTTTAATTCACATTTGTTCATGTTTTATTGCTGATCCTTCATCAATTCCCAAATATTTGTACACTACCTCTTGGTCAAGTTCTTTTATATCACATTCTTGTCCAAAACTGATGTTTTCCTGGTTCTGCAGTTTTCCTGCTTTAAAGGTTGCTTTTGCACATTTATCAAGATGAAATGACATTCTAATATCATCTGAAAAAGTTTTGATAACCTGCAGCTGTTCTTTCAGTTCCTCATCTGATGAGCTATACAGTTTGAAATCATCGACAAAGAGAGGATGAGACATCTTTAGTCTTTGTTGTTTTCTAGGAGCCAAATTGTAGCCATGGCCTAAGCTGTTAAGTCAACATGGGTTAATGGAAAGGCAGAATAGCACCGGTGACAGAGAGTCACCCTGGAATATCCCCCTTTGAATTTTGATCCCTGGGATAATAAGCTGTCCTTTATCACGACTTAATTGCAAAGTGGTCTGCCACTATTTCATTGTTACTATAATGTAGTCAATCAGTGTAGGGTGTATCTTATACATTTTTAAGCATTCTTTTATCCATGAATATGGTATATTATCAAATGCTTTTTTGTAGTCAGTCCATGCCATACTTAGATTATTCCCCTTTTTACAATTCTCCACTATAACTTTATTTAACAACAAATGATCCTTTGTTTCATATGACTTTATTTTATTGCCATTTTTGTTCTACAGCAATAATTGAGTTTTCTTCTAAATGACTATAAACTCTGTCAGCATCAATTCCCATGTATAGTTTATACGTCATTAGAAGGCAAGTTATTTGTCTATAATTTTTAGATTGGCTTGCAGGTTCACTCTTAAGTAGGAGCATTGTTTCTCCTGTTGTTAGCCAGGTCAGTGTCTGTTCAGGATGTGCATATAAATAGTTCTTACTCATAGCTAAATCTTTGTGCAAAGATGTTAATATTTTTAACCAAAACTTAAGTAGTGCATCTAGGCCTAGGGTTTTGCAATTAGAGGTTTTTCTTAACTTTGTTTCAATCTCTCTAGCTGTTACTTCATTCCATTTCATATCCTGTACCTTTAAACTTCTCATTCTTTCTTTTGCTTTTTCTATCCATTTAGCATCTTTATTATGCTCCACAGGATGTTCATAGATACTTCTCCAAAATCTATCTACTTCATCTTTTTTTGGCGATCTTTCAATTCCTTTTACCTTATTTCCCAATTCTCTATAAAAAGTTATTGGGTCATCAATAAACTGCTTATTTTGCACTTTTCCCTTATATTTATCTGGTTATCTTCTACGTTTTTCCACCTGTGCTGACTTTTTACTTTGCTATTTGCAATGGTGCATGATAGATCCTGGTCTATTCTAATACTGCACACTGCTTTAACCACATCTGTCTTTCTTAGTATTTTGTTTATCTATTCCCTCTTCTATACTCTTTTAACAGTGACACTTCTTTTCTTAACTGCTTTATAGTTTTCTCTTTTTGATAGTTCCATGATGGTCTTTGATTTCTCCCCTTCCTTTCCCTCACTACCCTGTGTTCTTGTGATAGAACTTTATCAGCTATTAATTTAGCTGCACAGTAATATATCCTGTTTACTTCTGTTATCTCACATGGATCTCTATGGACAGTCCTAATTACTGTATTCATTTGTTTTATCAGACTTCTAACTTTTTGGGTTTTATTAACCTTCTGCTGTCTATTTCTTTCATTGATCTTAATATATCTATCCACGTCTATTAAATCAAGTAGCTCTTCTCTTAGCTAATTTTCTTCCAAACTGAGGGCACATCCCTTCTCTTCCGTTAATTGCGGGCATTCTATTGAAAGTTCTATATCATCTTCTTGTGGCACCTTCTCTTCGATTTCATCCTGTGCCATCTGTTGCTCTGTCATATGGGAACTCACTGGCCTATCACTCCTCAACATTGACTGCATCAGAGTTTCCACAGTTTCCTGTTCCTTTCCTTGCTGTCTAATTTTAAGTGAATGTTTATATTGGCTTCCTGTGGAAGGCTCCAAAATATCTTGATAATGCACCTGACCAGTTGCTTCCTGTTCCACTGGTTTCCCCTTAATTTGTTTATCCATGGCTTTATCCTGTTACGGTGCTTTCTGTATTACATTTTCTAAACAATCTTTCTCTTTGCAGGTGCTCCATAACCTCAGTTTCTGTTTCTTTGAGTTCTCCATTACTAATCTCTTTTTCTACTTTTCCTCTTAGTCTTCTTATTGTTTGTATAGTAAAGTTTTCCACATCTGCATTCCTTTGCCTGTATTTTTCTTCAGATATCTTTGGTGCTGCTCTTTTTGTATTGGTTAGTTTTGCTTTCTCCTTTGCATAAATATTACACCATACTAAATCTCTTTTCCTTCCCATGTCCATATTTCTTCTCCACATGTCTCCTGATCATCTTGCTTTTCCTTATTCTGGGGACTCACTCTATCATGCTGTGATGTAGTCTGTGTTAGACCTTCTACATTAAATCCTTCACTTTGAAGGCACTTCATAACTTCAACTTCTATTTTTTAACTTCTGCTTTACTAGTCCATTTTTCCACATTCCATCTTTGTAATATTAATTTTTTTTATTGCGAACTTTCCCATATCTGGATGTCTTTGTCTGTATTTCTCTTTGAATATATTTGGGGCTGCCTTCTCTACATTAGTTAACTTGGCTTTCTCCTTTGCATAAATATTACACCATATCAAATCTCTCTTTCTTTTCCATGTTCATATTTTTTTTATATATTTTTCAAATATCTCTAGGTTTCATTGTTTATATTTTCGCACTTCCTCAGATGATTCTTTTTTTAAACAGATAAAAGTTTCTTGATCTATATACTGTTTTTCAAAAATCTGTTGTATTATTGAATGCAAATTTTTATTTGAGGCTTCTGACAGTTTTTCTTGCGGAAGTATTTTTCTTTCCGCTAATCTCTCTCTTAATTGTTTTGTATATCTTGTGTCTGGAAATTCTGGGCTTTTTACATAATAGCAACAATACATAATTTATTTCTTATCCTCAGTAGTCCACTCTGTCATCTTTATGGCTCTTCTTTGCTTTGGCCTATCAGTTTTTGTGATTTTTGTGGACTGCTACTTCCTTCTACAACAGGAAGGGACATTTTCCCCCTGGGCCTGGACTAGCCACATTGTAGGAATGTTTACGTATTTTGAAGATTCTACACTGTCATTTTTTCCAGTTCTGGCACCAGTTCACCTATCAGGATTGGGCACTTTTTTTATCCTGGGTCTTGTGCACCCAGGTATATTTTTTTGTTTTTGACTTACTTTTGTCCATGATATACACTATATAAATACAGTCTATATATCAGTAATGCCATGGTGAGATTTTGTGAAAAACAGGGTCTACCTCACAAAGGTACTCATCAGGACTTGAGGATGAATTCAGTTTCAGCACTACTACTCTCCTTTGCTTGTTGGCTTTTCATCTCTCCATTATAGAGTGGGAGAATATCACTGAGACAGTCATACATTGTACCTGTGGGGGTGTGTTTGCTAGGGTATGATACTAGGATCCAGTCTAATAGGGAATGTGATGCCTTGCTTTAATGTGTGGGGCTATTAATTAGTTGTGTGAAACCAAATAGTTCACACTAGATGTAGGGGAGTTAGAGTTTATGTCTGGCCAACTAACAATTCACATCACCGAGTATTATTTTTTCTTGTGGAATTCTTCCAGTATAGCTGTAATTTCACCAGGAGGGATGTATGGCACAGTATAATCATTTAATTTCTGGAAAGTAATAAGAATATGTATAATATTTTTTTTATTAATGAATCAGTTCCATACATATGAAGAGTCCCCATGTAGGTTGGTGGCTGACATTATGAAGGATTTGCTGGTTTTGTAATGACAATGTCACCAACATTATGCATCAGAGTTGAAGGTATTTGTTTATATAAACTGTAGAGCCTCAGAGAATGCCTTTATTATTCTTTATTCTTTATTTATTATTCTGTGAATAAATTAGTAATAGCGAACATTTCCAGGTTTCAGGCTGATATACGTTGCATGGATATGCATTCCACTCTACCTGTGCTCTTTAACCAAAATAGCCTCTCATCTTAAAATAACCACCGGCTGCCTAATATACATAGTGAATGTGTATAAATTACATGGATGAACTAATGCCCCTTGCTTTTTTCCAATTCATTATTTTTCATAGACAGATTAGTCAGCCATTAGCATCTCTCTTTCAGTTATGTATGGCGTAAGAAATATCTCCACTTCTGCAAAAAGCAGGAGGTATTAGATTATACAGGACCCGCCCAGGGAACTATTTTATTCCAGATACCTTGAGCATTTAGGTAGAGTAATCTAAGCTCCTGTCTGAGTGTTATATTCCTGTGTTTTTTATTCCTGCTTTTTAACACTTCTGAATTTCTAACTCTTAGGCCCTCATATTCTCAAAATCACCAAACAGTAAATTAATCCTCTTCATCACTCTCCTAGAGTGAAGCAGCCCTGACTACTTCCCAGGAGACTCAAGTTCAGTTACTGGCTTGGGTACTTGACAGCAAAAGCACGGATGATTGGAGGGAACTTCCTGGGGTAGTGGATGTGCACACTTGTATACACCATGTGGTTGATGCCTAAAGGGACTGGGGATGCATGGGGGCATTGTTCTCAGGGGCGGGATGGTATTCCAGCCATGCCCAAAGGATGTCCTTCTCTGTGTCTGGATGTGCATATGCAAGGGCTGGGAATGTTGGCAAATAAAATATTCTTCTTTGGCAGTAGTGTGACACAGCCCCAGTATGCCTCAATCTCCGCACTTGTCCTGAGCATCTATCAGAAACAGTAGAGTTGTTACTAGTGAGTATGAGGTCCATAACCAGGGATTTTGTCACTTGTTTTATGAATTTGGTATTATAAATTATCAGACTCTGCTGAATGCAAAACTTTAGCTTTATGGTCAAGTCTGATGAATGCAGAACTTTAGCTTTCTGGACAAGCTGCCTAAGTGTGAACATGCTAACAACATCTTTTTGTTGGGATCAGAATTCAGGCTTCATATAAGTTTTTTAGGAGCCAAGGTATGATTTTTAGCAGTGTCTTATGAAAATAACTGCTTGACACTTAAGCTGTTTCTTGGTCTGAGGTATAAGGAAAAGGTAAGAATGTAAGGTGTTGAAGTTATTTCATAGTCACAACAGATTATTAATTGTCCTTCTGCAGATTTCAGACCCTTCAGGTAATTTTGTTAGTAGATTGTCACAGTCTGAATAATCCTTCTTGTGGTCTTTAATGTGCTTCTACTTGTTTGTGAGCATTTTATTTTAATGTTGTGGTGACTTTTCATAAGTTTGGTCCAGACTTTATTGCATTCAACCCCTAGTGAGTTTAGGGGTGGCTCACAGCCTTGGTTCCAAGCCAGTTTTAACTTTAAAAGGTTTGAGAGGGATTATGCTGTCTAGAATCTCTTTGATCACTTGGCGCAAATAATACACTGTCCTGTCGAGACATGATATCAGAATGAGGCTTCTCCTCTCTATGGCAACAGTAAGCTGATGTATGACTTATTATGGGGAGAAAGAACTAACATGCAAACTTATAGATCCTTTTATTTTAATTATGAACTATACAAGGATATGAGAGACAATGATATGATAAACTGAAAAGTAACTCCCAGGTCAGCCTGACAGAGAGAAATGGATATTAATATAGCAGCAGTGTGGATCAGTAAGTGAAGAATTAATTGGGGAGAGGTCTAATATGCAGTTATAGCATCTAATTTAATGTCTTTAACTATTTAGAAGGCAATACTCTATGGATACATATGTGGTGCAGTGGGGCAGTAAGGCTAAATCAGTGCAGCTACCATGTGTTTTTGGTGAGGCAAATTCTAAGCCCAGACTTGAGGCCTACTAATACACAAAGGAGAGGAGAGAAGACAAAGGTGGAATTTTTGATTTTTTTTGCAGGTATTAGCAAAATAAATTTTGACTTTCATTTTGTGGATGTCCATCCAAGATTCAAGTCTTTTCTATATATGGGCAGCATGGTAGCTCAGTTGTTATGGCAGCATAGAGACTCACTGGTGAAGATCTCTGCCTATCAGCTCCAGGGCCTATGGATTCATTCCTGATCTTTAATCATTGTCTATTTGGAGTTTCCATGCTCTGTATATGACAGTGGGCGAAATTCAATAAACCCTACATGACCTGATAAAACTGTGTTTGCTGCATGCCATGATGTGTACACCTTAGCTCATTGATTTGTATTCAGTAAGCAACTCAGCAGAATGTATATAGCCACACATGCACTGTAAACATCGTGGCATGCTAATTGCTGCATAAGCAGCTGAATTTTATGCTAATTAACAAATTCAAGCTGGCAGAGGTATTCAACAAGCTATAAAGCAATTATGTACACTTAGTGTAGCCTTTTGTTTTGTATTGCAATGCCTATGTATTCCAAAACTATTGGACTACAGTCATGGAAACTATGCTAGAGGAAAAGAATGTTAGTTGCTGCTGCTGGTCTTCTGCATGTGTGTATGCAATAGTCTCAAGTCTGATGCTGCTGCTGATAGACCTCAGGCAAGGAGGAGAAGGGTATTTAGAACCTGTTCAAATTTTCATAGTCTGCATGAGCTGGAAATAGTGGAGCACTACAGGATGAATAGAGATACACTCCAGAAACTCTACAACATTTGTCGTCCTTACCTGAGAACAAAGGCAAACCAAGGGAAACAACAACAAGGTATGAGTAGCATGTAGAACATTAGCTACAGGAACTAACTTTCAATGACCACAGGGGACATGCTGAGAGTTTCACAGGCATCAGCATCCAGGATCCTGAACCAGTTTCTGAATGATATGCCAGTGACTATATATATTTCTCTCTACTTGTGAGGACAGAGCTAGAACTGTGCAAGAATTCTACTCCATAGCACACTTCTGAATTCCTGAGTGTCATAGACTGCATGCACATTGAGATCAAAGCACAACTCAGGGAACAGAAAACTGTAGAAAATCCTGAAATGGCACCATGGCTATGGCTGTATGAAGACAGAAAGTATTAAAAGCAAACGTGGTTTAATTTCATACACGTAAAACAAAAGGACTGAGTACAAAAATGAGCACTTTCCATGAGACTTCGCCTTCTTCAAATCATGTGGTATAAAGGTCCATAGTGGTTAAAATAACAATAATTGACCAATCATATCTGTTGCAACTAGCACACCGTAAAAAAATTAGCAAATCAAAAAGTCAGTCTTAAAACCAGGAAATATGATGATAAAAACATATCTAACCAATCCTAAACTAGGAAAGGTTCTATTAACCAAAGAAAAGAGTTAATTAGAACCAAAGTATACTATGAAAATCTTGTGCACATTCAAATTATATAAATCATAAAACATTAACCACTAGATATTTCAAATGTAGTGCATGTATATAATGTATTGATAAATACTAATTCCATCTGCTTTCATGGTTAAGCATGATGGTTTACACAAAACTTTTAGAAATAAAACTTTTTTAAAAAATAAAATAGTATATCTATGTTTACTTGTAGAGAATAGGCTCATAACGTCTGAGAAGGGTACGTCTGCATTAATGGAACATTGCTTAAGGGATTAACTGAATAAACCAATCAATATTTTATCTAAAGTTCATACAGCCAATTAAAACCATTCAATAGTCTGCAATGGAGTTTATACAAGGTTGGAATGCTGTAACGGCAGGCATCCATCACTGTAGCTACGGCCATAGCCATAAACAACACTGAAAAACAAATCATAGTATAATTAAAGTATAATTAAAGACTTGCCTAACTACTCCATAGCACAGTTCTGAATTCCTGAATGTCATAGACTGCATGCACATCGAGATCAAAGCACCACCCAGGGAACAGAAAATTATCTTCATCAACAGAAAGGGTTTCCACTCTATTAACTGCAAGGTAATGTGTAATGCTAGAGGGATCATCCTGAATGTGTTAGCTGGCAAGCCATGTGGGTGTCATGACTCCTATATCTGGCACATGGCACAACTGTACCAGAAGTTTTCCAAGGTTGATACCCACAAGATCATTTACTGGGTGATGCAGAGTAAGCACTTGAACCATGGCTGATGACGCACATTACAACCACACACACACAGTTTCATAGAGGAACTCTATAGGCACTCTATAATGAGGCACATGCTTGAAAAAGAAATATCATAGAGCATGTAGTTGGGCTGCTGAAGTCATGGTTTTAGTGCATAGATACATTGGGTGTGTTTGCAGTGAGATTCTAGTACGTGTGCCAAAATTACCACAGTCTATGCCATCCAACACAGTATAATCCTGTGAAAACAGCTGCAGCATGAACAGCAAGGGCTAGGAGAAAATATTCCACTACCACTGGCAAGTTCACCACATTGACATGTGGGTGAGGAGTAAGAGGGGAACCCCCAGCCACTGCAGGTGCAGTTAGACATAGGTGTGAATAATATGCCCTCTCCCTGGCCAAGAAGCAATGGGTAATGCACATAATGACCACTTAAGGGGTACACCTTTCATCCTGTGCACATACATACTGTAAAATTTTTGGCTATTTTGGAACCTTTGAAGTGTTTGTTACAACACGGAAGTTGAAATTCAACAGCAGAATCTATTTGGGCATTTTTCGGAGAGTGTGGTGTCTTTCTACTTTTGGTTTTCACTGTAAAACTGGTGCCAGGCAAGGCTCACAACCTTTATTTCACCATGTAATGGCTGTGTACTGCTAGCATCAGACAGAGCCAGCCCTGAATGATAACAGTTGTAACTCTAGGACTATTAAGGTAATAGAGCAATAAATGCATAAGAACATGAATGAATAACATATACCTATCAAACTGGTACTTGTAAGTGTAGATAAGTAGAATGTGTGTAAGCTGTCCAGCAATGTTATCAGTATCTGATATGACTAGGATCTGTAATATATACTTAGGCAGTTTATCAAACAGCCTAGCCCATGCAATGTAAGTACCCGCAAATGGAAAATAATTCCAAAATGTGTACTTATCCTTCCCTTCAAGTTCCTTAACTGCACAGTTACCTTTCAGTGTAGATTCAGCCCTCTGAGCACTTTGTAGATGCAAATGACCTCTGAACTCCTTATAATTGTTGAATGCCAAACTTTTGACATTATAGTGTCATCTCTACACCACTGCTAATGGCTCGCAACTCTGAATGATAACTCTGACTGAAACAAAACACAGTAATGCAGAGACACTCTTCAATGACATGGATGTGTCAGTCAGGATACACTTACAAAGCATGGAACTAACTGCAGTAAGCTAAGCAAAACTAACCACCCCACCTGTATATTTCCTTGGCATAGTAGCCCAGTCTTTGCTGGAAACTGTCATGTATTCATATCACACCTTGTAAGAAAGATGAGAAAACATGCACTAGAGATTGCATGTGAGATAGTAAAGCAGAGATAAGGGAATGATTTCCAGAATACAAAGAGAAGGTAGAGCTGAAGTTTTGCAAACATATTCATAAATAATGAGTGATCACTCATTCCACTAAATATGTTATGTACACATTTACAATCAACTGAGAATGTCCAATGGTATAAACTGTTTATTACTGGGTATGAAATGTTAATTGGTTGTATGCACCTTATTTGTTTGCCATTGCAAAGTTGTGTCTGTGGCAAAGTGAGATAACCTACTACAATGGTATGTAAGAGCAGTACTCTGAAGGTTCAAATCCAGAGTTGTGCAATTGTTTAACCTTTGTTTCCCTTTTTTATACTTTATTATTTTTTTCTTTTTCCATGTGCACACTGCATGGCATAGTGCAAACATGGTAGCTGCTTAAAACTGAAAAATGTTGTTAGTCACTTTCTAGAGCACAAACACACCTAGCAGCATAGCATGGTGGTCAGCAACATGGATGGTAATGACTGTAGAAATTCCATCTGTTACCTGACTGTATGGCACAAGTATAAATACTCTGAGTTAAACAAGACAGCACATAAATAAAGCAGGGGTTGGAGTCCCACAGTAATTATTTTTTACTGAGGAAGGGTCATAATGCGTATTTACAAAAGTAATCTATATTCACTATAGCCTTTTAAATTTGAACATTGCCTACCTATGTACAAACACAGTTCACTACTTAAGAAAAAGGTGAGAAATTTAATTTGATTCACCTTCCATCATGCAATCAAGCACAGTGGTGATAAGCGGCCATCAACACTCTGGATAGTACTGAGTGTGGAAAATACTTCTGCTGTCTTAGTTCCCTGTGGCACCAAGTGTAAATGCAACAGGATCACATCCAGAACATAACTAAGTTATGGCTACTTTTTTTTAGTAAAGGTCTCCCACTGTCATTTTTCACAAAATGTTTATTATAAAGAAAATAGTACATATCAATCACTTATGTATAGCAGGTTGATTGGCAGAAAGGTAGCATAACTGCTTGCAAACACATACTTTTAAAGGTATCAAATCTATTATGTATGTCACTGGTTTAGCATGACAATGATGATTATGCAATAAAAAATGCAGTTGCATAACTCTGATGGACACAATAGTTTACTGGCAATTATTTGAATCCCTCTCATACCTCAAGTATAATTGTAAAACATAATGAATTTTGAGTTATATATCATAACTGCAAACTCTATTACTGAAGTCAAGCATGTCTATCCATTTCCAATATACTGTCAGGCACTAATCTTGAATGACAGCTGAGAATGCATCAGGCAGGATCTTTTAATGTCACACACATACAGGTTTAATTGAAGTATAGTACCAGTCACTGTTTAAACTGTATATCTGTAATGATCATGGGTAGCTTTTCTGTGGCAATGAGGAATGCTCACCTATGTGGAAGTGTATGCATTCTCTTTTATATAGGTTTGAATCCCACATTGTACTGATTACTTTTAACAGTGTGCAAGTCACCACAAAACATATGGCAAGTCATCCCATTGATTCTTCCCAAGTCATGGCTTAATGCCAAGTCATTTAGCATTCAGTGTTGACCATTGGACAAAGTGTGACTAGGTATCACAGCACACATGCAATAAATCAATGCCCAGTCTCTGATCAACATTGCTGTTTCATAAACATCCTTCCTCTGTTTGGCACTGCTGCTCTTCTCTTAACATTGCTCAAAAGCCGTTAGCATGGCTATGCATGTTTGCACACTGGTTTTAAAATGTGATATCACAAATTGGCAGGAATATATTACAGTTGTTATTGAAGGACCTTTGCAGACCTGGCACGAGATGTGAAAGATGGTGCTAAATTCAAGGCACAGAGGTGGGGTATGGAGGAGCCAAGAATATTTGTTGCACTCATAAAATTGTATAGCTTTAGGCTGCTGCAGGGGGGCTCTACCAGGTATCAGTACAAGGCTGAGGCTTAGAACAGCCTAGCCAAGGCTGTCTCTAGTGTAGTTGGCATACCACACACTAACAAGCAGTGTAGACACCACTACAGAGACCTAAGAGGCACAAGAATGCAAAACTCAACCACAGGCTGGATGACTTTACAATTGCTGACACCCCCAGTTATATACGTATGCAGAACAAGCAATTTTAAATGTTATGGAGGGATGTAGATAGCCAAGACTGGTATGCATAATGTGTAATGCTTTCATGTCTCTTCTTTTATTTTATATTTACAGCTGCAGAGGAAATCTTGGTGAACAGAGAGGCACATGCTTAGAGCCTGGAGTGACTCAGAGAGGCAAGCGGCATGTATGCAGCACAACTCATACTGATTGTAATGAATAAAACTTACACAGGACACTGCTCTATCCCCTCTCTAGACTGCTGCATGGTATGCTCACCATTTCTTAGGTCTAACACTCTGATTGATAAAGACCTCTGCTTCTTTCACCCAACAAAAGCAATCTTGAGAAACCTTGTACCTTGTGCAGTGTAAGGAAGCATAATTCTTAGGTCTAATTCTCCCACTGAAAAAGATCTTGGCTTCTTTCATACTACAAAAACAATCTTGCAAAATGCTGTACCTTGCACAGAGTAAGGAAACAAAAGTACGCCCATTTTGCAATGTTTGTTACACTAAAAACAAAAAAACTTTTTTGACCACTGTAAAAAAAAACCTGTAAAGTGGCATGCACACTAAGCTAGGGCTGCACTCTTACACCCCCCTCACCACTACTTGTGTTACAAAAGTTAATTAACACAGAATCTGTGTGAAATTTTATCCCTGTTTTAAGCCATTAATAGCTGGTTACTGAGACAGCTTTGAAAAGTATCTTAAACTACCCAAAGCTGCTACTAACCCCACAGATAATTAATCATACTTTCTAATCTGTCTCTTTCCAACCAAAGCTAATACAAGTTGTGACAGGACTCTGAGACCAATAAATGATTTACCACTCTATTACCTGCTAGTAATCCCTTACAAAGTATTATATGTGTCTTTTTTTTTTTTAGAATATGAAGAAAATATTAAACTAGCTTGCTCATTTTTTGTACTTACCTCCACTGGGTGCAAGCAAAATCCAGCTTCTCTGATTGGTTATTGAAGGCCCTGAAGTCTCACTGAACAGGTTTCTCACCTTATTCATAAAGGAGGCAGGGCTACTGTAAACCAATCAATTCCAGAAGCTGTTTTCTGTGCCAGAGCCTTTCCCCCACCTAGCAACATACCAGTGGAGTTAATAAATCCCTTTCTTCCATTGTGGAACTGTTTTTTAAACTTATAGAGTATGCTGCACTGTTCTCTCTCCAGACCGCTGCATGGTGTGCTTGCTATGTAAGTGGTAATATTATGTAACACTAATCATAAGGATTGATTTCTAGATTGCTAGTGAGCTGTATTTTTACATCTCTCTTTGACTTTTTGGCATTTAGCTACACTAGAGAAGAGTTTCCAGCTATTACTGTTTGTTACAGATACACAAGAGAGATGTTACTAGCTATTACTGATTTGCTACAGATACAATTGAGTTAGAGTGACAGTAGCACATAACAGGGTTATACTAACTGTATACATGTTATATCAATTGTTTCAGCCTGAACTGCCATTGTAGTTCCTTAACTTCTACTTCAGCATTGACACCCCCCTCTGTCACTACCATACACTCTATCCACCATGAAAAATAGAAACTTTTTAAAATTCACATAATTTTTACTGTGTAAATAAAGTGCATTGTGCTCTTTCTTATTCTTAATACATCTCAGATGTTCAGAGATTCTAACACGCAGCCTACGAATAGTTTTGCCAACGTAAAAACCATTGCAGGCAGTACAGGTTGCTACATAAACAAGTTTGGTGCTGTTACAATTATATTTCCCAGGGCATGAAATGGAAAATTTGTAATCCCTTACATCCAAATATGGGCCGTCATTTATAAATCGACAATACCTACACATGCCACATTTTATCATCAATAATGTGTTATCTTTCCTCCCCTCAGAATTACCCTCAAGGATGTTTTTTTTTTAAATTCTTACCCCTACCATACACTATCTGTGGTTCCTTACCCAAGATGTCTTTTGTAGTGTTGTTTAGACAAAACCTCCATCCATTCATCAAACTAGAAATAAGTTTATGGGCTAATGAATTATATTTCAGGACAAATACATCTCCAGACTTCTTGGTATCCACCACATCATGACTTCACACTTTTCATTTTTCAGAATTGGGGTATAGACCTTTTCCCTTGTTCTCATAATCTCTTTTTTGACATTTAATAATAACTTCAGGTGGTAACCCCTCTCAAGAAACATACCAATCATTTTAAAAATGTCTTCCTTAAAAATCATGTTTTCACTTACTAGCCGAGATGTTCTCACCATCTTCCCCTTTATTATACCTTTTTTTTGATGAAAGGGGTGGCAACTAATAAAATGCAACAATGAATTAGAATAGGTATCCTTTCTATAAATATTGCTACACAACCCTTGTGGTGATTTTTTCAAAGTAATAGCCAGAAAATGTATCTAATCTCTATGCCAAGTATGTGTAAACCTACAAAAAGTTGTCGTACCATTCAAGTACTCAATAAACTCCCCAATTTTTGTATCATCCCCTTTCCACAGGATGAGTATATCATCCAGAAATCTGTTATATAACAAAATATTTTCCATGTATTTGGATGGAAAAATAAAATAATTCTCCCAGGCAAGTAGAACTAGGTTTGCAAAAACAGGGGCACATCTAGCTCCCATCACCACACCCGTTTTTTGCTGAAATGCTTTCTCTTCAAAGCTTAGATAGTTATTTTTTAAAACTAATGCCATAAGTTCTACCAATAAGTTTAACTTAGTTTTATCAATCTTGTTACTATTTAGTAAACTTTCATAAGACATGGTTAAGCCTTGATCGTGGGGTACTACAGTGAACAAGTTAATAACGTCCACAGTCAAAAACACATAGTTACTTTTATTCTTAACAGCTCTCAGTCATTTCAAGCAATGCCAGGAATCCTTTAAATTATGTTCAGCCTCCTCAACCACCACCTTTGACCATGTGTCCACAAAATATGCTAAAGGTTCTGTTTTGGAACCACCTGCTGCCACAACTGGTCTGAACAGAGGATTGTAAGCATCATTGTGGACTTTTGGTATGCCAAAAATGATGGGTAGTACCAGATGTTTGACTGTCAAGTAGTTGAATTCAGCTTCATCTATCATCCCCTGAAACAATGCATCCTGTAGGTATAAATCAATATTCAAATAAGCCCTATTTATCTCATTTTTAGAGGCCCTGTAGTATGTCTCATCATCATTTAATATACCATTCATCCTTAAACTATAATCCATTGCAGTTATGACCACCATCCCTCCACCTTTATCAGGTTTCATGATCCTGTACCCTTTGTTGTTAACAAGATCTCTCATAGCCACTCTTTCATCATGGGTGAGGTTATCACACCATTGTCTATTTTGACTTAGAATTTTCCTAAAGTCACTCTCAACACATCTTTCAAGAGCCAATACCTCAGGGTATGGTGGAGGGATAAAGGTACTTCTCCTCTTTAAGGGCAATACATTGTTAGCCAAGTGCATACATTGACAAATGGAAGAAAAATACATTTTGAAGTTCAACTGTCTCATAAATAATTTTAAATTAATGAGCATACTTGCAATATTTAACCGAAAACTTGGTACAAAGTTTGTACCTTTACTTAATAAGTCAAAATGTACATCACAAATGTTCATATCAGTGTAATTATAAATGGTAAATCCATTCTTTTTAACCACATTGCACAACATATATCCACTAGTATCGTTAAAATCCATATCTCCAAATGACATATACTGTGCCTCAGTCAAATGGTCACCCCATCCATAAAGTCCATATGATAGTCCATGTCATGTTCAGCCAAATAGTCAATCTTAGCAAAGAAATAACAATTAACAGCACCAAACAGCATGTTGTTCAGTGATAACCCCTTCTTTTCCCCCTCCCCCATCACCCGTTCCTGTTGTAGTAAAAGTTCTGTTGCATGTTTCTGCCTCCTTGGTTCCCCTGTTCAAAAGGCTTTCCGATCTCCTCAGTTCAGTGGGTTGATCCAAAAAACAATCACCACCTTAGAGGATGTCACCATGGTTATCATTCACCTCATTACACCTCTGTTCATCACTAATAACATTGTTGTTATATGAATAAGAAGCACCACTCTGTTTTTGCTTTACTCCAAATGGATAAGCACAGTTTTCTTTGTAGTCATTGGTGTCTCTTAGCAACTTTTTTTGTTTAACTCCCAAATTACTTTTAACAAAAACCTCCACATTATTCAGTACTTTAATATAATTCTCTTTCTGTTAAGCAGATAAGTCACTCATGATACTGTTATTAAGCAGTGTCATCTCATCCTGTAATTTGGCCAGTTTAACTTGGTTATCACGAATAATAATATCCATCATTTCCATACCTGCCTTGTTGAAAAGTGCTATCAATTCCCAGAAAGCCGACAAACCTGTTTTTTGTTTCCATACTCTAAGCCCTTTCAGCACTTGGTTTAAATCCAACAATTTAGTCAAAAACAAATTATCAAGCTGCAAGGCTCTAAACCTAGTACACAACTTTTCAAAGTTAAAAATTTGATTTTTGAAAGTCGGTATCTCAGCCACATTCAGGCCAGAGAACTCCAAATCCGGTGTTCGGAACCAGTCAGTAAAATCACTTTGCTCCACATGATTAACAGGAGTTTGATTACCGCTTGTCATCCCTCTACCATTGGGCTGCTTTCCAATACCTGCAGCATTCTTTGAATTAACCACATCAGTCAACGCTCCATCCAGAACCAGTGAATGTAAAGTGAACAGTTCTGCCTGTGTGCTAGTAATTGTATTGATACTAGCATCACCTAGGGCAGCATCTCTGCTTGTACATAAAGTTTTAAGCTTCTCCACAGCACTGGCCAACTCCTTAATAGCAGCCTCCATCATGGCACAATCAAAAAAGGCAATATAAATAAGCTACAACAGTCCTTGAGGCCGATATAAAGCCAAGAAAAAAAACAAAACTAGTCCACCAGGACCAACTAACAACATAAACATAAAAATAAAAAAGATGAACTGGAGCACCAAGGTCAGTCGCTACACTTTAATACAAAACAAAAGAACCACATAACTAAGCACTTTCGCCAGGTACAAGCACTGGCTTCTTCAGAGTCATTTGGTCACTCAACAAACACATATTAAAATAACAAACACCAGTGTCAAACACCAATCAAATAGAATGAACTTATAACATCATACACATATAATTCCTACTTAAAGGACACAAATTGAACTATATAATAGTTGAAACAATATCTAAATATTGTCTAAATAATGTGTATTTAAACACTATGTTGACATGAGATTATAAGGCAGAACAAAATGCTTTAAAATACTTATAAAATATTAAAAACATTTTCAATATACATGTATTGTACAACACACCCTAGCCTTTAAATGTTGTTAGCCCAAGGTTTTAAAATGGGCATTAGGGTGGTGCTGTCATTTAACCCAGGCAAGTTCAAAGCATTCAGCCTGAGCTGCCATTGTAGCTCCTTAACTTCTACTTCAGCATTTACATCCCCCCTCTTTCACTACTGTACACTCTATCCACCACAAAAAATAAAAACTTTTTAAAATTCACACAGCTTTTACTGTGTAAATAAAGTGCACTGTGCTCTTTCTTATTCTTAATACATCTCAGATGTTCCGAGATTCTATCACCAGCCTGCGAATAGTTTTGCCAACATAAAAACCATCTCAGTCTGTACAGGTTGCTACATAAACAAGTTTGGTGCTGTTACAATTACATTTCCCAGGGCATGAAATGGAAAATTTGTAATCCCTTACACACAAATATGGACCGTCATTTATAAATCGACAATACCTACACATGCCACATTTTATCATCAATGATATGTTATCTTTCCTCCCCTCAGAATTACTCTCAAGAATGTTTTTTAAGTTCTTACCCCTACCATAAACTATCTGTGGTTCCTTACCCAAGATGTCTTTTGTAGTGTTGTTTAGACAAAACCTCCATCCATTCTTCAAACTAGAAATAAGTTGAGGGGCTAATGAATTATATTTCAACACAAATACATCTTCAGACTTCTTGGTATCCACCACATCATGACCCGACACTTCTTAATTTTTCAAAATTGGAGTATAGACCTTTTCCCTTTTTCTCATAATCTCTTTTTTGACATTTAATAATAACTTGGATAACCTCTCTCAAGAAACATACCAATAAATTTAAAAATGTCTTCCTTAAAAAACATATTTTCACTTACTAGCCGAGATGTTCTCACTGTCTGCCCCTTTATTATACCTTTTCTTTGATGAAAGGGGTGACAACTATTAAAATGAAACAATGAATTAGAATAGGTATCCTTTTTATAAATATTGCTGCACAACCCTTGTGGTGATTTTTTTTAAAGTAATAGCCAGAAAATTTATCTCACCTCTATGCCAAGTATGTGTAAACCAAAAAAAGTTGTCGTACCATTCAAGTACTCAATAAACTCCCCAATTTTTGTGTCATCCCCTTTCCACAGGATGAGTATATCATCCAGAAATCTGTTATAAAACAAAATATTCTCCATGTATTTGGATGGAAAAATAAAAGAATTTTCCCAGGCAAGTAGAACTAGGTTTGCAAAAACAGGGACACATCTAGCTCCCATCGCCACACCTGTTTTTTGCTGAAATGTTTCCTCTTCAAAGCTTAGATAGTTATTTTTTAAAACTAATTCCATAAGTTCTACCAATAAGTTTAACTTAGTTTTGTCAATCTTGTTACTATTTAGTAAACTTTCATAAGACATGGTTAAGCCTTGATCGTGGGGTACTACAGTGAACAAGTTAATAATGTCCACAGTCAAAAACACATAGTTACACTCATTCTTAACAGCTCTCAGTTGTTCCAAGCAATGCCAGTAATCCTCGAAGATGGTGATTGTTTTTTGGATCAACCCACGGAATTGAGGAGATCGGAAGGACTTTTGAACAGGGGGAACCAAGGAGGCAGGGACATGCAATAGAACTTTTAATACAACAGGAACAGGTGATGGAGGAGGGGGAACAGAAGGGGTTATCACTGAACAATGTGCTGTTTGGTGCTGTTAATTGTTCTTTATTTGCTAAGACTGACTATTTGGCTGAACATGACATGGAATATCATATGGACATTATGTATGAGGGTGACCAATTGACTGAGGCACAGCATATGTCATTTGGAGATATGTATTTTAACGATACTAGTGGATATATGTTGTGCAATGTGGTTAAAAAGAACGGATTTACCATTTACAACTACACTGATATGAACATTTGTAATGTACATTTTGACTTATTAAGTAAAGGTACAACATCTGCGCCAAGTTTTCGGTTAGATATTGCGGGTATGCTCATTGATTTAAAATTATTTATGAAACAGTTGAACTTGAAAATGTATTTTTCTTCCATTGGTCAATGTATGCACTTGGCTAACAATGTATTGCCCTTAAAGAGGAGAAGTACCTTTATCCATCCACCACATCCTGAGGTATTGCCTCTTGAAAGATGTGTTGAGAGTGACTTTAGGAAAATTCTAAGTCAAAATAGATGGTGTGATAACCTCACCCATGTTGAAAGAGTGGCTGTGAGAGATCTTGTTAACAACAAAGGGTACAGGATCATGAAACCTAATAAAGGTGGAGGGATGGTGGTCATGACTGCAATGGATTATAGTTTAAGGATGAATGTCATATTAAATGATGATGAGACATACTACAGGGCCTCTAAAAATTAGATAAATAGGGCTTATTTGAATATTGATTTATCCCTACAGGATGCTTTGTTTCAGGGGATGATAGATGAAGCTGAATTCAACTACTTGACAGTCAAACATCTGGTACTACCCATCATCTTTGGCATACCAAAAGTCCACAAAGATGCTTACAATCCTCCATTCAGACCAATTGTGGTGGCAGGTGGTTCCAAAACAGAACCTTTAACATATTTTTTGGACACATGGTCAAAGGTGGTGGTTGAGGAGGCTGAACATATTTTAAAGCGTTCCTGGCATTGCTTGGAATGACTGAGAGCTGTTAAGATTGAAAGTAACTATGTGTTTTCTGACTGTGGACGTTATTAACTTGTTCACTGTAATACCCCACAATCAAGGCTTAACCATGTCTTATGAAAGTTTACTAAATAGTAACAAGATTGACAAAACTAAGTTAAACTTATTGGTAGAACTTATGGAATTAGTTTTAAAAAATAACTATCTAAGCTTTGAAGGGGAAACATTTCAGCAAAAAACAGGTGTGGTGATGGGAGCTAGATGTGCCCCTGTTTTTGCAAACCTAGTTCTACTTGCCTGGGAGAATTCTTTTATTTTTCCATCCAAATACATGGAGAATATTTTGTTATATAACAGATTTCTGGATGATATACTCATCCTGTGGAAAGGGGATGACACACAAATTGGGGAGTTTATTGAGTGCTTGAATGGTACAACTTTTTTAGGTTTACACATACTTGGCATACAGATGAGATTAATTTTCTGGCTATTACTTTGAAAATATCACCACAAGGGTTGTGTAGCAATATTTATAGAAAGGATACCTATTCTAATTCATTGTTACATTTTAATAGTTGCCACCCCTTTCATCAAAGAAAAGGTATAATAAATGGGCAGGTGGTGAGAACATCTTGGCTAGTAAGTGAAAACATGTTCTTTAAGGAAGTAATGTTTAAATTGATTGGTATGTTTCTTGACAGGAGTTACCCCCTCAAGTTATTATTAAATGTCAAAAAAGTGATTATGAGAAAAAGGGAAAATGCCTATACCTCAATTTTGAAAAATGAAGAAGTGCCGGGTCACGGTGTGGTGGATACCAAGAAGTCTGGAGATGTATTTGTGTTGAAATATAATTCATTAGCCCCTCAACTTATTTCTAGTTTGAGGAATGGATGGAAGTTTTGTCTAAACAACACTACAAAAGACATCTGGGTAAGGAACCACAGATAGTGTATGGTTGGGTTAAGAACTTAAAAAACATCCTTGAGAGTAATTCTGAGGCGAGGAAACATAACACATCATTGATGATACAATGGGACATGTGTAGGTATTTTCGATTTATAAATGACGGTCCATATTTGTGTGTAAGGGATTACAAATGTTCCATTTCATGCCCTGGGAAATGTAATTGTAACAGCACCAAACTTGTTTACGTAGCAACCTGTACAGCCTGCGATGGTTTTTACATTGGCAAAACTATTCGCAGGCTGCGTGATAGAATCTCGGTCATCTGAGATGTATTAAGAATAAGAACAAGCACAATACACTTTATTTACACAGTAAAAATTGTGTGAATTTTAAAAAGTTTTTATTTTTTGTGGTGGATAAAGTATATCGTAGTGAAAGAGGGTGGATGTTAATGCTGAAGTAGAAGTTAAGGAACTACAATGTCATCTCAGGCTGAATGCTTTGAAGCTGCCTGGGTTAAATGACACCACCACCCTAATGCCCGTTTTAAAACTTAGGGCTAACAAGATTTAAAGGCTAGGTTGTGCTGTGCAATACATGTATATTTTATAAGTATTTTAAAGCATTTTGTTCTGCCTTATAATTTCATGACACCATAGTGTTTTAAATACACATCCCTGTGACTAGCACTTGCTCCAATACCTGCTGGAAAGCACTAGGAAGCCTTAAACTGATACAAGCACTCAAGTCTCCTTATTAATAAGGATAAATTCATCATAGCCACTAAAAACCTATAATTGCAAAGTATCTTGCTAAGGTAAGGGAAAACAGCTCCTGTGCTTTAAACAAAAAAGCACCAAACCAGGCATGTCCAAGGGTCAGCTTCTGTTGATTTCTCCTGTCCACCTGGTGAATCTGGGCATACTGGGGCAATGCAGCAATTGTCTCATGTACACAGACAACCCTCTCCTCCTACCACCCAACACTACAACCTGTGAGAGATGCACTTACATAGCCAAACTGGAAGCAACGCTCTCTCCACCCAAGATTGTGCTAGACAGTCAAGAGGAGAAGGTTAACACCCACACTACACCTCAAGCAACACATAGCCCTTCCAAACTCACACCACCAACACCCACACATAGCAACACTAAATCCACATATGCGGAGGCCTTTAACTGTAACCTGCCCAAGCAACAAGGAACTCAGAAGCTGAAATGCAAACAAACACCAATCACAACCAAAGTGTCACATAGCACACAATGCCAGTGTGCCACCCAGCAACAGCCCCTATGGCAAGACAACGTTCCCAACACTTTAGTCATAGGTGACTGTATAGTCAAGCGCACTGATATCCCACTCACCAGGTTGAACAAGGAGAAAATTACAGTCAGCTGCCTGTCGGGTGCCAGGATCCACCACATAACTCCGGCACTGAAGTCACTCCACAACAAGTACAAATATGACTCTGACATTGTCCATGCTGGAGTGAATAACTTGAGACGTACCTCCCTGGACTACATGAAAAGTGACATGGAGGAGCTCTCGGATCATGTGGCCCTGGCAGGTATGACCCTAGCCCTGAGTAGCATCCTGCCTTCGCCCAGAATGATACCACAATATAAGGACAAAATAATTGACTTCAACAATTGGCTAAGTTTCTGGTGTCATTCAAAGGGGATCCAGTATCTGTTTACCTGGGATGACATGATCGACAGACCACAATGCTTTGCCAGAGATGGTCTGCACCTGTAATCCCTGAGATTCAGGCTACTGGCTAAAACTCTTGCCAGCCCTATAGTGCCTTTTTTAGGCAAAGTTCAAAGGACAAAACCATCATTGTAACAGGTACAAGCATGCAAAATCTGAAGGTAATGCTACTCAATGTTAGAAGTCTAAACCTCAAAATGCACTCTCTCGAGGCACTCCTAAAAATGGAGAATATCGATATCTGTGCAGTAACTGAGACCTGGTTCAAGGCTCCAGAGAGCACCCATGCAATACCAGGCTACAACGCTTACCACACTTTTTGGCTACAAACCAGGATCGAAACACTAAAGGTGGAGGAGTGTCCATATTCACCAAGGATATTCACACCACCAGGATAGTTGCCCAGCACAATGCGTCTGAAATTATCCAGGTGCAACTAACACTAGGTAAGACTGCAATCCAAATTGTAGCTTGCTACAGATCCCCCACCATGCCCCAAGATTCTCACTACACCTTTCTAAACATACTGGAAAATATTAATATACAACCAAACACCCTAATACTGGGTGATTTCAACTACCCTGCCATTAACTGGGAAAACTACTCATGCACCAACACCTTTGCCCAACGGTTCTTGGAATTCATAAATTCCAATGCCCTGAATAAACTAATCCATAGTCCCACCAGGGGTTCCAATATCCTAGACCTGGTCATTACCAACATGGGAAATTGATGCTCCAACCTATGGTCACCCCCTCGTTGATCAGGTCAGGCCATAAGCTAATCACCCTTAACATCCACATCCCACCCCCTCCCTCCAGTAAGGAAACCTCCATAAAAAACTTCTCCAAGACCAACTTCATGCTACTCAAGTCAGAAGTTACAAACTTCATGACACCCATACAGACATGAACTGAAAGTTTGACTGCTGAGTTCTACTCTAAGGCACTGTATGAGCACATCCACTCATGCATGAATCATGCCATCACAAATAGAACCAAGATCCTCTCCTCCAAAAAACAGAAGACAATCTGATGGTCCCCTGCCATAAACAAACTTTACAACAAAAGGAAAAAACTGTTGCAGAAAAGAGGAAAATCCCAGGATGCAAAAAACTCCCTTACCAGCCTCAGTAAGATGCTGAGATCCCTCATAAAATCCACCAAAGCTAGTTACGAAAATAAAATTGTCAAAGATTCCAAAGACAACTAGAAGGCATTCTATAACTATGTCAAGAGTCTAAATGGCAATGCTCAGATCTGCTCTGATCTACCACAGAATGGCATTAAATATACTGATCCCAAGGATATTGCCAATATCCTGGCAGATTGATTCAGTGCCAACTTCACCCCTCTCACCCCCTAAATGGTCCATCTCAATACTGGAAGATTGCCAAATTCTGGTAATAATGGCCATACAGGTAAAAAATGCACTCTCCAAAGCTAAGAATACAGCATCCGTGGGACCAGATGACATCCTGGGCTGTGTATTACATGAACTACAAAATGAACTGGCACCTCACCTAAGTGTCATGTTTAATCATACCCTCACCTCAGGCTTCATGCCCACTGAGTGATGCACAGCTACAGTTATCCCACTCCACAAAGGGGGATCCACCTTGGATCCCGGGAACTACTGCCCCATCGACGAGTCTGATCTGCAAGGCCATGGAACGTATTGTCATGGAACTTATAAACAAAGGCATTGGCAACCTTAGAACACTGGACCCCACCCAGTTTGGGTTCGTGAAGGGCCGATCTTGTCTCCTGAACCTTATTGACTTCTTCAAATCAGTCTCCAGAGCTGTGGACAAGGGTAAGGCAGTCCATACAGCCTATCTGGACCTCACCAAGACCTTTGACACCATCCTCCACTCTGGAATCATAGATAAACTTACTAAGCTGGGCATTAATCCCTATGTCACTTGATGGGTTGCCAACTGGCTTCTTGACAGAACCCACACTGTAAAAGTAGCTTACTCCAAATCCAGCTCCAGACAAGTGACAAGTGGAGTACCTCAGGGTTCAGTCCTGGGACCTCTCTTGTTTGGCATCTACTTCTCTGAAGTACAGGCCAACACTAAGGGACTCTGGCTAACAAAGTTCGCAGATGACTGCAAAGTGGGAGCCATTATTAAATCCCCAAATGATGTGGATACTCTACAAAAGGGCCTTACAGAAACAGATGCTTAGTGCCAGAGCCATGGGCTCAAGCTCAGTGCCAAGAAATGTATAGTTATCCCCTTTGGGAAAAAACACGTACCCGTGAATTATTGCATAGGTGGCAGTACACTAAACACTGAAAGTGTGATAAGAGACTTACGGACACAGGTAGACAGTGGTCTCACCTTCAATAACCACATCACCATAACAGTCAGGAAATCCTTCTATGTGGCACACCTCATCACTAAGGGCTTTTCATCCAGAAAAAAGGAGGTCATTGTCCCACTGTACTCATCCCTCATTAGACCCATTATAGAATGCAATGCCCCATTTGGTATGTACCTCTGAAGACATCTGCAACAAATGGAAAGGCCGCAGAAATACCTCACTAAAAGAATCACAGGCCTAAAGCAGATGCCCTATGCTGAGCACCTTAAAAAACTCCAGCTATACTCTGTCGCATATCGTCTACTCCGAGGCGATCTCTGCTTAACATACAAGGCCATGTCAAACCCAGAGCTGCTGGACATGCTACATTTGAAGAAATCCCTATCCCTCAGAGCCACATGCTCCAGAGAT
Source organism: Protopterus annectens (assembly GCF_019279795.1). Classification (NCBI taxonomy): domain Eukaryota; kingdom Metazoa; phylum Chordata; order Ceratodontiformes; family Protopteridae; genus Protopterus; species Protopterus annectens. The sequence continues at coordinate 998,581,758 of NC_056745.1, read as the reverse complement.
CTAAATCTTGTCATCACAATAAACAAAACATGCTGGAAGGATAGTTTCCTGACCCAGAGACTCCCCAGACTCTGGAATAGACTGCCCATACATGTCAGGCAGAGCACCTCTTTGGCCCTCTTCAAAAGGAACCTTGATGACTGGATGGGAGAAAGGAAATTCACCCCAGGGATCACGTCAGTCGCCCTTCTAGACAGGGGTCCAGGGAAGTAAATAGTGTGGGAAGAAATAGCCAGGGAATTGTTATGGCTAGGCTTGTATAGGACCTAGGGCTGCTAGCCTAGTACCAACCTATAAACCTATGAACCTATGAACATTATTTAAACAAGATTTAGATATTGTTTTAACTATTATATAGTTCAATGTGTGGTCCTTTAAGTAGGCATTATATGTGTATGATGTCATAAGTTCATTTGATTGGTCTTTGACACTGGTTTTTGTTATTTAAATATGTGTTTGTTGATGGACTAAATGACTCTGAAGAAGCCAGTTCTTGTACCTGCGAAAGCGCTCAGTTCATTGGTTCTTTTGTTTTGCATTAAAGTGTAGCGACTGACCTGACCTTGATGGCCCGGTTCATTTTTTTATTTTTATTTTTAAGACCAAAGGGTTTATTGACATAAGGAAAAGGAGAATAAACCACCCAGTGCTCAGGATCAATGGTGAGAGTGTGGAGAGAGTTAAGAGTATGAAATTCCTGGATGTACACATATCATAGGATCTCTTGAGGTTGGAAAACACCATCCAACTGGTTAAGAAAGTGCACTAATCCTTCCACTTTTTAAGAAGGCTAAAAAAGCTGTTTCCTCCTCATATTCTCTCCACCTTCTATGGACATGCAGTAGAGAGCATCCTCACCTGCGACTTCACAGTGTCTTTTGGAAGCCACACAGTTACAGAAAGGAAGGCGCTACAATGAGTGGTGAGGGTTGCAGAGAAGGTAACAGGTTCCACTCTTCCATCAACACAACATATTTATTCTGCAAGAAGCATCTGAAAGGCCACCAAAATAATACGGGAGAATACGTATCCTGCTCATGGACTGCTTAAGCATCTGGCATCAGGCAGGAGATATTGCAGCATCTGCTGCAGGACTACAAGATTCAGTAACTGTTTCTACCATACAGTGATTAGACTTCTGAACTTGGGCACTCGCCCCAGGGTTCTGGGCACATAATAAGTACATTTTTATTTATTTGTGCAGTATATACTTCCATATATTCTAAGTAAGCACAATATTTATTTATTATATCCATAGTCAGTATTATTTAACTCACTCAAGTGCAATATTAGACAAATACCTTAGGCATTTCAATCTGTAGTGTCTTTTGTTTTACTTTAAATAGGGTAGTTAATTTAACTCAGGTGAGGGTATTCTTTTCATATATGAGTGTTGGTAAATGTCCCTACTCTTTCTTACATGTATTGGGAGTAGTATTGTATTTGTTAGTTATATTTATTCCTCTCCTTGTATGTGTTGTTTCACTTTCCTTTGTAATCTCAAGAATTCAGTTGATGCACAACATTTCATTTAGGCTACATGTGTGTAGTTCTAAATGACAATAAAGTTTATTTTGACTTTGATTTTACATGACTGCATACCTTCCATACCGCCTCAATGACCATCCTCCCACCTACCTATTTAGGAAGCAGACATGCCCCCACAAAAACATTATTGTTAAATATGTTTTTACCAAAAAAAAAATCTCCCCCCAAAACTCTTGTCTCTTTTTAAACAATGTGACTGAGCCCCCCCCCAAAAAAAAAACACCTACACATGGATTCAGCAGTTGAATACTTCAATAACACTTTCTTTCATATACTAAATACCCAAGCACCCCTTAGAAAAATCCAAGTCAAAGCAAGGAGGCTCCCATGGCTAACTAAGAACATCATACAACTCTTCAAATGGAGAGACAGAGTCTGGTCGCATTACCAAAACACCCAAAACCAAACTTCCTATGAATCATATTAACAATTTAGAAACCTTGCCAAAAACAAAAAAATCAGGAATGCTAAAAAAGTTTATTACACATCAAGCCAACAAAATCATCAAAATAACCACAAAAATTCTGGGCAGCCTTAAATCAGATCCTCAATCCTAGCCAATCCACTACACCATCTCCTACCAGTACAAATATCAAAGAAAGCATAGCATCACAATTTAACTCGTACTTCATAAATTCAGTACTGTCAGTAGTACAAAATAGCAACAATACATCTCCATTCATACTGACTGACTCAGAACCCAGCCTTAGCTCCTTTTCCATCAAACCAATACAAACTGGACCATCAAAATGCTTCTACAAAAACTAAAACCCACATCCCTCGCTGCTGACCTACTCCCAGATAAATATTTCAAACTGGTATCAGATGCTACATCCTATCCCATCTACCTCCTTATCAACAGGTTCATATCAGAAAAATACATCCCTAAGCTCTGGAAAATCTCTCATATCATTTTTCTGCACAAAGGCAGCCCTTCTGCTGATTTTTCAAATTACAAACCAATAGCAATACTCTCACCTCTGGCTAAAATTCTCAAAAAATGTGTACATGCACAACTCATTGACTACTTAGAAAGTAATAACTTACTTTCCAATACCCAACATGGCTTTAGACCCAAGCATAGCACCACAACTGCTTTAGTAAGTTTTACCAACACAATCAATGAACTCAGAAATAAGGGTCACCACATATCCTCCAGCTTTCTTGACATTTCTAAGGCATTTGATGTAGTATCACACATTAAACTAATCAAGGAACTATCATCCCTGAACCTCTTCCATGCAGCTCTTTCTTGGTTCTGTAGCTACTTAACTGATCATCAACAAGCACTCAAGTGGCAAAATGAACTCTCTACCCTGCAACCAGTCTCAGTTGGTGTACCACAAGGCTCATTCCTTGGCCCTCTACTTTTCATCATATTTACAAACAAACTTTGGTCAGCCATCCATCTTGCCACCATTGTACAATACCCAGAGCACTCTACCCTTATTTGCTCAGCTCTATCCCTATCACAGCTACTAAAACATACCAAACATCCCTCAAATAAATAAAAAAAACTATCTTTTAGACTACCAACTGATATGCAACCCTAACAAAACTAAACTAATGTTATTCTCCAAAATATCTGGCTATGTTCCTGCACTACACCAGGATTAGTACTTGCTCTCTCTATACTTTCTTCTTCCAGATTATGCCCCCCCTCTCCTAATCTATTTAACGCCTTCTTTCTCTGATTTTCCTTTTTTGTATCCCTCTTTTCTTAGCTCTTGAATTGTTTCCACTTCTATTTCCCCCTCTCCCTCCTATACTAGCCTAGGTACATTCTGCCTTACTCAAGTCTGAAGTGCTCCCAAATGGACAGTTAGTAAAATGTGTATTTTTTGGAATAGTATCTATGTTATTTTTTCACTGATAAAACTCTGTATTTAGTATGGACTTATTATGTTGACATGTTTTCTGTATTTTGCCCACTATGTAAATTTCCTTATGACTATTGGCAAAGTGTTTTCCTTACCCCCTGATCAAGACTTATTTCTATATTGTTAGTTAATAACTATTGCTGTTAGTTAACAACTTTTGTTGTAAGTGTTCTTAGATGTGACATAGTAGAGATTTTCTCTTTTGATAATTAATAACTATTGCTGTTAGTTAAGAACTATTGTCATAAGTATTCTTAGTTGTATTATAGTGGAGATTTTCTCTCCGGGCCTCCACTGAAAATGGGCATCTTGCCCAGTCAGAGTTTCCTGGTAAACAAATGTAAAATAAAATATATTCCCCAAGAGTCATGAAGCTTGCGCCAGGTGCAGACGTAGCGTGGTGTTCTAACACCAAATATGGCCACAGAGCGATTCAGGTACAAGCTGTTCCCATGTGCACTACCTGCATACGTTACGCTTGCACAACTCCTGAGCCTTGTATGCTAATTACCCCATGTGCAGCAGTGCAGCATGCAAATGAAGGTATCTAGTGATTCAGGAAGTGGTGCAGGTGTAGTCTAAGCATGCAGAAATGTAAACTGTAGCAAATGGTTTACATTTTTGCAAACATAAAATCAAAGCCATGACAGCTGACCAAACACATGTATTATATTGTTAATATATGCCAGTGGCTAAATATATAGCCATTGGCATAAAAAAATGTGCAAAATATAAAATTAACATTTAATATATATAGTCGCACTATCGCGACATGGAAGCGCAGGGCAGCGGTGCACAAAGGGGATCGCAAGGAATATATAAAAATATAGAATAAAACTGCAATGAAACACATATCAAGATTTCCTCATAATAGTCAATGGCAGGCATGCTACACCATACTCATGGTGCAAGGGTGCTAAGGGGCAGTGACAGTGTTATGCGCAGTAGCTAGGAATTAGTAGGCAATGCCATGCAAATGAGAGGAGTAATAGTGAATCGCAGATTCCCCACTGGTGTAAGGATGCACCTCACAGCGTAGTGTTATAACACCAAGGTGAGCCCTTGAGATAAAGATGACATCAAGAGAGGGGTGTGTCACCATTGCTGTAAGCACATTGGAGCATTGCTAAACCGGTTTGCCCCTAGCTAGGCAAAGCTGCAGGATAGGGGTGTGTCAAATTGCCCATAACTATGCTTAGCTGAGAGTACACAAGGTAACCAAGTATGCATGTGAACAGAGATGAAAACGCATGTAAACCCGGTAAACAGGTATGTGCTGTGCGCACTGCAGCTGAAACAGGAAGGATATAGGAAAGAAATAAGGAAATGCTGCAGCAGTGAAATTGGAGTACAAATGACTAACACCTAGGAGCCTACAGTGAGCCATTGACAACAGCTAACAAGGCTGCAAGCATCTACCTGCAGAACAGGGAAGGGGAGGGGCTGTACTGCAAAGAAAACAGCAAAGTGTCAAAGCAGAACAAAGGCGATATGCAGTATATCAGCTACAAGGCACATTTCACCATGACTGGGTAGGGAAAGTACAAAACAAGAAAGATGGCAGGTGGATGCATGCCTGATAATGGGAGGGGATCCAGGTCTAAAAGTGAACTAAAGGGCAACAGATTAATCAAAGCAGGCAAGCAGATCTCCACAGTAAAGACCTCACACTCGCAGTACTAATTGCAAAACCCATAATTAAGACACGCAGCAGCTGGAATAGCTCATACACACCACTTACATCTGCAGCATCCATAGCACAATACTATAAATTGTGAAAGCACCTCACACACATTTGTGTATTCCCATACACTCTGCACCAGTGGTGTATACAGACGGGGAACTTTTATTTTGTACATGTAAGGGGCTGCCATAGCTTTGATCCACCAACATGTGTTGGAGACTGAAGGTGGTGTGGAGGATGATGCACATGACCACTGCAGGCACCAGAGGAGGAGGAGACTGTTCAGACCCAGGGTAAACTACCAGGGGTTACATGATCTGGAGAAAATAGAGCATTACAGGGTGGACAGGGACACCCTACAGCAACTTGTGGAGCTGTGCCGGCCACATCTCAGAGCCAGAAAAAACAGAGGTGAACCCATCACAGTGGATACGAAGGTATGTGTAAGCCTGAGAATACTAGCTACAGGTACCCTTCAAAGACCAACTGGGGATATCATGGGTATCTCACAGGTATCAGCATCCAGGGTACTACACCATTTCCTGGATGCCATATTACCACATGCCAATGAACACATATACTTCTCCTGAATGCAGGAGGAATTGGCCAGCAATATGCGTCTCTTCCACTGTGTGGCAAAATACCTAGAGGTACTGGGTGAAATCGACTGCACATACATACACATCAATCACCACCTGGTGAGCAGGGTAGGCACTACATAAACCACAAGAGATACCCATCCATCAACTGCCAGGTTGTGTGCAATGCCCAGGGCATTATCATGGATGTGTGTGCTGGCAGCCCTGGAAGCTATCACGACTCCCACATCTGGCATGCCTCACAGCTATATTGGTTATTTGCCAGGGGGCATATCCCAAATGGCCACCTGGTGGGAGATGCTGGCTATGCACTGGAACCGTGGATGATGACTCCCATCAGAAATGCACACACACCCATGCAGGAACACCATAATGAGGCACATGTACAACCAGAATCATCATAGAACATGTGTTTGGGAGGCTGAAATCACGGTTCTATTGCTTGGACATATCTGTTGTAGCCTTGCAATACTCTCCAGGCACATGTGCCCACATCTTCATAGTGTGTGCCATGCTACACAATATAGTCCTGTGGAAACAGCTGCAGCAGTGACAGAATGGTGAAGGCCCTCACAGCCCAACACCATTGCCAAGGACCCCACAGGTACAGAGGTACTCAGACCATGAACACCCTGAGCCAGCCCCAGTAGGCAGATGGAGGCATGTCCAGTATGCCCATGCCTTGGCAAAGAGGGAACGTATAGCACACACACTGACAGTGTAGGCACCTAGGGACTGACATCTTTCTTCACCTGCACACACAGTAAAAATGGATGGCACACACACAAGACTACCTGTAAATTGTCATGTATAGGCAGTCTACTATGTGCATCCAACATAGGCAGCCCTCAACTATTGCACACACAACAGCCATTGGCATAAGGTAAGTCAACATCTCAACAGTAAATTAAGTTATCATCATATGCAGATACTGTATGTATGGATTCATACGTAGGTACTTGGCCAACTGCCATAGGCCATTCATAAGGCCAGCCAAAATGTGTCAGCTTTTGCCACCCCATTGATTCATTAACTGTCCCTCTGTGGAGCAGAGCCAATGGTGGGATCCCTGGGGTGCATCTACTGTTCCCCATCCACCCTTCAAGGTTTCTCTTGCAGAGTGTTAGTGAGGGGCTCTGTATAATGTAGTTAGGGATGTTGTTCCAAAGTATGGGGAGTGTCTGTGACAGGAATCTGTCCCTCCAGCATCTCCCGGTTATTGTTGTGGCAAGGTCATCTCACTGCAGTGTGTAGCTCACTGTAACAGGGATTCCCGTAGGTGGAGCATATCCATCAAGCCTGAGTTCGACATGGCTGTGTTGGCCAGCAGAGGTCATCTCTGGGTCAATGAGATGCCACTGAGTATAGCAGGAGTTTATTCAGTCTGACTGCATAGGCCATATGTTGGAGGCCAGTATTCCCCTTGGTGAGTTACATTCATGGACCCCCCAGCTGTTGGACGTGTCCTCTGAGGTACATCCCACATGGGTTATTATACCCTATGATGGGACTGATGAGTGATGAGTAAAGGGGCACTATAACCTCAGTATGTCTAGATGGGAATCCTTTAGTAATCAGGTGGCCTACATAGAAGGATGTCCTAACTACTGTGGAGATATGATTGTCAAAGGGGAGATCACTATCTGCCTTAGTCCCTAGATACCCCATTACATCGTCTGTATTAAAGTGGCTGCCACTCATGTGTTAATGTGTGGGTGCCAATTCCACAATGGAATGACTGTGCAGTTAGTGGCACTTGGCTGGAGGCCATGTCATTGGCACCCTGTGACATTCTCTGTGAGGCCCCTTGAGGGATGTCTGTGTCAGCTGGACTATCAATCATGGCTCCCAGTTTGCAGTCATTGCCAAACATGGTCTGCCGTAGTCCACCTGTGTTTGCCTGTACATTTGAGACATATATGCCAAACAGTAGGGCTCCCAGGACTGAGTCCTGTGGGACACCAGTTGTGACTGTTCAAGAGTTGGACTTGGAGACCGCTAGTCATACCATGTGGGTTCTGTGTGTAAGCCTGTTGACAACCCAACCTGTGATGTAAGGGTGAATGTACAGGCTGGTGTGTTTATCAATAATACCTGAGTAGGGCATGGTGTCAAAAGCCTTGGTGAGGTCCAGGTAGTATGTGTGAACCACCTCCCCCCATCTTCTAATGTCTTGGTGACTGTATGTAAGACGTCAAACAGGTTCAGTAGGCATGAGCTGCACTCAACCAAGCTGACCTGGGTTGGGTCACGTGCTCGAAGTTTACCAATGTCATTGTTAATGAGTGCCATGAAGATGTGAACCATACCATTGCAGAACAGGATAGTCAGGCTTATGAGGTGTAAGTTACCATGGTCAGTTGTGATTTCACCATGATGGAGTGGAATAACCGTTGCCATGCGCCATTGTATGGGCATGTAGCCTGTGGAGAGGCTGAGGTAGGAATGCTTAATTAGGTGTGGGGCAGGTTGTCTTGTACAGTTTGCAAGATGCAGTCTGGGTCAACATCTGCCTCCATTGATGCTGTGTTCTGCTGTTAGAGAGGGTCATTTCCACCTGTGTGTCACTGATGGTTGGGATACTGTACCTTTTGGGTAGTGCTGTGGGCTCTTTAGGGGGTGAAGTTTGTACCAAATGTATCTGCAAGGGTGTTGGTGATATCAGTAGGGTCAGCATATTTTGTGCTATATTTCACCGGCACAGTGCAAATCTGTGTGTCACCACATAGATCCTTCACATAGCCAAAGAAGGCTTTGGTTATCTTTCAAATCCTTGCGTATTCTCCTGCTGATGTTAGCCTTGGATGATGTCATGAGGGACCTACATATCATACTAATAGTGGTCACGGATGTCTGCCCTTTGTGGGATTTGCTGTGTGTCTGGAACACTGTCCTACTTCTGTAGTATAACCTGTTTATTGCAGAGGTCCACCAGACCGGTGTCCTTGTCTAGGTGGAGTGATTCTTGGTTTACCAGTGATGGCACGATCCATACATCCATGTAGGTGCTTATAGACTGCATTTGTAAATCTGTCTGTATCTTGACCAGTGTTTTCCCTTAGCATGGGGGCTGTGAAACCCACCAGCCCTGTCACTAGTAGTGTAAATGTAGCTGTAGGAATGGTATACACTGTGGTATCCATGGGTGGGGGTGCTAGGGTGTGGAAACAGTGAATAGTTCATGGTCAGATCTAACCAGTGACTGGTTAACCTCTGCTGTGATGCACCTGTTGCCCATGTTGGTGATGACCACATCTAGTAGCTTCCATCCCACGTTAGGGAGGTTACCACCTGATACAGTGCATATGAGGTGATACATTCCAGGAAGCGCTGGTCCTGGAAGTGAGTACCGGAGTACGTTTCCCAGTTAATGGTATGGTAGGTGACATCGATCAATGCCAGGGTGTGTGTTAGGATTGTCATTTTCTCCACTGTCTCCAGGTAGGTGGAGTGGAGGTCCTGGGTCATGGAGGGTGATCCATAGCCGGCCACATTCCACATTGCAGTTGTGGCTGATGTCAGCTGCACATGGATAATCACAGAGGTATCATACTGCCCCACTAAACTGGAGGTGTAGGTAACCCTGATGAATATGGATACAGCCCCTCCATGTCTGTCAGTCCATGTTCTGTGGCTGAAATGTGTGGTATGGGTTGTAGTCTGGTAGTGCTGGTTTGCTCTCAGGAGCCTTAAGACAGATTTCAGTTAATGCACAGATGTTGATGTTGTCCATCCTGAGGAGGGCTGTGAGTGCATGCATGTTGTGATCACAACCCCTGGTGTTGAGTAGCATAATCCTCATTGAATCTGCTATTGTGCTGTTTACAGAGCTGGTATTCACCTTCAAGACTCTCCTAAATAAGGCACCATGGGAGTGCCAGTAGCCTTGGCCAGTATTCCAAAGTGTAAGGCTGACACATAGGCCGGTATGGTATCATTGCATGCATGTTCCCCATCTATACTTGTTTGTCATCTCCCCTGTTAGGTAACCTACTGGTAAGCAGTAGAAAGCCTTAAACTTATACAAGTCTTCTAGCATCCAAGATAGGCTTTTGGAGTGACTATGTATCAGTGTTCTGTATGTTCTTGCTGTAGTCAACTGTTTCCTGACTACATGGTGAGTTCACACTGTATATTGTGATCTGAAGGTCTGTTTATTCACATATTATGGCTGTGATGGCCTGCATGTTAGAGGATCACAGATAGCCTACTACCTATCTGCCCAAGGGCAATTAGAAGCATAGCAACAGTGTGTTTTCCCCGCACTATTGATGAAGTAACTGAACCTCTGTCAAGCAATTCCAGGCAGAGTTGCTGGAAGCTGTCGAAGACTGGGGTTGTCGAGGGTGATAGGGACACTTAGTGATCTAAAGAGGGCATGTTAATGTGGCAATTCAACATCATTCAATTCCCCCAACAGGTCTTGCAGCTATCAAACTGGACAGGCTCCTCCACCCCCCTGGCTGTATGGTTCTGGGACACATGATCCCAGGGGTGTATAGTCTGTTACCCATTCACACAACAAGGTTTCCCTTGAAGTGTGTCATTGAGGGGCTATGCCTAATGTAGTTAGGAATGTAATGTATTGCTCACAGTACATTTGTTATTTGTTGTTATTTCAAGAGTACGTGAAGCTCAGTGAGTTTGGGGGCTCCCGCCCTTTGCATAGCTTAGCTTATACATAGAAATCA
>NC_056745.1:998528856-998566356 GCF_019279795.1 Protopterus annectens | reverse complement strand
GACAGACACTGAAATACACAAACTGTATGACATAGTTTGCATAATTGCGCCACACCTCTGAACACATGACTGGAAACATGCCCAGCAGTACTCATTTGTGAATGCAAACTCTAGCACTATGTTACACACCAACCTATACGAGGGCATACATGCTGTCAGCTGTCTGTCTGCCATGATTAGCCACATACTCATACACTCAGACCACCTTTTGAACTATACACATGGCTCTGGCATATTCCATGTTGTTGTGCAGGACATGTGATGCAGTAGCCTGGACGGCATGGAAACAAGTGTAGGAACTGTCAGGTCTTGTAGCCCATGCAGGTTTGTCCCAGGTCCTGGGTAGCATTCTGCCATTGACCAGAATGATACTGCAGTACAGGGAAAAAGGATTGTATTCCACAATTGTCTAGTGTAGTGGTGCATGTCACAGGGTATCCAGTATCTGTCGTCCTGGGATAACATGGTTGACAGACCATGATGCTTTGCCAGACAGGGCCTGCACCTGTCACCCCTGGGAATCTGGATACTGCTTAGGGCTCATGCTTCCCCTATAGTGCCTTCATCATGCATGGTTCAAGTGAAGGTCCACTGCTGTTTCATGAACAGCCAAGCAATAAACTGTGGGTCTTACTACACAATGATACATGTCAGAAACACTCTACGGACACACATATGTCAATCCCTAACATGGAGAACATATTTGTGCAGTGGCTGAGACATGTTTCAATGCTCCGGAGAGCACACCTGCATGACCATGTTATGACACATACCTCACCTCTTGCCCATTATCCTTTATTGGAACACACGGGCCACAGGTGTGTCCATATTCCTGAAGGATATGTACACCCCCATGCTAATTGCACTTGCATAACATCAGATGCATTATGCTGAGCAACTACCTTTGTGCTAAAATGGAATTCAAAATGTACCTTGAGACAGATCACCCACCAGGCCGCAGATTTCCCAGTTGTCATAATGTGCTGTAATGGGGATGATTAGGTCTGACAAAGAACCATAATAATGGCTACTCTCAACTATTCCATTATGAACTGGGAAGACTCCTCATGTACCAACATCTGCGCTCAATGCATGTTGGATTCCATCGACCCCACTGACCTGGATCACAGTAGTCACACAAACAGGGCTAACAGTATGCTACACATAGTTAGTCTCCAATGCCAATGTTATATTTCCTAAGAGCAGAGTGGTGAGTGCCATGGCACCCATGCAGATGGACAATGCATGTGCAAATGCTGAATCCTACACAAATGGACCTTAAGCAGTCACATATGTGCAGTGATTGTGGCATTGAAACAGAACCAGGATTCAACCCAACACAAACAAGTAGGCAAACTGGTGGTACCATGCTTTAAACTGTACCACAGAAGGTAGTAACTGTTGCAAGAGTGAACACACATGAGTGTAGGTGATCCCTGGTCAGCCTCAGTAAGATGCAGATACACCATATAAAACCACACAAAGCTACTGTGAAACTAATCAGCCACATATTATGAGGCCATGCACAGAGCATTCTATAGCTGTGTCATTAATCGTAATGGCAACGACAAGACCTGCCGTGTTGCACAGCACTATGGCATGGGAAGTACTGCACCTACATAAATAGCACCCATTCATCCAGATAGGGTCTCAGAGAACCTAAACCCACTCCCACCTCCCCCCCACCCCCAAAAGGTACACTTAGTAATATAGCCATGTACACTACAGGGCCCCAGTGCTAACGACTATGCAGGTACAAGCTGCACTCTCTAAAGCCATACATACAGCTTTCATGGGACCTGTCAACTTCCCAGGGTGTATCCTACACAAATGTAAGAGCATTCAGCTATCCACATACACATCATGTTCAATCATAGCTCCATGTCAGGCTGTGTACACACTGCATGGTGCACAGCAACAATTATCACACCCCACAAAGAGGGAGACACCATTGATAATGAGACATGGTGCACAACTACCCTGCTGAGTCTGGTCTGTACACCCATGAACTGTGGTCAACATAATTGATGTACTCGGTACAGATGTAGATGACAGTAGGGTTGATTCACACTGCATACTATGACCTTGCCAGGTCGTAGGACACCATCACCCATACTGCGTTCCAGCTATACTCAGTAAACTAGGTGCATATTCCTATGTCACAGGAGTGGTTGGCAACTGGACTGCTGGTAGAATCCACACTACAGAAGGTGTCTGACGAATACACGCACATCAAACCAGTGCCAGCCAGGGATCATTCCTGGTACTCCCCCACTTTGTTATCTATACTACATAGACTAACACAGAAGGTATCAGCCTATTGATGTTTGCAAATGACTATGAACTAGGAGCAATAGTTGACTCATTGTGTGCTGCATTCAATATACAGAAGGGCCTTAGTGTGTCAGATGTGTGGTGTGTGATGTATGGCCACAATCTGACAGCTAAGTATTGCATTGTCATCCTCTATGTTACAAACCCTGTACCCATTAACTACCACCTAGGCAGCGGTCAACATAATGGCAACTGTGTGTATGAGATGCAGTTGGACAGTACTTCCCTTTGATAGTTACGTCACCACAAAAGACAGGTAGTCATATGTGGCACCCTAATCATGACAGGGTGCCATCCAGGAATATAGAGATAACTGCTCAGCCATACTCAACACCCATGTGACCCATAATAGATCACATATTTCCTTTAAGGGTTATTGCCCATGTGTAGATGGCCTACGCTGCCCTTCACAATTCCTAGCTGCACTATGTAGCATGCAGCCTACCCTGAATAAAGCCATGTCCAACCCAGAGGTGTTGGACATGCTACACTTAACACATCCTGATCCCAAATAAACACATACACCATGGACAACCACCTTTCTCGTACAAGGATCAGAACATGCCTGACAGATCCCTGTCCCATACACTTAACATACTCTTGCCATACTGTGCATCCCTGTCCAGCGAAACTGCACATCGCCCCTCTCTGTGACATGGTGTGATGACCGCATGCCAAGTATATCAGTAACCATGTGTATCAGTTCTGTGGCACTGTTTGAACTTGCCACTGAAACTTACCTGTCTGTTGCCTGCAGCTAGGTAACCTGTGTGCCTTGGCTCATAAATGGCCCAGGGCATATAGCCTACTAGATCACTATGATCATACATGCTATAGTTGATATCCAACCCTGCAAATACCATCAGGCTAGCTATTGTCCCATGTGTTACACATATGCAACACAGGCAATACATGGCAGGATGCTACACAGCTGTACAGTGCCATGTAGATGTATATGGAAAAACACATATATGCTTGCAAGTCTACAGAGTCACAGGTCATGTCCCTAATAGGTTCATAGGTTGACTATATATGTGGTATATACACAGCATTAAGGTTGATTGCATTAATGTGAGCACATCCAGGCATGTGCTGATAGATAAAGACACCACTACAGGCAAACAGATATACCCACGTCAAGCCAACATCATCATGATAATGTGAGCAATGTCATACACACACACACACATATATGGTGATAACATCAGTGTCAGTGTGTGTCAAATGTGTGTGTGAATATCATGGTGTTAAATGTAGTTACATGTATGTTTTTTAAATATAATAAAAATGTGATACAAATGTATGTGTGTATGTATGTCTGTACTTACTGCTGTACTTCTGTGAGTGTCTGTGACCTGTCTCCATCTATTTGTTATGCTCTTTTAGACTGCCAGAGACTGCTGCATTACACATGTGTGTAGATGATGGGGACCTCACAACATATAACTCCTCGACAACTCGTGCCCCTGGATGCCCAGCCATGTAGGACAGTTCAAATGGTGTTGGTGGTCACAATTGTACCTATCAGCAGGTGAGGCAACACTGCACTGACCAGATACGACGGGCAAAACAACATGCTAATGCAATTGCCAGGGAACAAGGTGCAACAGGTGGCTGGCCACTCACCCAGCCCCCACTCACACATACCGAGGAACTACTGGCCAACCTGGGGACACCTGCAGACCTCCATCCACAAGCTTTAGCTGGTATTGTGGAGGTGGGCATCTCATCCACCGAGCCTGGAATTGCCTGGTAAGTCACTACTGCACATAAAACACAACTATATATCACAGAGTTACATGTGTTACTGTACAATATGTAATGTAACATATACAAGGCATGTATGCACACATGCCACATACTATAGTCTGCTACTCTATGTATGTACAGATGTGCATACTCCATAGTATAGTGCATTGCACTGGCTTATGTGCTAACATGGACATTGCATCCTGTAGCTATCACACAGGTGTGGATAATGATCTTACTGCTGTGACACTCCTATTTAGGTACCTCTGGCATTTTGCAGTGACAACAGCCTGTGTCAGGTGAGATTGTTATTATTTACCAGGCTTGATAATGCACGGAACATATCCATTGCATGCTATCTGCCATAACACACATACACATGATGTATGGTGGTCCTGTTAATGGACACTGGTCAGACCTGCAATGCATCACACTGTTTACCTATGTGAAACAACTGAAGACTATATGAAGCACCTACACTAAACCTTCCAAACTGTCATTGCCAGATGTGTGGACAACAATGAATACAATGTTGGAGGTGTGTTCTACTGTAGGGACGGGTACTACATATCAGCATTACACATGTTGGGAATATGAACAGTACTGTACAGAGAGCATATGTGTGCACACACACTAAATGTGTTGGAGCTGGAGTATGCCCGGCCCACAGGATACACCCTTGTGGAGTATACCCTTGCTATGAATGTCACACAATGTCATGTGCTATCAGACATGTCCATGACATGTAGTGGGATAACTGCAACACTGCTCAACTATCCAATAAAACATGTCTCACATCCCATACATGGGTCTATATCAGAACATTGATGTATTACAACTTTGAATGTTCTGATATCGAACACTATTCAGTGAACGCTAGGAATAGCAAAGCTGCAGAACAGCAAATTATTTCCTCAGGAAAGAATTTGGTTGGCCATTTCTTTGGCTTCGATATTCTTAGCACTGTGGTGGAAAGTTACGGCTTGGGTTCAGGTAAGTGTACGATTGTTTGTACGTTAGGGTTAGGGTTTGGGTTAAGGTAAGTGGGTAGATAGTAGTGTATGTTTAGTTTAGTGTAGCATTAGATGTAGGAATTTAAGTGTATGTGTGTGGTTGCTGTTTGCTTTATGTGCTTGTGTCATGTGTATGTGTTTTGTAGCAGCAACTTTTTCCATGGGAAAAAATTTGCTGTTCTTTATGTTTTTATGTTCGATATTTTCATGTTTAGATGTTTTGAGGCCGATGAAATAGCATTCGCTATTTTCATCTTTCATTAGCGTGATATAAACGCCCCATACATACGACCCTTTGTCTGCATAACCCTGCCCTCAGTGGAGCATATGACATCTATGGGTGTATGTCATATGGGATAACACTGACATGTGAAATAAGATGGCCATCACAGCCATTGGACTGAACATGTGTACACATGGCCATGGAGGATGGCCAGAGACATGAAGCAACACACATACAGTAGAAGTGATGTACATATGTGTACACCCTGTTGTACATTGGCTCAACACAATACAACTATGGCCTTTGTGTAATGGTGATACTGTAGATGTGAAACACTAAACATTATACAGGCCTGTGCACAGCTTGTGTAGGCATAACATGAAACCACCACATAATATGTCTTGAACATCTGGAGTGTGTCACGACATGGAAGCATTCACCTATACAGTATCCAAATACATACATGTGTTGCACTACATACACATACATCCACATCAAGACACAGATACAGTACATTCACCTTGTTGGTGTCAGACATCACTGTTATGCCTGCTCCTCATGTGTGTGAGGTACACAGATGGCATGTGGGACATAGATTACTTGTAATTTAGCCATGTGTGGGCATAGTTGCCAGGTATCAGTAATATGGCAGTAGATGTGCAGGGGTGTCATGTGTATACCCTTCTGTGACCTGTGTCACACATTCCACATTAGGGTTTATTGTGTATACACCTCGGTGATGTGGGTCACATTCCACATTAGATATGTATTGTATGTGAACATAGTCATGGCTATGTATTGTGTCAGTAGCTCACACGGTATAGCAATTGTGAAGCCAGATGATGCCCAGCAATGCCTATGCACATAAGCTCAATGTGCAGTATGTCCTTGCATATTTGTAGGGTGGACAGACAACACTGCATCAGCTGAAGGCCAATGTTAGTATAACACATCCCTGCAATGGGACACCATTACCATACTGTAGACTGGAAAGGACACCATTGTGTTACACATGTATGCATGTCATTCAACACATCAGCAGAAGACATGTCATACTACATGTGACTGGCAAAGTCATACGCCACACAGCAGGCCGGTGTACTGTAAACCTGTGCTGGTCTGTGGCACCATTGCAAAGTAGGGACAGCCAGGTTAAACATGTGTGTACAGCCACATGCACAATGTCTACACTCAGCTCAGGGGTAGGCAAAATAATGTTGAACATACATGCATTGCTTTGGGGGAGATATGCAAGCTAGGGCTCAGGCAAACATAGTATGCAGTCAACATACCCTACTGTTCATGTCCTCACACATAGGGGTAGCAGCCAACACAATGCATCAGTGGCAGATGTACAAAGGTCAGTGATGGTCTGTTAACATGAGGTGTATGTTGCACACACCATGGCAGTGCGGTGCAATGGTGCAAAGTGCATGCATTGTGTTGCAGGTATGGGGCATATGCTACTAACATAAATGGTGCAATACAGGTATGTATGTCAACCACCACTATAATTATGTAAGATGCATGCCATCTGCAATAACACATACATGCTGTTGTGTGCAACTCAGGGATGCATGATAACTACCACTATAATTGCCTAAGCTGAAACTATAATTGTCTAAGCTGAATGCCATCTGCCATATCACCTGCATGTAGCATGTGTCTTTGTGTGTCTGTGTATGTCAGAGTGTGTGTGTGTGTGTGTGTGTGTGTGTGTGTGTGTGTGTGTGTGTGTGTGTGTGTGTGTGTGTCAGTGTGTGTGTCAGTGTCTGTCTGTCAGTGTGTGTCTGTGCCTGTTTATCAGTGTGTGTGTCTGTATCTGTCTGTCAGTGTGTGTGTGTCTGTCTGTGTGTGTCTGTGTCTGTGTGTGTATGTCTCTGACTGTCTGTCTGTGTGTGTCTGGTATAACTTGTAATGTACATTTCTTGTCTTCTCCTCACAGGTGTTGGTGTAGGTGCATTGCCCTCCTGCGGTCCACCTAATGTTAGTGTCCCCACAGACTCTAGCAGTGATGATGATAGTATGATTGAGGCACAGGCAGGGTTGTCAGGGGCTGAATCTGTGCCATTGGTTGCCATTCCACCTGTCTCCCCCACATCTTTGCACACAGTTCCCCTGCCTGCACATACCCCATCACCACCGGCCATAGAGGAAGGACAGTTGGCGGGTGGTAGCATGGAACAGGGAAGTGTGGTGACTATGGAAGGTGTGCCTGCATACCATGATCCCAGTCAACAGACTAGTGATGTCCCACACAGGCATGTGCCCAGTGCTACTCATAGGAGGACTACTGGCCAATATGCCCTTGTGAGACCAAGCACATCAGCTGGAGTCACCAGACGAATATTTCGGGCTGAATGGAGACACAGGCATGTGCTGAATGGCACAACAGAGAAGGTCTGAGGCATCAGAGGGCTGCTGTCCATTCATTAACTGACAACATCCAGGCACTTGCAAATGCTCACCATAATCTTGCAGATGTTTTGGATAAACGATTGGGTGACATGGTGGGAGTCCTTGACCCTGGCATGTCAATCCTCGAGCGTGGAATGTCTGTGCTGGAACATCTGGTGGGAGTGAGGTGTCGGGCAGCTACATCACCTGCTGAAGGTCTACATGAACATGCTATTGCACATGCCCATAGTGGTGGTAGCAGCAGCAGTGCCGCTGGTGCTGTGCAGTCCACACCAGGACACAGCAGGCCATGTGCACATGGTCCTGGACAGTAACAACAGGGACACGAATCCAGTGGATATGTTTCATCAGACGGTACCCAATCTGGACCTCTGCCTGGTAGTGCCCGCGCAACCCCTGGCAGGTGCAGGTCATGTGGCCATGGCTGGACACGGTGAACTATGAAACCTGCCTTGTACAGTCTGCAGCTGTCAATATTACCCCTGTAATGGGCCACTGTTCATATCTGCAGTCCCAAGTCTTCTACACTTTGTACAGATGTCATGCAGTATATATGCATGTGTTGTGCTCCCTCTGCAAATGTATACCATCTGTTGTGTTGGGTTGATGGTCATATCTATGCATGCTGTTGTAAGTAATCCTGAATGCTGTTGACTATTACTAATCCAAATCTGTGTTTAAATTGCAACACCATAGGCTGCATGGGTTTGGAGGTCCTAGCAGAACCTCCTGCCCCACTTCAGCTGGCTATGGCACCGGGTACCAGCACATCTGGGGCCCAGACTTGAACCTCCACCTCTGTTGGCTCTGCACCACCTTCTGGTGGTACCACCACTGAGGATGGGGCTTGTCTCCCCTGGGAGCAGGTCCAGACAGGAACATGTCCACTATTGTACAGTCTCGGACGTGGTGCATAGAGGGCTCAATAAGGGGTTTTGAGGCCAGATACACCATCTCAAGGGCAGAGTGTCACATTTACAGGGTGAGGCTGCCCTTCCTAGACAGCCCCCAGCACTGCCACCTTTGCAGCTGTTTTGGTGCAGTGGTGGCTGCCCATGGCTGGGGACCTCCGTCCCACTGTTTCCATCTGGAGACTCATGGGCTTGTGAATGCCAAACACCCCTCCCCGTCCGAGGTGTATCCCCCCACATGTGTCATATACCGACCCTGTATGCTGTCTTGTCTGTCATCTTAGCCTACCTATCCTCCACGAGCATACCTACTCTCCTTTCCCCACTTCTCACTCTCACCCTACAGAAACAAAAGGCCAATCAGTTCCTAGAACAACATTTGCCCCATACATAGCTGTCCATTTCATACATGTGTCCACTGGAAACATATAACCCTTTTAATATGCATCACAACATACTCCAGTTGTCCTCACCCCTGTCTCTCAGGAACACGATCCTAGTATGCACATGATTCCTAAATGTTCCAGGTACACATGATGCAGGTGACCCCATTGTACACACAACACTACCAGTCCCTCTATGGTTACCCCATTTACCTTTATGATGATGATGATGTTGCACACAGCACCTTGCAAGAGTACTGTTCTCACATAATTATTGGACAGGAATTGTTGTGTTAATGTAAATAACATGCACAGAGTGATGTATATGGCCAATGTACAAATGTTTGTGTGTATGAATGACACATGTCTGTCTCAGGGAGTCTTGATATTACATAGGACAACACCACTACATAATACAGGCGTTGCTGGTGTTTCCCTATTCATTCCTTTGTAATGCTTTGTTGTCACATGGGATGTTCCTGATATATCTATATATATGTATGTATCTATATGCTGGACATAAACACTCACACATACATCTACATGATGGAATACATTTCTTATACTGCTGAATGACTGCGCTGGATGACATGTTTGTGATAAGGTCCAATGTCAGTATATCTGCCATGGCTTAGTGGTAAATCACAATAGCTGTGTGTGCAGGGTCCTGGTTCGAGCCTGGTAGAGGCTGTTTATTTTGTTTCTGGGCAAAACAAGGCCACTGGATATGGTGTGATTAAAGCACATTAAAGCAGTTGTGAGCGGGTGTGCATGGGTTTGCATGGTGCTAAGCAATGCTAACCTCTGGTTACAGTTTCTTACACTCAGTTAACCTCTACATTGATTTACCAGTGTAATACTCGCATACTGGCAGCCATACAGGCTTACACCCGCTTGCTCCTGCACTTGCAAATGCACTGCATTTGGTGTTTGTATCTGACACTCACACCCCTGGGTGGGAGTGAGGACTTCAATATTACCTTGTGATGCCTATTACATTGGATTACATGCCTACAGTATCAGGAATGGCTACCCATTAGGCAACAGCATGCCGTTCAACTGTATGGAATCCGCGGCCTGTCCAGAGTTTGATTCATATTATTGGTGTGTTCCTCTTACAATCTGCACCCATCTGGCTAATACATGGGAACTGACACTCTTCAATACAAACAAGTAATTGGGTTTTGGAACCCACATCCTTCAGCTGAGTCATGCTACTGCATACCTAATATTCTATCATCTTTCTAAGGTTGTCAGTGGAATATGTGCTTTCTGTCCCTATCAGACCTCTCATACAATTGGGGAAAAATACAAACTGAATCAGGGACATGGCATAACAACATCAGGGACACATTTAAATTATTGGTGCTATTAACCTGACACATTGACAGACTCAGAGCATATGAATTTGTGCACATTTTCTGAGGTAAATGACGTTTATAACTTCTTAATTGTTGTTGTTATTCATTACATGTAAATCACCACCTTTCCTCCAAATGTCACTAGTTTTAGGAGGGATTAAGTGGAACAGAGTTAGAAATTGAGTCAAAATCAGGGACGTCCCTGGAAATCGGGGACAGTTCTGAGGTATGGTCCCTATTTGTTCCCCCAATGGTTTATGTCCTGTCCAGTGGATGTGCTCTTAGGGGTTGAGAGGTATGGACATCAGCTATGCCCATTTCGGAATATTACTTACATCCCCGGGGCAGTCCTAATATGACTGCGCCAGCCAACATCTGCACGCCTAGGCCCATAAATGCATACCCATAGTTCCCCCACCTGCCACTCCTCTACAGCACTCATCCTTACTGTGGGTGCAGGTGGGGTATAACACACGACTACACAAAGCCCACTCTCTCCGTGTCAGGACACATGTTGTATGTTGTGTCGACCCATGGGTTATCAGGCTTGCACAACCAACTGGTCTGTGTACATCTACAGCCTGGTTTGATAAGTCATTACTGGGACTGCCTCTGATCATTAATTTTTTGTGTCCCACAAGGGACATCGATGTCTATGTTTCATGATTAGACCTGGCAGGTCTCTCCCACTGGTAGTATCCTGCCAGTGGTCTGGGAAGCAGTGGTGTGTTTACCTTTATTGTGTGTCTGTATGTCTCACTGGCCTAGCTGGGGGGGTTGATGCTACGTGTTACACATTTGTTTATTGGACCCCTCACCCCCATATGCATGGCCTGTGAACATATGTTACTCATAACTGCTGTATCATATCCTAGCTATATACATGTGTATATTTACAGTCACATATATAATATCTATTTACATTACAACATATAGATATATCTGTATATGTATGCATACATGTATGTTTATATTTTGCTGTATATATACATATATATATATATATATATATATATATATATATATATATATATATATATATATATATCACAACATATGGGTCTATGGGTGTCTGCATATGTATATATTTATATGTGGGTATGTATCTGTATTCTGTCTCTGTATATATACATTTGTACTATGGAGAGGGAGAGGCTTATCTCTATGTCGCTATGGGTAGATATACACACACATACCTCTACATATATACGTCTACATCTGGTTATTCCATTCCTTGCCATATAGATTACACTTTGCTGCAGTGGGACTCGTAGTGTGTGCGGCTGCTCGTTGGGCGACGCCTCTGCCCAATGAGCACATTCGCTTACATCCCTAGGGCTGTCCATATAGGCCCACATCAGCCATAACCTGCACACCTAGACCCATAAGTAGTTACCCATAGTTCCCCCACCCATGCCACCTCAACAGCACCCATCCTTACTCTGGGTCCTGGTCTGTTCTGGACACACCACTACACGCTGCCCACTCTCCACTTCATGGGACCCATTTCATACAGTTGTCTCGGCCCATGGGTTATCAGGGTTTCCCACCCTTGTATTCTGAGTATGTATACACCCCAGCCAGAATGTTCGGTCTGTCACCTTCTTTTGAACTTGGCAATTTTTGGGGTGTCCCGCAATGTACGCTTCTGTCTGTGTTCCAAGATTAGAATTCATGGGTGCACTGTGTACCCCCCCAGTTGTATCCTGTCTGTGGTCTGGGGAGCAGTGGACTCTTTACATTGTTTGTGTGTATGTTTCCCATGTCTGGCTGGAGGAGGGTGGATGGTCATGCTACATGTTTCATGTTTCTTGCTTGGGCTCCTCACTTCCATTGTCATAGCCTATGAACATATGTCATCGTTGTGTGCTGTTTCCTATCATAGCTGTATATCTGTGTATATCTACGCACACAAACACACACACACACACATATATATATATATATATATATATATATATATATACATATACATATATATATATATACGTATATATATATATATATATATATATATATATATATATATATATATATATAGATATATATATATATATATATATATATATATATATATATATATATATATATATATATATATATATATATTTATAAATATATATATATATGTGTGTGTGTGTGTGTGTGTCTGTAAAGCAATCGATACCCTGCGCAAATGCACTTACACATGCTTACTGCTGTTTATATATGCTTGACCTGCTTACTAGTGCCTTATTCATTATGACACTGACAGTTCACTCCAGTTAACTTTTAATTGATATTTTGCAGGTTATACAGTGAACAGATTTCGCAATATGTTCATGTACAGATTACCGATGGTAAATGGTATGTGATACAGTGGGATTCGGTACGGGAATGTGTCTTCGTTAGACGATTGCTTTAACCAATACACTATTGCTGTGCTGCTTCATTTGCATATATACCCATATACCCATGGCTCCTGGTTCCCCAAACACACACCCCAACGCTTCGCTAACACTGCAGTCATCCATTCTCCAGTCGGATTCGTGGCGTATCCACACCACTGCACATTGGCCACTCCCTACTCCTATAGACCCATCCCATCAGTTGACTCACTCCACATATTCTCAGAACTCCCAAACGTTTAGTCCACAAACATTGGTGACGTGAGTGACCAAAAGAATACTAATCACAATTTTTGGGTGGTCCCACATGGGACACGCATGTGTTTATGTCAAGATTAGACTCTATACTTCATTACATCTTATTCCCGTTAACATGACACTACAATAAATTAATAAGTATGACTACATGGTAACACACGTGTTACACATGAGAGCCTAATTATGTATGTGTTTGGTGTATATCTTTTACAAATAGACCGGTTAATAATTGGTGTTGCCGTAGCAGGCAGATCACAGGAATGATTCAATGTGTGGGAAAGTCCTCACATTTGATTATTTTCAGCACAGCACTGACTTCGGACATTGTACACACTTCTGTGTTTGAGCAGTTTCGTCCCGTCCCTCTTCTGCACAACCTATTATTCTAGCTACTGTCGAGATTTGTAAGGGCACATTCATGTTATTTATGTCTGCAAATGGAATGAATGTGTTACACAGAATGTACTTCTACATATTGATGTCTGCATGTGTGTATGCATATATATACTTATAACGAACTCACTGACCTCCACAGGGAAGTCCAATTAGAGCCAGCCCATCCAACCCTGGCACACCTGGTTCCATAATTTCATACCCATAGTTCCTCCATCCCACCCGTTTTCAAAATGCATGCATACCATCCATTGTCTACTTGTTATCGCAGCCATGGCACACCTCCACACATTGCCCTCTTCCGAGCATTAGGGACACTACACGTATGTTGTCCCAACCTATGTATTCTCAGGTTCTCTCACCATTTAGTCCTTGAACATACCTGCCCTTGCTTGTGTAATGGTCGGATGGACAGTTATCCTATCAATTTTTGGGTAGTCCCTCCAGGGACTACCTACCCTCTGTGTGTAAAGTAGACTTAGCAGATCAACAATGTTACTCCCACTGGTAATATCCTGCATGTGGTGTGTGTAGCAGTGCTTTGCTCACTCTGCCCAGCTGGATATGACATATGCTGACAGCGCTATATAATACTGGGGTCACTGTTGATTCCCTTCTCATTCCTTTTGTATGCTTTATTGTTACGTTGTTCTTTCTTCATAGATATATATATATATATATATATATTTATATATATAAAATATATATATATATATATATATATATATATATATATATATATATATATATATATATATATATATGTATGTATATATATATATATATATATATATATATATATATATATATATATATATATATATATATATATATAGAGAGAGAGAGAGAGAGATATTATATATCTGTATATACTTATATACATCTCCTATGCTGGGCACTGCTTAGACCTGCGTAAGTGCACTCAGACTTGCTTACTGGTACTTATATGTGTTTACTGCTGCTTATTTGTGCTTACACCTCCTTACTAGTACCTTATTCATTATGACAGTGCTACTTTGCTTGAATGATATTTAAGTTCAATATCTCATGCAATACTCATGTCAGTTTTATGCCAAAACAACATTCATTCCACATGGAAAATGATATGTGCTATTGTTGGGCTCAAAACATGAATGCCTGTTTGTTAAGCAGATGCTTTAAACACTACACTATTGAGACTTACATTGATTCCGCATGTTTTTCTCTATTTAAATGAATATGATGTGTAAGCTACACTTGGCGGAGGGCAGCGATGTGCAGACATGAGGGACAGGGCTCAACATTCCACTATGGACTTGTCCATTTACTACTTCGATTTTATTTCACTGTTTGCGGACACTCTTGTATTCTTAGCATCCACGGACATTGAATTACTGACTTACTATTAGGGGCGGGCTCTACTAGTAGGCATAGTAGGTTTTGCAAGTGTTGGGGGATGTTTACGCCTCCGTAGAGCACTTGTACACACCCCCTGCACTCGCACACATTTCCTGTGCATGTCGAGGGTGTGGCGGCACGCCCTCATACATATTCATATGGTGCTGCTGCGCCATCTGTAGTGAGGATGCTCGGCACAAGGCTAAAACCGTCCTTGCGCCGAGCTTCTTGAATCCTGGGGATTGTGATTCCATAGATAACTTTCAGTCTCAGCACGCATATCTTCATTGTAACAGCAAACATGTATACTTTCTTCTGAAGTGCTTGGCATTTGTAATAGGCAAGTGTAATAGTGTATTCAGATTATGTAGATTCAATTCCCTCAAGTAACCTGTAGATTGACATCAAACACTTATCCTGTCTACATTTGAAATGCAGCAATATTGGCTTTAATGTCATGTTGTTAAGTAAATCTACAGTATCTTTTAAAGCATATATGGAATATGTACACATTCTAAGAATTATTTGTAACAATTCACAGTTATTTTATGCACTGTAAAAGCTCTATAGCTACTATAATAATAAAAGTATATTTATTTTAATAAAGTATGAATGTGACATATCATGGTTCTAATCATCTCTTTTTTTTTTTTGTCTCAAGCAGCCCTTATCTTTCCCTCTCTCTCTCTCTCTCTCTCTATATATATATATATATATATATATATATATATATATATATATATAATTTTTTTTGTGGCTTACCTGGAATCAAACTGCTCTGATCTCACCTTTCAGACAACAAACCAAATGCCTTTTAGCACAGCGTGGTAGGCCAACCACTGTGGCGCACCCTGCCAACCCTCCACCAGCTGCCACATCAAAACCCAGCTCCTCTGGGATGCAACCTGGCAGTACTGCCTCCACGGTACCTGAAGTACCTGTCCCATCCACATTGGATAGCATTGCCCCGGCTGCTGGTGCATTGGTACACTCCAGGAGTATTACTGGAGGCCATGATTATGTCACTTTCCAGGAGCTAACAGGGATGGTATGAGATGTAATAGAAAATGGCCTTGATGCCTGCATCAGCTGCCTGGAGATGTTGCTGATTAAAATAGAAAAGAGACTCCCACTTCAGACTGTCTCACAGAGAACTGAGGAATGGCACAGTGATGACAGTTGTGAGGGTGAGGACTACATTCTCACTGTTTCCATGTTTGATGGGAATATGCCTCTGATGTCCATACCTATCCCTAATCATGATATCCATCAACCATTTGTATCCATCATCATCCCTGTGTCTGTCTTGTTTCTCCTGTCTGTCTGCACCTGCTTCTTCACCTACCCTACATACCTGACCCTCACATTCCTGTCACTTCCTCAACATTCCTATATTTTGAAATCCAGAAGAAAAAAGTGGGCACCTGTCCCACAAAAAATAATTTGTCCCATACATAGCTCTGCATTTCCCATATGCGTCTTCTCAACACACTTGATTTAGTGCAACTGGCTATACAACATCAATACATTGTCAGCCATCTCTGCTGTGGTGACAGTCCAAATTCGTCAAATTTTCTCTACATGTGCATATTACTGTGTTAAAGAAGTAGAAATCTATGGTTCTTTTCTAATTCCCTCCTGCAAATTCATTTATTTCTTCCCCTTTGTTCTTACCCTTGCTTGCCTCCCCATTTCACCACTTTCCTATCTGCCCCAATGTCAAATCTTTAATCTTGTAAAAAAAATAGAATCACACACAACATATGGCCAGAATCGGCCCTAAGAAAACTTCACTTTTTGCTCTCTGTATCTGCACAGAGTTTGGTATCATGCGTCAATACCAAGTGGCGGTGAATGGCTGTTCATTTCCTATGGCAAAACTTGTTGAATTTTTGCCATCGGCCGCACTAGCCTGGTTATGATTGTGAAATGGCGCTTAAAACATGCTGTGTTATAGAAATACAGAGGTAAAGCAGAGTAAAGCCACTTTTTTGAAACAGTTAATCTGACAGTTCTGTACACTGCTGGATGTAACAAAGTGTAACTTCCTATGTGGAGTGTTGACATTAATCATTTAATGGAAGTTTTTTTTTTTGTCCACAGCATCAAGGGTTCAATTCCCTATGCCTCTCATATTATTTCTTACTGAGATGTTATATGTCTATGATATGTTTAATCACCCACATCTTAATATTTCCCCCAGTTATGAGTTCTCATGGAGATATATTGGATACTGGCCAAAACAAATTATTTGCATTGGCATCCATCCCCACAAATACTACATATGTATCCAGTCTTGTTCTGTTTGTCATAAGCCTGTTGTCCCTCAACTAACTATTCTTTACCCTGATGACAATCATGCCATGCTGCAGAACAAGACAGCTTAATAATTAGAACAAAGTAAAAACATGTCTATGAATGTTACATTACAACAAACATTTTATGTGTATGTCCATCCCTCCTTGTATATACCCCATTCACTTCCATCCCCCTTTACATGTGCATTTCTATTAGGTTGATGGATGTGCAGGCCCTCTCAGGATATCTGCATACTGGTATGAGATTCTGCAGATGAATGATACAAACATGTTAGTTTGTTAGTTCCTTACTCCATTATTTATTGTATCTTGTATTTTTTTCTTGTTGTTGTATTTATCTTGCATAACTGCCTGTTACTTGTTTACTTTGTGTAACGTTTATTATGCATCTTATTTATAAGTTGTAAAACACTATAATACTTTGTAAACCTATTATTTTTTCATATGTACTGAGCATTTCCCCCTGGGTCTCCACTGAAAATGGGCTTTCAGCCGAGTTGGACATTTACCTGCTAACAAATGTAAATAAATAAATAAATGTTACCTTGATTCAGTAAGTGCTCTGTGCTCTGGTAGTGTGCAAGCTTTCAAAGTCTGCTGTAAGATTCCAGTTGTGTCATGTTCAGGTGATGATGGATGAAATGTTCATCCCATACTGTATAGAAATTCTCCTTAACTGAAAAAGCATATTGCACACACTTTTCAGGCTATCCAGCCCTACACAAATAGTTAGCATATCTGCTCAGTCATAATAATCAAGTTCAAAATAACTTACTTACAATCCTTTGTCAATTGTAGAAAGCTGTACAGCCAATTAAGTTGTGGCTTGCAATGAGGCCTGCAAAACAGATACCAATTGTACAATGTATTGAGGTAGGCATTACTGTTACAATTTAAGGAAGACACACCCTTTAGTGTAGTCATTGATTGTCACATTTGCAGTCTTGATCACATTTCTTTAGTTACTCACATCCTGACGCCATTTGTAAAAAAAAAGAGAATGATCAGAATCTGAATCCTGGCCCATCCATGGTTTGACTAGGAGATTACTTTTATTACACCCTGTGCCACAGATAAAGCTAGGCAGCAGCTCGATTTTCCACACTCAGTACTGTCCAGAGTGCTGATGGCTGCTCATCACTGCTGAGCCTGTTTGTATAAATGAAGGCGAGCCAAATTAAAATTTTCACTTTTTTCCTTAAGCAGAGAACTGCATTTGCTTGGCACTTAAAGTCACACAAATGGGGAAGGTACAGCTAACAGTTATTTATGTAATAAAACTTCGGCTCCAACATTTCAAACATAGACCACAGCATGCACAACATAGTAACCGCCAGCAATTTCTCAAAAAATATATCTTGCAAGCCTGACACATGTAATGCTAACAACAAACAGATGTATTTTGCATTTAACCCCAATCAAGTCAGTTACTGTATATCCCTACTGGCATACAGTTTGGCAATGAGCACCAGTGGACACTGGTACTTCATAAGTCCAAGTTGCACTTTGAATCATTCATGCACTAATACTTTGTCATCATCCACACAAATCAGCTTCTCGGCGATGTGCTTTTTGAAAAGATGTATAGCATGGCTAGCTAGTTGCTGGGCTGTAATCCTCCAATACATGGAAATGCAGTCATAAACACAAGAGAAGGGCAGTGATGTGTGCGTCACTGACCACATACTTTATGAATACATGTGTGCCCTGCAGCAAAGCACTTCCAAATGGATTGGGGCATTGTCAAGCAGACTCCAGCACTGCAGAGCATAAATACAGTATTACATTTGATGTGTTTATAGTGACACTGGACACTGGACATCCATGCTCATATCCCAATGTGGTAGTGCTAGTCTTATGTTTCTTGGAATACAGTTTCTATACCTACACATGTTTGGTATTCAAACCTGACATAAGGCAACTTGTGTGTGTGATTGGTGTTATATTACATTCATTGTGTAATGTCTTGAATCTCTTTTCATTTGATTCCCTCTCAGGGGAAGCTTTTGCATGGGTTAATGTATCCACTGTCCCCTTTTTCCCTCTGTCCACATACCTTCCTTTCTGTAAAACACCGAGGATGTCATCATCTCAAACATACATATACACATCATGAAGTATAGTCCCTCTATGACTCTCTACAAACCATCTCCAGATCACTGGATATGTGATTGCTAATTATGTCTTTTCTAATTTCTCCAAATCTTTTGGGTTTCTAATACCATGATGGGAATGGACTCCATTCCTAAGTCAAGGTATGATTAAAGCTCATGAAACTGGTATTGTTTCAATCTTTGGTGTCAGCCAGAAGTGCTCTTCGCAGCACCTGCAATGTGCCCAGTAATGCAGTATATCAACATTCTATATGGCTGTGTCATGCAACCATCATAGTGACACATGCAGTATGACACAGGTATGTATAATTCTGTCGTGGGGTCATGCACATGTCACATACGGAAGGAGACAGTCTGTATTACATCAAACACATACACACATATGCACAGACCCCTACTATCTTCCATCACATAGCTATAGTGATTTTGTTTAAATGGTATAATAATGGCTAGGATTTTATGTGCTCTTGGCTGGTACCCTAGCAGTGTCCTATTACTTTCTGAACATTGCACATGCCAATGGTACTGTCATCCACATGTGCTGTATTGAAGTGTGGATGGAGTGCATCCCTACAACAGTGTATTCCAATCTGTGATTTGAGTTACTGTATTGATGGCCGCTGCTGACATTTGGTTACATGTTCCTTCCATAACTGTTGTAGTAATATGCCTCCTGAGCACTGTTGACTTCAGATGATGGTTTGTATATTGTTACTTTACTAAGGTATGTGTTCTTGTACTGCAATATATCAATATTCTATATGGTTGTGTCATGTAGCCATCACAGTGACAGATGCAGTATGACAGTTATGCATATGTATACCTAGCATCAGGAAATGTTATCTGACATACAGCAATATTACATCATATTGATTACACGGTTACATATGCCTGGGTTCATCCACATGTTGTAATGCTGTTATTTAGACAAAAACTTCTTGTACGCAATAAGAAGAAGAAGAATCCAGAGGTAAAGTACAGTGAAAACAAGTGCAAACATCCAAAAAAGAGAAAAATCCACTGTAAACCATGGAACACCAAACTGAAGTTAAATACTTTAATATGTTTATTAAAGTATTTGACCTCAGTTTGGTGCTATGTGGTTTACAGTGGATTTTTCTCTTTTTTGGTTATTTAGACAAACATATGACACGCAGAGATTCACTTGCAACTTTAGGGAATTAATTGTATGCACTACTGTATTGCTTTTTACAAGGATTATACAGGTGTTCCCCAGCAGCATTGTGTGACTGCCAGCATTTGTTTTATCAACTGTTCTGCATGAGCTGCATCCACCTCAGTTGTTATGTCCCCACATATGATGTCAGAGCCCTCCTTCACACATTTCCATATATAGGCATATGATGTGTAACTGATGTAATTACATGAAATAAGTAAGAGCTGTATGACTATGCTAACATTTCCACTGTGTCACATGTGATCCAGACCCAAGTTTTTATTTGGAAATGATGTACAGCCCGATGTCCAATTGTAGCACAAGTACAGCTATAGTGTGACTGTACTGTGTCATGGACATACCATTATATCACATCGGTATTACCACATGATAGTTTGCATGAACACATATGGATGCATGTAAGAATTTCATGGCAGTGTAACATTTTCATTGGCAGTGTTGTGGGACAGTGATCATGTGACACATGTGCTGAGTGGTGACACGTAGTTATACAGGGTGCTCCATGTTGTGTTTGGTTCATGTACAATAACACAGTGACAGCTTCCTTGATGATTGACACTAGACTTTGTACTGCTGTAGTTTCTGTTCACATGGGCATAGTCAATGCATTGCATCAGTCTCACATCGTGCTGTACCATTCATTATAACAGATCACTTCTTAATTCACACATCAATTGCAGTTGCTTCAGACAATATATATTTCTATTACTTGTGGCAGATGCATGTAATACATAGCTGTGTGTAGGGAATGTGTGTTGTTTGTAAGTGTTGTTATCCATATGGCCAAAACCTATGTTAGCCAGGGATGCTTTAGTCAAGTGTATCACATTTGGCACAGTGAGCTCCCACACATTCCAGCCATACAAAACTATTCTTTGGGATGCATACTCATTAGGGTTTGATGGTGCAGACTTCCATTCAAGGTGTTGTGCTGGATGCTTGTGTGATACGTCTTTCTGTATTGCACCTGGTAAATACACAGTTTAGTGACAACTTTGATGGCATGGGTTTGTTTCTTGAGGTGTGAAACGACATTTGGCTACTCTGAACTGTCAGTATCTAGTGCTTTTACTATTGCTGTTAAGATGCTGATAGTGGCTCAGAAGGAACTGCAATACATCAGTTAGTTTGCCTTTTTAACACCTGAATAAAAATAAACATTAATAAACAGATTCCCTGGATATGAGGAAATGAGAGGTTTATATAGCGTAGAAGCAGCAATGAGTCAATTAAAATATAGGGAAAGAACCATCCAACAGAACTGTTATTGCCAAGTCAACAAACACTCCAAAAATATCTAACCACCTCGGAAACAAAGCATGGAAACAGAAAATCTGGATGAGATTTAAAAAATACATTTGTTGACACGAAATGTTTAACACTTTCGTCTCTCTTTTCTGAGACTTCATCAGAACTGTAAAAAATAGCCATTCACTACCCCATTGGTCAAGTATTCCATCAATCACATGTATCATAACATATTCTCCAAAGTTAATTATTCCAACCCTAAAAAACATTGAAATAGTACTTAAATAATGCTCTTCATGGTTTTGTTTATAAATTACCATAAAACCAATTTCATAAATCATCCTTTAAACATTCGGTCAAAAATACATACATATATTTAATTAATAAAAATAATAACCCAAAAATGTCTAAAAACGGGTAAACTTTATATAACCTATTTGTATTTTATATACATCATAAACCATTTCATTTTTAGGGCAGCTGGGTCATATAGGTATTCCACAAGCAAAGGAAATATAGCAAAACATGTCTGTAATTTAGCTGCTCTTGGTTTTCAAGACAGGGATCAAGGAAACTTAATAATGTTATCAATGGGATACTTGACCAATGGGGGTAGTGACAAAGTGTTTAAAAAGTTGTAATGGCTGTTTTTTGCAGTTGTGATGAAATTTTGGAAAGGAGAGACAAAACAACTGGTGTCAATAAACGTGTTTTTAAATCTCATCCCAGTTTTCTGTTTCCATGGTTTGTTTCTGAGGTAGATAGACATTATTAGGAAAAAAAGATCAACAACACAAAATCAAATTACCTAAGCAAATATGCTTAAGCCATAAGATAAATGACAATGGACAAGAGAAAGAAGCCCACACTAAGCGTACACAATATGTATTCAAGAACATTCTTATCACATTTTGTTGTGTTTTCTAGTCACTCAGAAAGATTATACTAAGTGTACATGTAGTCTACACTTTCTGGTAACCTTTCTGAATCTCTGTCAATATTTAAAGGTACAAGAATATCAGTAGGAAAACTAAAATTAGAAGAAAGAAGGTGTGCGTTATGTTTCGGTTGTCTGTTCACTCAGAACAGTATACACTTGTGTACACTTAGTGTAGGTGTTATTGAATCCTATTTAGTAAGCATCAGTACTAGCTTCAGGCAAACAGTATACTTTTGCATATGTTGCTTAAATTTGTTTTTAGAGGCCCAGTGATTTTGCTGTGTCCCTATCCTTGATAAAGAGAGAAGGAGGTAAAAAAAAAATCAAAGAGCCGTAGTAATTTCAGATATTCTTTATATTCACACTAGAACCAATTATTTTTCTTCTTTGCCTTCTTTGCATGTTTTAGTTTGTTACACGCATGAATAAACCTTGTAGGAACATTTTCTTTTGCAAGACTCAGACAAAGAACTGTCTGATAGGAAACACATGCTCATATTTAAATAACTTGGTACTTGAAGCAATGCTCATAGGAGCATAGGATTCAACAGTGTTCTCAAGAGTTGGGGTAGATACCTAAATGAGTATTCAAATCATAGTGCTCTGTGGAGTGGGAGTAGTAAGACGAGCCCCTTCTTTGCAATGAAAAAAATCATGAAATGGACACGTTTTAAATCATAACAAGCCAAGAACAGGCTCTCATTTGTTAATGCATTTTTTTAATGTAAACTAAACTCGAGGTTTCAACAATCGATGGTTCACTGAACTCAATCGACATCTTGAAGTGGTGATTCTCATAACTATGAGAAACCTTTCACAAGATCTGCCTGCTTTCTTGAGTTATATTCCCTACTAGAATCATTCTGGAGGATATCAGATTACAGATGATAGTTGTACTATTCTTATGGGCTTGCTAATTACTCTCGGTTTAGCAGACTCTATTATAGAAGCCAGTTATTGTGCATATTTACTGAAGATGCTAGGTTCTGCTAGAAACACAAAATGTTTGAGGCCCCGGTAAACTCTAAAAAAACTTTAGTGGGATCTACTGGTGTCCTTCAGGAATGATGTATGTCATTTGACCAGCACTTGTTGTGTCTCCAGATGAAATGTACTGCAAAATCAATACCTGCTAAACCAGTTTCAGGTGTTATTCCTGCTTTACACAACAGTCCATCCCCAGGAGAATACAGAGTTCCAGTACACTATAAGGAAACTTGCCCCTGAAGATGACTTGGGGATTACCTAGGTGCTTTTTATGAAAAATATGCAACTAGGGAAAGCTGCTTATAGTACTACAGTAGCCATGATCTCCTACATGGATTTAGAGGTCTCTGATGCATGTGCATTCCAGAAATTAATGCAAAGGTCATAAGGGCTGGTGGCACTCCTAATGGTCATTTTGGGTGGACAAATCAGTGAAAGATCAAATGGCACATTTGCTGCATATTTCGAAGATGTGTATAGAATCCTGCATAAAGAAAATAAGGAAAATGTTGGAAATGTTGTCAGCAGATTAATTTAAGAAGACACTCCCTTGTAAAAAGAAGGTATGTATACCATTGTGGCAGTCAGTCCTCTGCACAGCCAGTCATTGCATCATACCATTTGGGAGTAGGTGAAGTTACAGATTACGAGTTAGACCTAGATGCACAAAGAGCTAGTAAAAGGTATTCTGAACCTATGGAAAGAAATGCTATAATATGAGAAATTGTGTTTTTAATTAGCAAGGAGAGGACATATGATAGTAATATTATGCACATTAACTGTTTATTAGTACTAGTCAGCAGTATGTTAAACAAAGTCTACCAGAGAGTGAACCAACAGAGTGTGATAATGCAGGATGTTTCACAGTTGCAAATCTAGACCCTGCCATCTATCACTATGATAGTTACCAACTTATGAAATGCACTATTGTGGTTGAAGAGAAAGAACTACAATGGTTGACTGAGGATGCATTATTTCCCTAATTACAATATTTTTGTAAGTGAAAAACTTAATAAGTAGAAAAAAATGAGTGATGCATGTAGACAAAGACTATAATACAAATATAAATGCAGACTTTTTTGGGTAACATTTTTTATGCTATAGAACTGGTACTTAACTCATCTTATGATATAAATATTGGCCAGGATTATCCTCAGTTTACAGAACTCTGGAAGCTATGAAAGGAAAAATGTATAGCCAGATGTATTGCCAGAAGTACAAATCTCATGCAAAGAGAAAAACGTAGGGTTGTAAGACACCAACTGGCTATGGGTAGAAAGGATGCTGAAAGACTCCTGAAAGAAGTGAGTATGGGAAGTTACAAGAAGTTTGAGATTTACCAAAAGTCACCAGCAGTTAAAGTGATAAAAAATGATAGTGTTGATACTGACAGAGAAAGTCCTCCAAGTAAGAATGCATTAAGGGAAATAAAAATCGAGACTTAGAAAGTGACATGTTTCTCATACTGTACAAAAGAATAAAAGAGAACCGGAACAGTGCCTTTACCTTCTGTCTGCTATACTGAGGAATAGAGCTAATCTGAAGCAGAAACCCACATCAGAAAGAAAGCAGGTAAAACCACTTCCACCTTGGAAGAGAAAGGGCAATGGAAGAAAGGACCACAGCCTGCACTTCAGGGAAAATTAATTAGGAAAATATTGACTCAACTGACCATCAAAAAAAGGATTTTAATTTCAGGAAAGTATAGATGGACTGCAAAACCTAAGCAGAGCTGCCCAGAAAGCAGACAGAGTAGATGATGAACCAAAGAACAGAACACACCCACTCTATGCTCCTACTTTGAGCTAGCAAACGATCTGTACAGGTTTATGGGTTCATCAGTGTATATAGGCTAACAACCACTAAGGCCCTTATAAGCTTAGCCATGCAGCCCAATTGGGACTTACAAATTTGATTTATATAGTGGCAGATGTAATGACTGCTTCTGTCCATCAGAGACATAAGTGCAAGACCAGGGAAGAATTTCTGATTACCCATCTACTGGACCAAGTTGCAATTAAATAGCTTGACATGGATGAGGAGCCAGTTCTAGAGAATGGGAATTCTCTTTGAAACATGTCTGTCTCCCCAACATGTCCTATTTATGGCACAAGCAAACTTTAGGTATGCAATCCTGATGCTGTTTACAAAAGGTTCATCAAAACAGGGTGTAGGAATACCTTGTACACCAAGCAAAGATCACTTCTCAGAAGTTTGAATGACAGTGAGTAAAGAGACAGGGCTTTGAGGCAATTATTGTAGGACATTGTGATTACTCCCTATATTCTTTTTAGAAAGGTACCTTTGTGGATGTTCCAGTTGCTGCATGTGTCTGGTTAGGTACTTACAGAAGGGGGGATTATATTTTATAAAGGGTCTGATGAAGGCCAAGTACAATTGTACAATGACCTCTCTCTCGGCCTAGATGCAATGCTTTTACATATAATTTGAGCAACACACAAGGATTTTCTTATTACCTTGGACACATGTTGATTGAAGGCTAGATTACTATCTACATGAGCTCCCAGATCCCTGACTAGTGAATTAACTTTTAGGGGGGTTTATTGATGATGTAGTTACACAGGGTAGCTGACTTCCCAAAGGATACTATAACACATTTTTGGCATTAAGTTTCAAGCCATGGTTTTGGCACCAAGCGTCTGTCTGTCTGTGTTAGACTTTCATAAAAGGTGTTCTCATCTTGGGGGATTCAGTGAATGTTCCCAGTTTGCAATCATCTGCAAAACTGGTCAGCCAGAGACCTTTGACATTGGCTTTGACCTTTAAGAAGTAGATGCCAATAAGGAGTTGGCCTGGCACAGAGCTCTGAGGGACTGCACTGGTGACTAGCCTCTTTCTGGAGGTGAACTCCCTGATCCTAAGTTCTTGGGTCCTATCTGTGACCCAGCTAGTTATCCAAAGTGTTATAAAGGGGTTTCTGCCTAGGTCCATATGTCTCTTGACAGTGCCCAAGTGGGTTATTGTATCAAATATTTTAGCCAGATGTAGGTAGGCAGTATTCACCACTTTTCCCTCATCCATTGCCTTAGTGACCTTTTCAAAGAAGTCCACCAGATTCAGTAAGCATGACCTTCCCTTGAAAAAGCCAGACTGGGATGGATCCAGTGTCTAGAGGTCTTTTATGTCCTTGTTGATAATGTCCATGATATTTCTTTCCAGGGCTTTGGAAATAAGACTAGTCAGATTAATGCAGCTGTAATTTCCAGGATGTGTTGAATGCCCTCCCTTATGAAGGGGAATGACCATTTCAGTCCTCCATTCATGTGACATACAGCCTGTTTTAAGAATATAGTTAAGTAATGACTCCAGAGGTCCTGATAAGTCATATTTTAAATTGTTCAGGAGGCATCTTGGGATGTTATCACAGCCCATTGAGGCTGTGTTCTTGGCTTGTTCTGGAAACAGAAAAAATTAATTGCATCACTTCTGTACTTTATATTCTGTGATTAATCTTTTGAGAGCTAAGTGACATGGTCAGGCATCCCTCTTAAGATCTAATCTTAGGATCATAGGACGTTACTAGGCTAATTGCCTTAGGGGTTTTACAAGCCTAGCTGAGTACAACCCCTATTCCCAAGAATATCAAGGTATT
Source organism: Protopterus annectens (assembly GCF_019279795.1). Taxonomy (NCBI): domain Eukaryota; kingdom Metazoa; phylum Chordata; order Ceratodontiformes; family Protopteridae; genus Protopterus; species Protopterus annectens. Next base: position 998,539,131 of record NC_056745.1, on the reverse strand, counting down.
AAGTGGAACGAAGGCAACAACTGCTGCCCCTGTCCAAGAGGAACTCAGATGAAACTCCTGGGGTGAATTTGCATTTTCCCATCCAAACATTCAAATTAAGCTTAAATAAGGTGAGTGAGGAGGTTCTGCTTCACCTGAGCTGGAAGTTTTTTCCAGAGGAGACGTAACGTCTGTGAGACATATCTGTCTCTCCAGCAAGTCCTGTTGATGTCACATACTAGGCCGAGTTCCCTAGCGGGAGTTCATCTTATACCATCAAAGAGCATGTTGTGATAATTGTTGGACCTGGCAGATCTGCAGGCAGATCTGCAGGTATTTTGAAACTCCTGAGTACAGTTTTGCTTACATTCTGACTGAAGCAGATGGTATATTTGCTAAAGTTTGAAACCTGGGCATATTGTATCACAACAAACTGTTCGACATCTCCTTGCAATTATACTTCCAGTCCTTGTAGATCAACAGATATATCAAACCTTTTTTGTTTTAAGTACTAGTTCAGATGAAAAACTAAACACATTCTATGTTTATATAGCAACCCATGAACACTTGCAATACCTTGAAGCCATATGACCTAAATGCAATTAATTACTTAGGAAAGTAAAAGTAATTTCAAGTCATCTACTAGCTATAAAGTCACTAAACAGAAACAGCTCCCAGCATTTTTGATACACAAAGAAAGGAGTTCTGGATAAGCCCTACAGGAATAATAACTAGGATGTAACATTAGATTTTGTTTTCAAAGAATGAGACTTGATTACAATAACATTTCAATAATCTCAAAATCACAAGGATGTCTGGTAGGAGTTTTATTACATCTTAAACAAAAGCCTTACGGTGAACTTATTTTGGAAATCAGAGACAGGCTAGCTACTTCATCCTGAAGGTCATTTGGCCTCTTCAGTTCTATTCACTCTTCTCCCTACTTTGTATTTCAATAATTCAGCTATGTCTTTTTTAACATTTTTTTCCTTTTGCATGCATAAACATTACATATATGTTATCCTTCTTTATACTGTCATTCAGTCCAACATTAATTGCTTAATTCCTGCCTTCCATTCTACCTCACTCCTCTTCCTGAACATTATTCTTCATGTATTGTTCCTACAAATTAAATTTATCTGTATGTGATTTTCTTCCTTTCCTTTCTTAAAGACCCCACTTATTTCTTTTATCACTTTTACAATATTCAGTACTTCAAATACAGCTGAGTGAAATTTTGATATCCATTTTATAGTAATTGTCATTTTGGCAGCTAACTGAATTAAACAAAACAAGGCCTTACTATGTCTAGGCAGTTTAAATCTTGTGTTCCAGCTCAAAAGAAATCACTTCCTTAGGTACAGCCAAATGTTCTCTGAATATTTCTAACAGACTTCTCTGTAAGGATTTTTTTAAAGTCTGACAGCTCATCATATTCCCAGTTACCTCTTTCTTCCCTATCACACATTCAAGGCTTGCTATCTAATTGAAGAAAAATTCTTTGAAGTCAGAAAGAGTTATAAAAATGACAATGCAATCACTTCCAAGCAATAATATTTTGTTAGTGATTATATCAATAACAAAATATATGTTCTTTATAATGGCTTGGCCCACATCTCTTTATTAGTTAGAAGCATTGGTGCCCACACTAACATGTCTTTCCTTTCATTCACCAGTAATACTGAGCCTATTCATGTAAGCCTTTTGTTTTACATGTCTTGAATGGACAGCTGTGGACTCCATCAGAAAAATTATTTATTCTTGTTGTTTTTAGCTTAATAGATGCTTATGTTCAATTCATATGCACATAAAAAATGTATGTTTTAAAGAGTGGTATATTGTCTGTTTCCTGGTCTTTATAAGTATAAATCTGGAAGTCTTAAGCATTTCATCCATACCTTGTCACTTTTCTAATCTCTGTTTGGCTTCTAGATTTACTTTGTTTTCTAAGAACAGGAACACTCATCCATCTACCTGTTTAAGTGAAAAAAATACTTAAACGTTCAACATGGTGTCTTTATTCCTCCCACAGGGAGGGTATCAGAGAGTGAAAGTCATCTAGATATGCTAGCACAAGTGATTTTATCTGGTCTAATCTTCTATATTCTGTTTCATACCTGATAGGAAGGAGGCTACTAGTGCTAGCCAAGTATCCAAGTTTCTGGAGTGTTTCCATCTCACACCTGTAAGGCTTTACCAAGTATTTTTTTAGAAAGAAAGGCTCAGTCAGCATTAAAAGCAATACCTGAAGTTAAAGCCCCAGGCCCAGATGAATTTAATGTAGAGTTTCACAAAACACTTCAACATGTTCTTATCTTTCCTCTCACCAGCAATAACAAGCTATGCTTAATACATAGGACTTTCCATCATCTTTTAAATGATTATTAATATCATATAACATAAACCTGAAAAATTGCAGTGAAAGGGCATAATTATCACCTGCTTTACTTAATATTGTAAGCAATAATTAAGGTAGTAAGGTTACAACTACTACTTCTACTACTAATTTATCTTCATCTGGTAGTGACTGTAAAAGAGCAGTCAAGCACAGACCATTTGAGAGTCCTCATTCATACCTCAGCTCTCTGCTAATCCAGCTTTGTAAGCTCTGTTACACCCCTAGGAAATGTTAAGCTCCATTTTACAGGGTTGCTTATGGAGGATGGCCTAATGGTTAAGGTGTTTGCCTTACAAACACAAGGTGCAGGGTTTGAGTCTCACAAGGTATAATTGGCTAAGCTTAAAATGGCTCGCAAGGGCAGTTAGCTTAGTAAGAATCTATGTAATCTATGAATCTTCATCTATGAATCTTTTCCAACATTTGCCTTTAGCATATACACTATAAGGACCGTTTAAGCCCTAATCAACAACCTGCACACTTTTGTTCTCACAAATTCAAATTTATCTTAGTTCACTTCTTTGTTAAGAGGTACTAATCAAGACTTTGTTCTGTCCCCAATGTGATTTCTGATAACCATCAAACATTTATTCTGACATATTATTTCCATTTATGAACTAAGGGGGTTTAGATTTTCTGTAGGAGTAAACCAAGATTGTGAGTTTTAATGATGATTATATCATCTTTTTTAATAACTCCTTAACAGATATTCCTCCAACAGTTCAGCACTGTCAGACTTTTATAAGATGTGCAGGCTGTAAATGGCCTTTAATAAGTCTGAACTCTTTATTGTAAACCCTCCAGTTCAGGATATGAGGAAAAATATGCATTTCTGCTGAAACAGATTCATCTCCTCTGAGACAGTCTGAGCTAACCTGCAAGAGAATGTCATGAGCAGTACCTCTCATGTCACAGTCATCTGCTGCAAGTGATAGCAAATTCAGCATCTTGAGCAATGGCATATGATAAGCATACAAGTTATTTTTCAGTGCAATAAAAAATGTGTTGTAATTCCCTAAATCCCTTGGACACATTTATTTCCCTCTACATTACTGCCAAACATTATATATATGTGTGTGTCTGATATATATATATTTATATATATATTTATGGGTCCCCTTCACATGGTCAACTTTTCATAAAATCAACTTTCATATGGCTGAAACCATATGATCGACTTTTGAAAAGCTGACCATGGGGAACTGCTATCTCCGCACAGTGCAGAATGGGAAAATTTCGCACTTCCGCACTGTAGGGTGATCTCGGAGTTGGTATATTTAAGTTACGAGGGGTGTGGGGGGCAGAACCCCCCATGGGGGGTGCAGGGGGTGTAGCCCCCCTGCTAACAGTTTAAGGTAAGTGTTTTTTGTGTGTTTATGTTTACTTTACGTAGTCGGCATTCTGAAAGGCGATCATATGGTCTCGGCCATATGAAAGTCGACTTTCTGAAATGTCGACCATGTAAAGTAGACCTATATATATATATATATATATATATATATATATATATATATATATATATCATATGTATATAGTGTGGGTTGTATGGTAGCATGAAGTATTCAAACACTGTAGATTTGGTACAAGCTACACATACAGGTGTTATGAACCTTTATGAATTTTGCAGAATCACACCCTTTATTAGTTTACTGGTCCATTCAGTCCCCATATAACATGATGGTGGCCAACTGAGAAAGGGAGTCATTAGACAGCTATCAGGAGATATTCAATTTATATTTATTTATCTATTTATTTGTGTCTCCTTTTACTGCCCTGACCTCATTGTGTATGCCCATTAACAGACATAAGATTTGACATGCAGTGGACATTAAGGAGGAGAGTATCACCTGTGTCCATGAGTGATGTAACCTGCAGGAATAGCCATGGACTCCCCAAAGTCATTCCTATCAACTAAGAGAAGGTGTTTCAGAGTATCCAAAGTTTCCTCAGTGTAAGCTCTGTGTTCTTTGTTTAGTCCTGGAGGAAGTCTATAAAGGTAGCAAACGAAAGGTACAATAGCTATCATTAAATGCTGACATTAAAGATACCAGAGAATACAACTGCCATCAAGAACAGCTAACATCTATTTTATAAATGCATTTTAAACAGGAACATCTACATTAGCAATTGTGTATAATTGTGCCCCAGAATGAAGAACATGCCACTGACTTAGACAAGCCAGAAAAATATAGGTCATATATTACATTTCATTTCATTTGTAAAAGTCCTTAAATAATACTGCTAATAGTTACAAAATTGGTGAAATATGAACTTAGTTGTTTTGACTAATAGGACTCTTTATAGCTGCTTTGATATTTGAGATTGGTTTGCTGAGATGTGCCACCTTTTGAGGCCCAAATTAATACATTTATTATGAAAGCATGAGATTTTGCAGAACAATCTGTATCCCCAAATAACACAGAAGACTACCAAAATAAATAATCTTTCCTGTTGATTTATATATCATAGTAAGATATTTAAAATATAGTATCATAGTTTAACGTAGCATTTTGTGGAAAATTTACAATATAATTTTTTCCTACAGTATCAAAATATTTACCATGTTTTTATGTTTTCTTCCAAGAACACAGCTGTCTAAATCTGCACTGTCTGCCAAAACCCTATCTATAAGATAGTCATTATTGTACTGCAAATGCTTACAAAATGATTCTTAATTTTGTGAACTCCGATGTACCCACAAAAAATCTGGGCTGCAAGCATTTTGTAATCAACGCAGCACTGCATTATTTTAAACAATCACAAAGAAAAATAAGTAACGCTCAAGAGAATTTTGACATTAACATGGGATTGTTAGTCATACAAAACTGTACTGTATGGAAGCCTACATGAGAACAGTAGAAAGTACCATGAAAAAATACAGACTTCTAAACTCTGAAATAAATGTGTGTATCTTAAAAGAGCACCTTTGTACTACTTTGCTCTATTACCCTATGTTTTATTCTTTATTTCCACAATATAAAATCACAAGTATTGGCACACACACGCATGAGTACATGACATCTGTTTACTTCTTTGATAACTGTAGCATGTCATTATAAAGTGGTCTTTTGCAAAAGTGAAAGTTAAGTCTTAAGGTAAAAGGTTAAAGGTGAAATCAGTTTGATCACACAGGTTATTAACCTCAGTTCACCAATTTCCTCCATGTTTTTTGTTAGCTATAGTTGTAGGCAATAGAAGGAAATGGACACCTAAACCACATTTTTCAAATAATAAGGGGTCAGCTCCTCTTGAAAGAATTCCTTAAGAAACACAGCTTGTTTGCCATGGGCGTTCATTCCAAGTAATTAGGTATCTAGTTTGGGATGAATAGGAAAATGTTTTCAAGTACAGAAACTTTACATATTGAATTCTACAGAACAATAGCGCTACTGTTGAAAGTATACAGAGGAATTCAAAGGAAATAATTACTTTCAAAATAAAAAATAATAATGTCAGCCAAGTGTGTTTTCTGATGCATAACGTCTGCCATCATTTACAACAAAATATAAGTACAGGTAGCCTTTATTTAATAATAAAAAATGACACCTGTTATTGAGCATAGAAAACCATTTGCTTTTAAACTTTATTTTCCTGCTCATCAAAAAAAAAAAAACTGCATAAATTCTAAGTTGAATATGGAAATTGTTGAATGATTTTCAAGATATATTTATTTATTTTATTTGCTTGTTTATCTTTCTTATCCAGGAAAGCTCACATGGGATAAACTTTTTTTCAGAGGAGGTCTGGGGAGGAAAGTTCCACATTTAGCACCACTTTTAACATATACATAAAATACAGTTGCATGATATTGGAAGTGATAAAAAATATAGGTAAGTGTACATACATGAAAGAAAAAGCTTTACAACAGCTTGCAGAAACATCATTTAGAAACAGAGCATGTACATAGTTTGTGTGGGTATAAATAGTGTTGATCATTCATTAGAAATAGCCATAAGACTATATATAGTAGAGAGAGATATAACATTGCAGAAGATATTGCAATATCATCTGGAATTTCTAGTAATTAAAATAACAAAAAAAAGAGGTGGCACTATGGAAACATTAGAAAGGGGGAAGGTGGTTAATAATGTAGTATAGTATGATATGATAGTGGTAGAGCAACTATGAATAATATGGTACAATAGTATAACATATTATAGCATAACATAATAATACTCATCATTTTTACTGCTTTTATACTAGCACCATGTATATAAATGGAATAATAATGCAACAGAATACAAGTTGCTACAGACAGAAAGATCATGAATTATTTGGGTAAAAAATGTATTTTAAATACTGTTCAGGATCATCTGTTCAGATGCCTAGCATACCACATGATATGTGAAGAAATGGCCAGCACTGTGGTTTTTACTGTAAATAAAGAAACTGTTTCAACTGCGTCTTTTGAAACTATAATTTTGCTTAGCATTATGCTTGCTTGGCTGCTGCATTGTATAACAAAAGCTTATGTTGGTAAGACAGACCCCAGGATTAAAGCAAGCTCTGCATGGTGTGCAGGAATAGTGCAAGAGCTGCTGCATGCAATATGGCTGATAAGCGATCCAGGAACGAGCTCCTGAGATGTGCACGAATGCTCCTACACTATTCCTGCACAGAAAAAGCCCCTGTATGCTAATTACCCTATCTGCAGATGAAAACCATGCAAATGAGGTGAATTAGCAATCCAAGAAGCAGGCAGGCATCTGTGCAGGAATAGAGCAACCTGCAGAAATGTATTTGGCTACTAACCGAGTACATTTCTGCAAATTACAAAATGGAGGCATGACAGCATTAAAGAAAGCATGTATTCAATGTAGTAGGCATGCCAATGGCCAAATATATGGCCAATGGCATGGTGAATAGTTGCAAAATTATAAAAAAAATAAGTTTTATTTTTTTTTGGCCGATTTTAGCCGTTTAAGCGTAGGGCAGTGATGCGCAAATGGGATCGGCCCGAAAATAAGAAAAACAGTTGGAAATAAGCTTTTAAACCAAAATCAGCATTCTGCCATAATAGTCAACGGCATGCATAATACCATGGAATAGTGGCTGCTAAGGGGGACAACTGAGTGCCAGTTTTGTAACCATGCATTAGCAGTCAGTTTTATACAGATGAGGGGACTGATAATGAATCACAGATTTCCCCTCACAGTTAGATTGCACCCAACTGTGTAGGTGCAGCAACACCATGGTATAAGCATAAGAGGTAGATGACCTCATAAGGGGGAATGTCATGCATGCTGTTAGCTTACTGAAGCTCTGTGGCCCATGTTTGCCCTTAGCTAAGCACAGGTAAGGAAGGGGGTTTGTCTGAGGCTCCCTAGCAGTGTTAACATTGCCTAAACAGGTGTGCATGCCATGCATCAGGTTTTAAACAAAAAATAAAAAATAAAAAAAAAAAAAACAGGAAACAGCATCTCTGAGCACTGGGTATGTGCAGCGCGCCTCGGGGATTAAACGGGAAGGCAATGAGAAGGGAAAACAGCAGTAGGAAGGTAATCAAGGAGAACTAGCATAGCTGGCAGGTGAAATGTACCAGAATCAGCCAATTACACAGGCAGCAGTCTAGCCCAGTCCAGCACACTACTATAAACTATGCAAACACCTTTCACTCTGGTTTTTCCCACAAACTCTACACCACTGGTGTACACAGATGGGGAAATTTTATCTGACAAAACTAACAAAATGATAGGGGCTGCTGTTGCTCTCATGCATCAATATGTGGAAGATGCTGAGGGTAGTAGAGGATGAGAATACTGATGACCAGCCCACAGTGAAGAGAAGGAGAAGGCTGTACAGACCCAGGGTAACCTACCAGAGACTACATGAGCTGGAGATAGTTGAGCGCTATAGGGTGGGTAGGGACATCCTACAGCAAATTGTTGAGCTGTGCCAGAAACACCTCACACACAGAACCAACAGAGGGGAACCCATCCAAGTGGACACCAAGGCATGTGTAGGCTTAAGAATACTAGCTAGAGGTACCTTCCAAAGGCCAACTGGGGATATCATGCAGATCTTACAGGCATCAACATCCAGGGTACTCCACCAGTTCCTGGATACCATGTCAGCACATGCCAGTGAACACATATATTTCCTCAACACCCGTGAGGCATTGACCAGTATATGCATCTCTTCCACCAAATAGCAGAACACCCTGAGGTAGTGGGACCTATAGACTGCATGCACATACACATCAAAGCACAACCCGGTGAGTAGGGTAGCGTCTACATAAACCACAAGGTGTTCCCCTCCATCAACTGCCAGGTCATGTCCAAGGGCATTATAATGAATGTGTGTGCTGCCAGCCCTGGAAGCTATCACATCTCCCACATCTGGCATATGACACAGCTGTACCAGATATTTGCCAGTGGGGACATCCCATATGGCCACCTAGTGGGGGATCCTGGTTACGCACTGGAGCTGTGGCTGATGACACCCATCAGAAATACACACGCACCTGAACAAGAACTCCATAATGAGGCACACGCACAAACCAGAATCATAATAGAGTGTGTGTTTGGGATGCTCAAGTCACAGTTCCAGTGCATGAACATATCTGGTTGAGCCTTGCAGTACTCTCCAGCTACATATACATACATTTTCATTGTATGTGCCATGCTGCACAATATGATCCTGCAGAAACAGGTGCAGTAGAAACAGCACAAGACAGGGCCACACAGCCCCCACACCATTGCCAAGGCCAGGGCAGGCACAGAGTGACTTGGAGGAGGAACAACCTGAGCCTGCCCATGCAGGCAGAAGGAGAAATGCCCATTATGCCCAGGCTTTGGCAAAGAAGCAACGCATAGCACATACACAATGACACGGTAGGAACCCAGGGAATGACACCTCTCTCTGACTCACACATTTGATAAAAGGGATGCCAAACATGACATTACCTGTGCTTTACCATGTATAGGGAGTGTACTGTGTGCATCTGACATAGTCAGCCCTCCAGCACCATCCTCAATACTAGCATAGCCACAAGGTAAGTCACTCTTCCTATCAATTGCTGAATGGAGTAGTATGTTCTGCTAGTTGTAGCTATGCTGTGGATGTGAGCATGCAAGAGAATCGGGTGGTTGAATGGGATGGCAGCAGATAGTGGACACCTATATGGGCAGCATGAAATCCATAAAAAATACTGGTGTAGAAAAAGAAGGCAGTACTAGAAAAGGTGACAATCCCACTACAGTACATGTGGTGGTCCAAATGTGTGTCCAGATGGCACACACATGCATGTCAATGAGATTAACATACCCAACAACAGCCTCAGCAGGACAGATGTAGATGACCATAAAGAAAGGCTGTGCTAAGGCCTCCAGTTAATGACAATGGAGAACAGCCCCTCTCCAGACCTACACAGACAGACTACAAAGGTCAGGCAGTTGTATGTTAATTCTGAAGGGGAAGAAGTCTGAAACTGAAATGTAGGTAAATAAAATCTAAGATCTGTACTCTACAGATATCCATGTAGTCTGCATGATAGGTCAGGATACAAAACGAAATGGAAGCCAACAGAGTACCTGAAATACTAGTACAGTCAAAGCAAATGTTTACAGTTGTGAGGAGCCCCCCCCCCCCCCACACACACACACACAATCCTATGTAGAAATGCAGTAACATGTACATGTGGGTTTAATAACAATGGAGGACAGATTACCTGAGCTGGCCCAATTTACAGGATAGATTGTTGCATGTGTACAATATGCAGGGCTCTGTGTGTTAGGTTGTTGTGTGTTGTATAATGTGTGGAAGTTGTCAGCATGTAGGCATGGAGGGTTGTGGCCCATAGCCAGTACTATTGATCACAGGGCCATGTTCTGACAACTGCAGTGCTAACCACAATGCATCCCAGCAAGACACAGTTCAACAGTCATCCATACCTATTG
>NC_056745.1:998508856-998526356 GCF_019279795.1 Protopterus annectens | reverse complement strand
TCCAAAGGCAGACGTCCTGTCTGGTGGACTCCAGCCATAAACAAACTATACAATAGAAGGAGGAAGCTACTACATGATAGAGCAAAATCCCAAAAAGCGAAGGCATCTCTGATCAGTATTAGCAAAAAACTACGGGCACTCATAAAATCGTCTAAGGCCAGCGTCAAGAGAAAAATTGCACAGGACACTAAGGATAATCACAAGGCTTTCTTTAGTTATGTTAGGAACCTGGGTGGGAATTCCCAGATATGCTCAGAATTAGTCCAAAATGACAAAAAATACACCGAACCCACAGACATTGCCAACATCCTAGCTGACAGGTTCAGTGCAAACCCCCCCACCAAAAGGGCAAATATCTATCCCAGCAGAGTGCTTCCCCCCTGACATCTCAGATGCTCAGGTAAGAGCCGCCCTCTCCAAAGCAAAAAGCACAGCATCAATGGGACCAAAAGGTGTCCCGGGCTGCGTCCTACATGAACTCCAAGAAGAGGTAAACCCAAACATAAAACTACTGTTCAATCTCAGCCTTACTACAGGATATGTACCCAAAGAGTGGCGTACAGCAACAGTGGTCCCTCTCCACAAAGGTGGTGCCTCAACGGATCCTGGAAACTATCGCCCCATAAGCCTGACTAGCTTGGTCTGCAAAGCTATGGAAAGGATCATCATGGACCTCATAAATAAAGATATTGGGGACCTACAGATACTGGATCCTACCCAGTTTGGCTTTGTTACGGGCAGATCCTGCCTCTTAAACCTGGTCAATTTCTTTGAAACAGTCACCAAGGCCATTGACAAGGGGAAGGTGGTCCACACAGCCTACCTGGACCTCGCAAAAGCCTTCGATACAATACCCCACTCGGGCATTATAGATAAGCTCACCAGCTTAAATATAAACCCCTATGTCACTAGATGGGTTGCAAACTGACTCAAGGACAGAACCCACATGGTTAGAATTGCTGGAGCCATGTCAGGCTCCAAACCAGTTACAAGTGGCATCCCACAAGGCTCAGTCCTGGGACCTCTCTTGTTCGGTATATATTTCTCGGAGGTACAGGCCAACACGGAAGGACAGTGGCTGACCATGTTCGCAGATGACTGCAAACTGGGCACCATAATCGACTCTCCAGCTGACACAAGCATCCTCCAAAAGGGCCTCACAGAAACAGGCAACTGGTGCCAGAGCCATGGCCTCAAGCTAAATGCCAAAAAGTGTATAGTCATCCCATTTGGCAAAAACAAAGTGCCCACAAATTACCGCATAGGTGGTAATCCATTAAGTACAGAAGAAATAATTAGGGACCTGGGGACCCAAGCTGATAGCAATCTCTCATTTGACAACCACGTGGCCAAAGTGGTTAGAAAAACATTTTATATAGCCCACCTAATCATGAAGGGATTCACATCTAGATCAGGGGAGGTCATCGTGCCTCTTTACTCATCCCTCATCAGGCCCATAATTGAGTACAATGCCCCTTTTGGGATGTACCTTACCAGACACCTGCAGCAACTGGAAAGACCCCCAAACGTACCTCACCAAGAGGATCAAAGGGCTCAAACAGATGCCATATACTGCCTGGTTAAAGAAACTCCAGCTCTACTCAGTGGCATACCGCCTGCTCAGAGGCGATCTGTGCCTGACGTATAAAGCCATGTCCAACCCGGAATTAATGGACATGCTGCACCTCAGAAAATCCAAATCCCATCAAGCTACGCTCTCGAGAGACTTGAACCTCAGCACTGAAATAAATAGGACATGCTGGAAGGACAGATTCATAACCCAGAGGCTCCCTTCACTCTGGAATAAAATCCCAGTCCAGGTTAGGCAGAGTCCCTCATTGACTCTCTTCAAGAGGAATCTTGATGAGTGGATGGGAGATCGTAGGTTTACCCCAGGTATCACTTCTGTGTCACTGTTAGATAGAGGCACAGTATACTAACCTCGAAAAAGGGCATAGCAAAATTAATTGGAAATGGGTGGCAAAAGCCAAACACACTCTGGCTAGGCTTATAAATGCCCTAGGGCAGATAGCCTAGTATGAACCTATGAACCTATATATATGTGTGTATATATATATATATATATATATATATATATATATATATATATATATATATATATATATATATACATATATACATATAAATATAAATATGTATATAAATATATATGTGTATGCACATGTATACATATATCTACATACGTATATATATCCATATCCTTGTTATGTGTAAACATGAGTGTTTTATATACCTTCCCAGATGTATCCCATCATATTTATCTCATATGTGTATATTTAGATATAACAGCATACTGATTCAACACTAATTTCACTAACAAGTACTACACAATTGTAGAAGTCAAAGCTGTTGTTCACTGCTATTCAGTATGTATACTGACAGATATATTGGAAAAAAAACATTTTCACAGCTGTGATGGCTTAGTGGTTTACTGCTGTGACTGTAGTGTACATGGTCTTGGGTACAGGACCTGCAAGGGCTGTTTCTTTTTCTGCTAGGCAGAACAAGGACTGTTACACACAGAGTGGTTAAGGCAGTTTTGAGCAGCTTTAAGTGGGTTTGGATGGGTTTGTTCGATGGTAAGCACTGCTAATGTACGGTTAAACGAAAAGGCGCTTACACCATGTAGGCTTCGCTTACCAGTGCAGAAATCTGCTTAGCATTTATATTTAACAATGCTTATACCTGCTAAAAATGGCTCAGCCATTGTAGCCAGTGATCACATTCCAGTTTGAGGAAATAGCACGATAATGACATCTTTAATAAGTGTATTTAATTCCATGTACATAACATGCTTCTATGTGCTGCCATTACAGTAGCAAGGGGTGCGAGTATACTGTATGGGACACCTGAGTATATATGGCTAGTACAACAATCTTTTCCATTTGTATGTGTTTCATACATGGGTAGTATCCCAGGTAATATGCAGTCACACTTGGATATATTGTATCATTACGTTACTACTGTTAACAGTGCTTTCCCAAGTAAGAGTAGATTACAGATTGTAGTATTGGAACCATACACCCCTGCATGCAAAGCTGGACTCTGAGTACTGACTATTGTGTTCTTGGGGTGTAACCTGTGTATTATTAAGTATCTGCTACGGGATATTGATCTAATATGTGGATATGAACTGTAGACTACTATGTGTATAGGACATGTCATTGAGGGCTGCTGTCATGTAGTAATGGCATATCTATCAGTGTCAGACCTCTGTCTGTCAAGACATTAATACTAATGCATAACCTTTTGGCTAGCTAATTTCTGTCTGGCCTTTGTACAGATGTGCAGATGTCAGGTATCCATCTTGGCTGCTTACAGGCAATCTATGCTTGACTGACACTGACATGTATACCCAGCTGTGTTATGAATGCCACAGGTAGGAAACCCCACCCTGTATGCACCACATACCATGAATACCTCAACTAGACTACCACAGTCAACAGAACATGCTTGGGTACAGGTCTCCAACCCAGACATTGGCCATGTTATGTAATATATGTTGCATACATGTCAGTTGGAGCACCTCACTGGCCCTCTGCAAAAGACAACCAGATGATTGGATGTTGCATTTAACTGTCACCCTCAGGATCACTCACGTGGCATCAGTTGATAGATGGCCTGCTGACAAATGTCAGGTGGCATGATACCACTGTACCCACATCCCCTACTCTTCTCATCTCTCCATGGACAGTATCCTGGTATACACCTAGGAACACCTGCACCTATGGACCCCAGTACTGACAAATGTGTCAGTGTGCATTGCTGAGAATAACACTGTCTGTGTGTTTGTAAACTTGTAGTTGATAATACCCTGAGGGCTTTCTTAAACACTACACTCCCATTGCCATAGTTAGAAATGGCTGCTGCTGTAATTGACATTAAAAGTACATTGTTACACTCTTCACCCTATGGGCTACCTGGAGCTTGCAGTACCAGCACAACACTGTTGTACAAATGGGTAGATAGGCATGGGTTACCTTCTGAGTCCTGGCAAGTGTGTGTATTTGTGCAAGTATGTATATTTGTAGGATACAGCATTCTGAAGCCACATTCTCCAAATACAATACACCTGGCCATACAGTATAAGGGATAGTGATGTTGCTGACATTAGGAGAGCCATGACAAACCATCACCCTACTATCCCTGTGGCATGTGCAATAAATACATATCCCTGTAGTAGAACTGATGAGATAGACAATGGGTTGTATTGCAGTCCTGGTCAATGTGTGATTGTGGGTATGTCAGAGTATTATCATGGGTTTCAGTGAGTAAAATATCCAATGTGGGGTGTGAGTGCTGGGTATGCTGTCTTTACACTATGGTACCTCCAGTACATTTTTGAAGGTCCACTGTATGAGGAACACTGCCACCATCAACCATACAGGTAACTGATTATACTATCCAGCCCAATGATGCATGTGCTGTGTGCAAATTATCTGTAACATAATGGACTCACTGACAAAGTAGTTAGCACTGATAAACCTAGGTCTCTCAGATGTGTCTATGACCATTGTGTGTTTGTCAGTGTGTATATGACAGTATGTCAAACTATGTATTGTTCATTAATACCCAGTACATCCCCCATTACCATAGTGTACAAGGACTGGTGATGTTCTTCACTTAACAACTAACCTGGGACACACTTCATCGTAAAAGCTGTGTGGTGTGTGCAATTAAAGCCAAACACATTAGTAGCAATAAGTACCTAGGTAGGGGTTCTACTCTCAATGTTGGCAAGTAAGTGTGCGTGTATGGGAAGGGATCTACTTCAGTTTGTAGAAAATACATGTCCCAGGAGGTTATCTGTCTGAGAACTGACTGGCAAATGCTAACATTTCAAAGGAATCATCTTGTGGAAATTAATTTCATCAAAACTAGTAGTAGATGTGTAAATGCCCTCTTCCCAACTGTACAGATGTGCAGCGATACTGGAGTTGGTATATATAGTTAGTTGTTGATGTTGTGGACACAGTCACCTTCATTGGAGTTATTGTTGTGTGCACCCCCCCCCCCGCTTAGTCTGCGGTAATACTGTACAGTTTATGTTAACAGTTTAAGTAGTTGTCAATTACACTATGTGCAGCTCTACATCACCCCACACCCTCCACAGTGGAGGGCTGTGCCACCCACACCACCAAAACTATGTTTACCAACTCCAGGATTGCACTACTTGGGGGATGGAGTCATATACCCTGCCAGTACCATCGTCAATGACATTAAACTAGCAGACTGATTATTTACTGATGTGATGTTTTGCTTATATTGTCTTGGTGGAATTACATAGGTTAAAATGGGTTCACTGCAAAATTCAGTACATCCATGTGTACAGTATTCTCTGTGTATTGCATCAACACCAAAGCCTCTGTGTGTGTTATACACAAACATGTGGTGTGTGCCACCCGGTACACTTACCATTGTCCACCGTAGAAAGGCTGCTGACATCAGCCACCATGCACTCACCTGTATAAAACCCTCAGACTGATCAGTCATGTGGCACATGCAGTAACTGCTATACAGACATGTTACTTGTGCTCAGCTGTACCCAGGATATGACACAAACAATTTGTCACCACAGTGCCATACCCTTTGTAGGAAACAACAGCAGACCAATGTCTTGCTGACACATAGACACCTATAACACAAACTGAATACATTATGGAGACCACAATCAGTCAGTATTAATAACAGCTACAATGCATCATGGCTGGACAGCTACACATCCTGACATGTAAGCATTAAACTTTCCTGCGGAAAACATGTTATACAGCATTACATTGCTACATCTTAGTACATTCACCCTGTGCATCAGAACCTTATTAGCTTGTCCCTGCATCGATGGAATGGATGACATGGATGCGGCACAGGTATCATCATATGCACAGGGTGTGTTGAGGGTCTGCCAGAGACCTAGGCTGAGCCTTTTGGTTGACATAATGTGTGTGTGTGTTAGGGGATTTGGTTATTAATTGGGCTGTGCAGATGTGGTGTGGTGTGTGTAAGTATGGTGGGTACGCTAGCTGTGTTGGGGATGTGTGTGTGTGTGTGTGTGTGTGTGTGTGTGTGTGTGTGTGTGTGTGTGTATGTATGCACACAGTTCTGCCATGTGACTGCCTTATACAGGGTGTTTGTTGGACAGCTGCAGACCGTATATGGAAAGGTGTGCAGTTCTCCACCTCCAGCCATGGACACGAGAACTGTGCCTGCCAGGGGTTCCACAGGCTCTACCAGGTATAAGGCCAGATATGGTACTCTACCCTGATGATGACAAATGCCTGCTGGATCCGGGTCCCTGTTGGGACCGGCCAAGGTCACATGCACATGGCCTGCTGTGTTGTGGTGTGGACAGCAGTCCACTGCAGTGCTGGTGCTGGTACTGCAACTACGGGAGAGGTTCTGACTACTTGCACATCCATGTCAACCTCCATCTGTTGGTATTGCTGACCTACGTCCATGTGGCTGTCACCCTACTCCCATCATATGCTCTAACACAGACATTGCACAGTCAAGGATTCCCACCATATCACCCAACCATCTATCCAGGACCTCTGCAAAATAACAGCGAGCACCTGCAAGATCACGGATGTTGGCAATAACAGCAGAATGAGTAGCCCTCTGGAGCCTCAGACTCTGTCTGGTATAAATTCTATATGTGCCTGTGTCTCCATGGTGGCCCAAAATATGCATCTGGTGTTACCTGCTATGGCACTTCTGCGAGGGGCATGCTGTCCAGCAGCCCTCCTGCAGCACCCCTGTACATCTGCCTGTGTGGTACCTCGCCGGTCGTCTGGCTATGGCTACTGTGTACAGACACACTTGTCATAGTCGCCACACTGTCCTGCCCCATGCCACCACTGGTCAACTGTCCCTCATCTATGACCACTGGTGATGGGATATGTATAAGCAATGTGACTGTGTGCAGGGATGGGGTGGATAACAGTAGGATGTAAACTGATGGCACAGCTTCAGCCCCTGACAACCCTGCCTGTGCCTCACCATACCACTCATCATTGTTAGAGTCTGTATGGACATTAACATCAGTTTGCCTGCAGGAGAGACCCTGACTCACATTGCCACCTGTGAGGGGAAAACAAAAAACTTACTTTAAGACCTGTACTTTATTGCTTATCACTGCACACACACACACACACACACACACACACACACACACACACACACACACACACTTACAGGTGAGGTGGCACAAAGATAATACACAGACCTCTCATTACCCAACTGTCAACATGCATGACATATGACACTCAACAGCATGCACTTAAGCTATACGCAATCCCTGTTACCAACATTATACATCTCTGGTGATGCATGTGCATGAGTTGTGTTAGTAGGTGATGCTCCTTCCCCTGGAACACACTGCACCCATGTACACAGTTATACTGTGCAACTATTCAGCACCCTAGCATGTACTGTGCACCATACCTCATAAGTGTACTCACAATTGCTGAATGTGTATATGTGTGGCAGTTATATTTGCTCTGTTCCTCACAGCCCCTGAGTGTTTGTCTGACACATACCTGGGATGATATGAGGACACATGTCAATAGTGAATGCCTGACATCTGATTTGCAGATCTCAGCATCAGCACTGCATGTATGAGCAATCCAATCCAATTACACTGTCAACCTTCAAAGCTTACTTTGGCTATGAGGAGTGTACACACCCTTATTGACATGTCACTCTCTTCCCTGATATGCCATGGGGCCACAATACTGCATATGTTAACATTACACACACCTGATATGTGACATATGATCTGTGCAATGAAATGCAGTATCAAACAAATGTGTTAGTTGTGCAGATGCTGACTGAGATGCATACAATATCTGGGTTGCATAAGGGTGCACACCCTCAACATGAAGGTTTGTTGCAGCACCTGTTAAGTGAACTACAGAAGTCACTACTCCTGAAAG
The DNA here is from genome assembly GCF_019279795.1 of Protopterus annectens. NCBI lineage: Eukaryota > Metazoa > Chordata > Ceratodontiformes > Protopteridae > Protopterus > Protopterus annectens. Next base: position 998,518,404 of record NC_056745.1, on the reverse strand, counting down.
GGGTATAATAGCATGGCCCATCTTCACTTGCCATTATTTGGTCACTCTGCCCTACAAATGATCCCCAACTATGCCAAATTGCAAGGTCAACTCATGTGCACAGCCCTTGGAGGTCACACAGTGCCTTCACTATTGCTGTGGAGTCAGGGTTATGTCTGGCACAATGCATGACCTTGACTGTGTTCAGATACAACCATTCTTAGTGAGCTTTGGATGTATGCTTCAGTTCACTGTTGTGTTTCAGGATGACACCCCTCCCCATCCTTAGCCATTTTGCAGATGCTTGACAGCTATGGGTAACACATGAGGGTAATTTTCCATTGTTCCAAATTCAAAACAGCATGTCTACCAGGCTAGTTCCTGCTAATTAACAGCAAACCTAAAGGTGTACACTGGCACCAGCAAGGTACAGATGGGGATGGTGGGCCTGAGGTGGAGTGAGGTGTTGTTTGTGCAGCACATGTATCTTTATTAATACTGTCTGTAGGTTTCACCCTTGGACTCGGAACACCATTACACACTGCAACACATGCCTTTGGGAGACAATGTTATTCATATGCTACCTGTAGAGAGCCCTGGATGATGTTTCCTGTGGAACAACTCTTCCATCTGATTACCCTAACACATAGGCTACATTTATGCAGAGTCCAGGCAACTGTCTACACAGGTACTACACAGGCAGTACTTGCTAGACATTCCTGCAAGTCCCTTAGTATTGCTGCATGTTTCTGGGCAGCCTCCATGACCAGTTTGCAAAATGCGCTGTCATATGTCTTGGATGGGCATCTGTTTATTTTCTACATTAATGTTGTCCCATACTTCATCGTCACATACATACTTGTCTGCACTGTTTGCCATGGTATATGCAATGGTGAGGTAAGGCTACATCTCCCACTCCTGAGTGCTACCGTTAGGATATGCAATCCATTTCATAGTTTGTAAGATGTGTGCAAGCCACGGCTGCCTCTGTTGCAGATGAGTGGGCAAATGTTATGAACATACATCTTGAACAGCAGACCATTACTTGGTGTGACATTGAGGACCTGTACTTGATGGAATTGCGTACTCAAGAAAAGTGAATGTTGTCAGTACCTCAAAAGCTGCTTCCACAATATGTTATTTGGAGTGTGTGCACAGATATGCTTCCAGTGTTTGTTAAAACCCATAATACTACAGATTATGCACATCTGTTCATTACTACACTGCACCAACAGGCTATGTTATCTGACATATGCATGAAGATACTTTACAGATGAAGATGGATAAGCAACAGTAGTCTACTAATGTGCCCTGGGGTCTTACCTGCATGCTCCTCATCCATTGTGTGGGTAGCACCCACCTCCACAATGCTATCATTAGGTTCTTGACTTGGCTGGTGGGCAGGTGCCCCAAGGCCACTCTCACCTTAACAAAAAAAAAAGGGCAATCTGTTTGCAATACAAATTGCACACCATACATAACTGTTCATTTCGCACCCACTTACAACTGCTTACAGTTGCCTTAATCATTCTATATTCAACAGCCCTTGTTCAGGCCAGCAAATAAATTATCAGTCATTGCAAGTGTGTAACCAAGGACCCTGTACACCATAGCCACATCAATTTACCAGTAAGCCATCTGAGCTGCAGATATGATATGTATGATGTTTTCTCAACCATATCATGCATCACAGTCATTCAGCAGTATATATATATATATATATATATATATATATATATATATATATATGACATTGGGTCCACTCTCTGAACCTCCTTCCTTCACAGCTGCACTGTTCTGCCTTGCTACAAAACAGAGCATTACATGAGGACACACCCTAACATTAGGAGGGATATATAGGGTTACATAAGCCTATTACAAACCTATGAAGTTTGTGCATGATACATTTCACATTACCATGACTGTTCTGAAGGTGGTGGGGTCTGAAACTCATGTGTCTATCATGACTTCATTACTTCCACCTTCAGCTATTTGCCAGACTAATATACATGTTTTTGGAATGGAACAGAAAAAACACTACAATGGCTTACATCTTGTCATTCTGTGCAGATCTGTGCAGATCTGCACAGTTGACAGGTTTGGCCTACTGCCCACAGGGCCAGATGCTATGTCCATAGCAGTTGTTCAGCAGGACATCATTACAGCAACAAGTGTAGATGCCACATATAAATCTTTCAACATCATCTATCCCATTATTGCAGACCAAGTACTACATTCAATTACATGCATACATGTTTCACATACCAGTTTTATTATTGTGCTCTCCTCTGTGTACCACTTGGATATCTTCCTTGTTTGTTTTTATTTTTTGTTTGTAGTATTATTTTTTTTAGTGTTATTTTTGTTTCTCTCTCTCTCTTTCTTTCTCTATCTCTCTCTCCCTCCCCCCACTACAGGGATTGATCTGGTTTGACTAGGTTGCAGCAAGGCCTTTGTAGGTGATGCTCATGATCATGTGATGGCCTCTGCACCAATTGGTGTTCCCCACTTGCTAATTGTATGCAGCCAGCTGTGTAATACTTCCAATAGCCAATGTCATATCAACCCAGTACTATAAATGAGGGTCTATATTGTAAGCGCGAACGCTTAGGTTGTCGAATATGGCATGATCGACACCTAATAAGCAAACCACAAGAACACCGAATGCTGGAAACCGCAAAATTTGAAATCCCGATTCGGCATAGTTGGCCCTTCTGCGGTGTAGCTCCGTAAGGTAAGTGTGCGATAGTTACGGACCTTAGGGTTAGGGTCTGGGTTAAAGTAAGTGCATAGATAGTAATGTATGTAAGGGTTAGAAGCAGGGTTTGGTAAAGTGTTTGTGTGTGGATTATTTATTTTGTTTGGGTATAGCTTATTAAGGTGAGTGTGCGATAGTTACGGACCTTAGGGTTAGGGTGCGGGTTAAGGTAAGGGCATAGAAAGTAATGTATGTAAGGGTTGGTGTAGGTTTAGAAGTAGGGTTTAGGTTAGTGTATGTATGTGGCTTATTTATTTTGTTTGGGTGAGTAGTATGTAGCGAGTGGTGCAGTGGGAAGTGTGTTTTGTTTACATTAGTTGCTGGAAAGGTGTTGGCCAAGTAAAAGTATTCGGTGATGTATTTTTCTACATTGTGAGGTTTCGCTGACTTGTGTGTTCACTGAGTAGGTATGAATCATGTTGTATTTGACAACCTAAGCGTTTGCGCATTTAATATAGACCAATATATGACTACATCATGTGGGCGTTGTCCCTTTACCTTTCCTGTATGGAAGACATCCTTCCTGTGTGTGTGGGCAGCAGTGTTACAGACAGCAGGTAGCAATACCTCTTACAACAGGACTTGTGGATACAGGCTAACTAGATGCTTGTATAAGGTTCCAGACCTATGGACAGTGTGAGTATTGCTGTAATATGCATTGAATACTGCTAGTTTTACATGGTTTGTGTGTACATGTTAGTTTTGCATGGAAGGCAGTCTGTCTACATAGCTCTCAACTGTGGTGCTATCCACATGATGGCCAGAGGACTGGCTGTTATGTTTTGTCTGTTCACCACACAGATCTTGTCTCTGACATATTAATGGCATTTGCTCCGTTGATTGCTATCAATACATAGCAACATCCATTTGTGTTTCTGACTTCATATTCCTGAGTAAGGGTATGTTGCAACCAATCCTTTAACACCAGCAACTTTCACAGTGTATAACAGCAATATTGCAAATATGGTCATGTGTTCCAGCCTCTGTCCTCCACATGTATACCTGGCTTTGTCCAGATGTCATGCATTAAGAGGTTGTTAGTTAATGGCCTATCAATATTTAGTGCTGACATTCTTGCCATCATTCCAGTGATGTTATGGACTCCCACACAAATTGTGGGGTAGGGTCCATATATATGAGGGCTACGGCTGGACAAAACGTGTGTAACCTTGTATAGTCCAGAGGTCAGTGTATGGAAAACACTGTTATATGCACTTGTAAGACATTTTATGGGGGAGGGATATTAAATGTTTTTAACCTAGGCTGTTACAACATGTGAGGGATATCAGTAATAAGAAACATTAAGGTATATGGCTGTACATTTTCATACATTTCACCATGATAACAGTGGTGGCCTAGAGCTTACTGTCTTACACACATTTCTGTTTGCCAGTGTGATAGTGACATTTTAAGTTAAGCATTGTTATGTAACAGATACATTTACATTGTGACAACTAATACTTTTCCCTCTAGGGGATGAGTATAGAGTGAAATTAGAGGCTGCTGAACTTCATCTGTAATTAAGTGTTGATTGGTTCTCATCTTCAAGGCAAGTATTTTTTTACTGTTGTACTACTTGAAAGCCTTAGCCCGGACAGCAACGTATGTTATGTTTTTCAGATTACTATATCAAATGTTTTGCTTGAGAGTTGCATGAATCAGTTATTATGTATTTCAAACACCTAACTGCTGTAAGAAATGGCATAAACAACTGAAATAGTACACAAATAAAAATGTCTATGTATGCAAACTTGTTTGTGGTATCATGTCCTTTGCATTGTGTGTGGGTATATGTTTCATGCAATAATTCTCATTTGTAGGACAGAATCAAACACTGAATAGCTGGGTAACTACAGCAGAGCTAGTAAAAGAGATTGCTAGAAAGGTGCTTGGTGTGACATCTGGAAAGAGGAAGGAGGACAAGGGGGACCTGGTGGTTGAATGAAGAAGTACAGGAGAGTATACAGAGAAAGAAGTTGGTGAAGAAGAACTGGGATTGTCAAAGAGATGAAGAAAGTAGACAAGAATATAAGGAGATGAGGTGCATGGCAAAGAGAGAGGTGGAGAAGGCTAAGGATAAGGCGTATGAAGAGTTGTATGAAAGGTTGGACACTAAGGAGGGAGAAAAGGACCTGTACCTATTGGCTAGACAGAGGGACCGAGCTAGTAAAGATGTGCAGCAGGTAAGGGGTGATAAAGGATAATGAGGGAAATGTACTCACATGCAAGGAGAGTGTGTGTTGAGCAGATGGAAAGAGTACTTTGGGAGGTTGATGAATGAAGAGAATGAGAGGGAGAGAAGGTTTGATGATGTGCGGATAGTGAATCATGAAGTGCAGTGGATTAGCAAGGAGGAAGTAAGGATAGCTATGAAGAAGATAAAGAATGGAAAGGCTGTTGGTCCAGATGACATAATTTTGGAAGCATGGAGGTGTTTAGGTGAAATGGTAGTGGAGTTTTTAACTAGATTGTTTAATGAAATCTTGGAAAGTGAGGGGATACCTGAGGAATGGAGAAAATGTGTTTTGGTACCGATTTTTAAGAATAAGGGTGATGTGCAGAGCTGTAGTAACTTCAGAGGGATTAAACTGATCAGTCACAGCATGAAGTTATGGGAAAGAGTAGTGGAAGCGGTGATGATTAGTGATCAGCAGTATGGTTTCATGCCAGGAAAGAGCACTATAGATGCGATGTTTGCTCTGAGAGTGCTGATGGAGAAGTACAGAGAAGGTCAGAAGGAGTTGCATTGTGTCTTTGTGGATTTAGAGAAAGCATATCCCAGGGTGCCTAGAGAGGAGTTGTGGTATTGTATGAGGAGGTCGGGAGTGTCAGAGAAGTATGAAAGAGTGGTTCAAGATATGTACGAGGGTAGTGTGACAGTGGTGAGGTCTGTGGTGGGAGTGAAGGATGCGTTTAAGGTGGAGGTGGGAATACATCAAGGATCAGCTCTGAGCCCTTTCTCATTTGCAATGGTGATGGACAGGTTGACAGACAAGATCAGACAGGAGTCCCCATGGACTATGATGTTTGCAGATGACATTGTGATCTGTACTGAGAGTAGGGAACATGTGGATGAGACCCTGGAGAGGTGGAGATATGCTCTAGAGAGAAGAGGAATGAAGGTGAGCAGGACTAAGACAGAATAAATGTGTGTGAATGAGAGGGAGGATAGAGGAATGGTGAGGATGCAGGGAGTAGAGGTGGCAAAGGTGGATGAGTTTAAGTACTTGGGATCAACAGTTCAGAGTAATGATGAGTGTGGAAGAGAGGTGAAGAAGAGAGTACAGGCAGGATGGAGTGGGTGGAGAAGAGTGTCAGGAGTGATTTGTGACAGACGAGTACCAGTAACAGTAAGAGTGAAAGGGAAGGTCTACAAGAGGGTAGTGAGACCAGCTATGTTATATGGGTTGGAGACAGTGGCATTGACAAAAAGGCAGGAGACAGAGCTTGACGTGGCAGAGTTGAAGATGTTAAGATTTGCACTGAGGGTAACGAGGATGGACAGGATTTGGAATATGTATATTAGAGGGTCAGCCCAGGTTGGAAGGTTTGGAGACAAAGCCGGAGAGGCAAGATTACGTTGGTTTGGACATGTGCTGAGGAGGGGTGCAGAGTATATTGGGAAAAAGATGCTAAGGATGAAGCTGCCAGGTAACAGGAAAAAAGGAAGGCCGAAGATAAGGTTTATGGATGTGGTGAGAGAGGACATGCAGGTGGTTGGTGTGACAGAACAAGATGCAGAGGACAGGAAGAAATGGAAATAGTTGATTTGCTGTCGCGACCCCTAACGGGAGCAGCCGAAAGAAGAAGAAGAGGACAGAATCAAACATTGGCCATTTTAAAAGGTGGCAACTGTAGGAATAATGGCTGTTTGATATGCTGTGCACCCTCTAAATGTACTCTTCTTATACATATCTATAAGTAGTAATATATTTATGTGTGTATGTATGTATACATATATATATATATATATATATATATATATATATATATATATATATATATATATATATATATATATATATGTGTGTGTGTGTGTGTGTGTGTGTGTCTCATTGGAATGTTTACTGCTTCTACATTGTACATTCCCTATGGTAGACTGACTGTTTTGTATAATATGTTAGAGATATCATCCTGACATCTTACAGCTAAGATGGCCTGCTGTTAACTTATTGTGGCTATGGTGTGCAATGTCCTGGGTTCAAGACATGCAAGTATTGGTTATTGTGCTGCAAGGTCGATCTCTTAAGCTGTGGAGGAAGGGATAATGGCAATAATTACAAAATATCTCTATTTTGGGCCCCTTCACCCCCATTAACAGTGCTTTTGGTCAGATGTTTTGCAGTGAGAGGTTCATAGTGTGGATCCAATGTGTGAATGCATTACACATTTATATATATATATATATATATATATATATATATATATATATATATATATGTATTTACATATATGTCTACATATTATATATATATATATATATATATATATATATATATATATATATATATACGTGCATCTACATATATAAATAGATTTTCCCTACTGTTGAATGACTGTGCTGCATGATATGTTTGAGGCATCACATTTATGTACAGCTCAAATGGCTTAGTGGTAAATTGCTCGGGCTGTGGTGTGCAGCTGTAGATGTAGAACACAACATTCTGCACTGGAGTACATCATACGTGGAATGGATTCACACACTCAATACTGAAGGTTATACTGGGCATGCTCCAACACATAGAGAAATGAAGCCCATGTCTAACAACAACAGTGGACTATACATATCTGTCAGTCGCAGATGTCTGTGCACACACACCACAGTGTACACCATGTATGCTTTGCACACACATTGGATAGGAATACTCACACATATCAAAGGCCAACACAATTTAATAGGTCAAACATACACACACAGAAATGTGGGGAACAGGAAAGCAGACAGTGACAAAGAGATTGCCATCATGAGGCCTGTCCCACCCACCACACATCCAATTGGCCAATATCACATGATGTGCCAATGTCAGTCACTGTAGACATTTTCTTTTGGTAGCCCTCAGCCCTATAATATCTGTGGTGCTTGTGATAACTGTGTAACATGATAGTACAAATCAGTATTCATCTAGCATTTGTATACCCAGTCCTGTCAAAGTTAAAGTTGTGTGTGACTTAGTGTTGTGTGTGTGTTTCCACAGGAATGGTTTATGGCCCATTCACACACACTGCACTTCCCATAGCCCATGTTAGCACTCATGCTGATGTCAGTCACCTTGAACTAACCCAGTGGCCAATTCTCAGCCGCATAATCTCTGTGGTGCATGCAATAACTGTGTAATGCTACAGTGTAACATACCTAGTTAGGTAGGAATTCTAATCCCAGACATGACAACTGTTAAACTCTGTGTGTGTGTGTGTGTGTGTGTGTGTGTGTGTGTGTGTGTGTGTGTGTGTGTGTGTGTGTGTGTGTGTGTGTATAGCAATTAATGATTTTGAGGCCATTCACAGTCACTACACCTCTCATTGCCCTACTTTAGCAAGCCTGCTGATGTCAGTCACCTTGAAATACCCATTTGGAGAAGGGCCAGCCTTATAAGCTCTGTGGCGCATGCGATAACTGAGTAATGCTATAGTGTAACATACTAATTAGGTAGGAGTTCTAATCCCAGACATGGCAACTGTGAAACTCTGTGTGTGTATAGAGATTAAGGATTTTGAGGCCATTCACAGTCACTACACCTCCCACTGCCCTACTTTTAGCAAGCCTACTGATGTCAGTCACCTTGAAATACCCCTTTGGACAAAAGTCAGCCCTATAAGCTCCATGGCACATGCGATAACTGTATAATACTGTAGTGTAACATACTTGTTAGGTAGGAGTTCTAATCCCTGACATGGTAACTGTGAAACTCTGTGTGTGTGTAAAGATTAGTCATTGTGAGGCCATTCACAGTCACTACACCTCCCATTGCCCTACTTTAGCAAGACTGCTGATGTCAGTCACCTTAAAATACCCCTTTGTACAAAAAACTAGCCTTATAAGTCCATGGCACATGTGGTAACTGTGTAATGCTATAATGTAAAATACAAGTTAGATAGCAGTTTTAATCCCAGATACGGCATGGAATACCATGCCTTATACTCATGCACTTTATGGACAGATGCCACTAACTCTAGTGAATACCTGTATCATGCTGTCAATGTAGGTGCAAGCACGACCTCAATTCCATAGCCAGGTCTCCCCAAATGTCTCCAGGTCTCTCCAAATGAGGTCAGGAATTATATATCAGAAGATAACAATCTGTACACACAACATGCCACAGAGACCTCAAGTACACTTCCACATGACAAAGAACATGCGTGCGGGACATGTGTAAAATCCAGACACTGTCCATGTTCTGGAATATAGATCACATACATGGGAAGCAGTGCACATCATTGGCCACCCACAATAGTAACCCAGATGAGTGGATGGTGAATATAATACCCACCTGTGGGGACCACTCCAGGGACTATACCCCTGAGCCTCACTGGAGACCATTGTCATGTGGCCTGATGCCAAGTTATTCCTTTTGCCTAGCCTTGTACAGCCTTCAGGCCCATTCACCTACTATACACCTGTGAAGCAATGAACCTATGCATGTCACTACTGGCAAATATGTGTGTGTGTGTGTGTGTGTGTGTGTGTGTGTGTGTGTGTGTGTGTGTGTGTGTGTGTGTGGATTAATGTTTTTTACGCCATTCACAATCACTACACCTCCCATTTCCCTACTTTAGCATGCCTGCTGATGTCATTGATGTTGAAATAACCCTT
>NC_056745.1:998498856-998503856 GCF_019279795.1 Protopterus annectens | reverse complement strand
ACACCTGCACCTATGAACCCCAGTACTGACAAATGTGTCAGTGTGCATTGCTGAAAATAACAGTGTCTGTGTGTTTATAAACTTGTTGTTGATAATACCCTGAGGGACTTCTCACACACTACACTCCCATTGCCATAGTTAGAAATGGCTGCTGCTGTAATTGACATTAAATGTGCATTGTTACACTCTTCCCCCTATGGGCTACCTGGAGCTTGCAGTACCAGCACAACACTGTTGTACAAATGGGTAGATAGGCACGGGTTACCCTCTGAGTCCTGGCAAGTGTGTGTATTTGTGCAAGTATGTATATTTGTAGGATTCAGCATTCTGAGGCCACATTCTGCAAATACAATACACCTGGTCATGCAGTTTAAGGGATAGTGATGTTGCTAACATTAGGAGAGCTATGACAAACCATCACCCTACTATCCCTGTGGCATGTGCAATAAATGCATATCCCTATTGTAGCACTGATGAGATAGACAAGGTTTTTTTTGCAGTCCTGATCAATGTGTGATCGTGGGTATGTCAGAGCATTATCATGGGTTTCAGTGAGTAAAATATTCAATGTGGGGTGTGGGTGCCGGATATACTGTCTTTACAAAATGGTACCACCAGTACATGTCCCAAGGCCACTGTATGAGGAACACTGTCACCATCAACCATACTTGTAACTGATTACACTATCCAGCCCAATGATGCATGTGCTGTGTGCAAATTATCTGTAACAGAATGGATTCACTGACAAGGTAGTTAGCACTGATAAACCCAGGTCTCTCAGGTGTGTCTATGACTGTTATGTGTTTGCAATGTGTATATGACATTATGTCATTCTATGTATTGTTCATTAACACCCAGTACATACCCATTATCACACTGTACAAGGCCTGGTGATGTTCTTCACTTAACAAGAAACTTGGGACACCCCTCATCCTAAAAGCTGTGTGGTGTGTGCAATTAAGGCCAAACACATTAGTAGCAAAAAGTACCTAGGTAGGGGTTCTACTCTCAATGTTGCCAAGTAAGTGTGTGTGTGTGTGTGTGTGTGTGTGTATGGGAAGGGATCTACTTCAATTTGTAGAAAATACATATCCCAGGAGGTCACCTGTCCGATAACTGACTGGCAAATGCTAACATTTCAAAGGAATCATCTTGTGGAAATTCATTTTATCAAAACTAGTAGTAGATGTGTGAATGCCCTCTTCCCTACTGTACAGATGTACAGCGATACTGGAGTTGGTATATATAGTTGGTTGTCAATGTTGTGGACACAGCCACCTTCATTGGAGTTTTTGTTGTGTGTATCCCACCAGTTTAGTCTGCTGTAATACTGTACAGTTTATGTCTAAGTAGTTGTCAATTGCACTATGTGCAGCTCTACATCACCCCACACCCTCCACAGTGGAGGGCTATGCCATCCACATCACCACACCTATGTTTAGCAACTCCAGGATTGCACTACATGGGGACGGTGACATATACCCTGCCAGTACCATCGTTAATTACATTAAACTAGAGCAGACTGATTATTTACTGATGTGATGTTTTGCCTATTTTGTCTTGGTGGAATTACATAGGCTAAAATGGGTTCACTACAAAATTAAGTGCATCCATGTGTACAGTATTCTCTGTGTATTGCATCAACACCAAAGCCTCTGTATGTGTATGTTATACACAAACATGTGGTGTGTGCCACCCAGTACACCTATCATTATCCACTGTAGAAGGGCTGCTGACATCAGCCACCATGCACTCACCTGTATACATCCCTCAGACCGATCAGCCATGTGGCACATGCAGTAACAGTTATGCAGACCTGTTACTTATGTTCAGTTGTACCCAGGATATGACACAATCAATGTGTCACTACAGTGCCATACCCTTGTAGGAAACAAAGCAGACCAACATCCTGCTGTCACATAATGGAGACCACAATCAGTCAGTGTTAATAACAGTTATAATGCATCATGGCTGGGCAGCTACACATCCTGACATGTAAGCATTAAACTTTCCTGTTGAAAACATGTTATACAGCATTACATTGCTACACCTTAGTACATTCATTTTGTGCATCATAACCATATTAGCCTGTCCCTGCATTGATGGTATGGATGACAGGGATGTGGCACAGGTATCATCATATGCACAGGGTGTGTTGTGGGTTTGCCAGAGACCTAGGCTGAGCCATTTGTTTGCCAGTGTGTGTGTGTGTGTGTGTGTGTGTGTGTGTGTGTGTGTGTGTGTGTGTGTGTGTGTGTGTGTGTGTGTGTGTGTGTGTGTGTGTGTGCGTGTGTGTGTGTGTGTGTGTATGCACACAGTTCTGCCATGTGGCTGCCCTATACAGGGGTTTGTTGGACAGCTGCAGACTGTATATGGCAGGGTGTGCAGTTCACCATCTCTGGCCATGGACACGAGAACTGTGCCTGCTAGAGGTTCCATGGGCATTACCAGGTACAAGGCCAGATATGGTACTCTTCCCTGATGATGACAAATGTCCACTGGATCCGGGTCCCTGTTGGGACCGGCCAGGGCCACGTGCACATGGCCTGCTGTTTTGTGGTGTGGACAGCACCCCACCTGCAGTGCTGGTGCTGGTACTGACTTCCTGCACATACACGTCGACCTCCACCTGTTGGTATTGCTGACCTACGTCCACATGGCTGTTGCCCTACTCCCACCATATGCTCTAATACAGACATTGCACAGTAGAGGATTCCCACCATTTCACCCAACCATCTATCCAGAACCTCTGCAAATTAACTATGAGCACTTGCAAGATCATGGATGCTGTCAATAAAAGCAGAATGAGTAGCCCTCTGGAGCCTCAGACTCTGTCTGGTATAATATTCCATACATGCCTGTGCCTCCATGATGGCCCAAAACATGCATCTGGTGTCACCTGCTGTGGGACTTTTGCAAGGGGCATGATGTCCAGCAGCCCTCCTACGAGCACCCCTGTACATCTGCCTGTGTGGTTCCTTGCCGGTCATCTGGCTATGGCTGTTGTGTACAGACACACTTACCATAGTCACCACACTACCGTGTCCCATGCCACCACCCGCCAACTGTCTCTCATCTCTGGCCACTGGTGATGGGGTATGTATAGGCAATGTGACTGTGTGTGGGGATGGGGTGGATAACAGTGGTATGTCAACCGATGGCACAGCTTCAGCCCCTGACATCCACACCTGTGCCTCACCATACCAGTCATCATTGTCAGAGTCTGTATGGGAACTAACATCAGTTTGCCTGCATTAGTGACCCTGACCTACCTTGCCACCTCTGAGGGGAAAGCAAAAAACTTACTTTAAGACCTGTACATTATTGCTTACCTCTACACACACACACATACATGCACACACATACACACACACACACACACACACACACACACACACACACACACTCACTTACAGGTGAGGTGGCACAAAGATATTACACAGACCTCTCATTATCCAACTGTCAACATGCATGACATATGACACTCAACAGCGTGCACGTAAGCTATACTCTATCCCTGTTACCAACATTATACTTCTCTGTGATGCATGAGTTGTGTTAGTAGGTAATGCTCCTTCCCCTGGAACACACTGCACACATGTACACAGTTATACTGTACACCTATTCAGCACCCTGGCTTGTACTGTGCACCATACCTCACAAGTGTACACACCATTGCTGAATGCGTATATGTGTGGCAGTTATGTTTGCTCTGTTCCTCACAGCCCCTATGTATTTGTCTGACACATACCAGGGATGATATGAGGACACATGTCAATAGTGAATGTCTCACTTCTGATTTGCAGATCTCAGCATCAGCACTGCATGTATGAGCAATAAAATCCAATTACAGTGACAACCTTCAAAGCTTGTGGCTATGATGAGCATACACACCCTTATTGACATGCCACCCTCTTCCCTGATATGCCATGGGGCCACAATACTGCATATGTTAACATTACACACACCTGATATGTGACATATGACCTGTGCAATCAAATGCAGTAGCAAACAAATGTGTTAGCTGTGCAGATGCGGATTGAGATGCATACAATATGTGGGTTGCATAAGTGTGCACACCCTCAACATGATGGTTTGTTGCAGCACCTGTTAAGTGAACTACAGCAGTCACTACTCCTGAAAGGGGTATAACAGCATGGCCCATCTTCACTTGCCATTATTTGGTTACTCCGCCCTACAAATGTCCCCCAACTATGCCAGATTGCAAGGTCAGCTTATGTTCACAGCCCTTGGAGGTCACACAGTGCCTTCACTATTGCTGTGGAGTCAGGGTTATGTCTGGCACTATGCATGACCTTGACTGTGTTCAGATACAGCCATTCGTAGCGAGCTTTGGATGTATGCTTCAGTTTACTGTTGTGTTTCAGGATGACACCCCCGCTCCATCCTCAGCCATTTTGCAGATGCTTGACAGCTATGGGCCACACATGAGGGTCATTTTGCATTGTCCCAAATTCAAAACACCATGACTACCGGGCTAGTTCCTACTAATTGACAGCAAACCTAAAGGTGTACACTGGCATCACCAAGGTACAGATGGGCATGGTGGGCCTGAGGTGGAGTGAGCTGCTGCTTGTGCAGCACATGCATCTTTATTAATACTGTCTGTAGGTTTCAACCTTGGTGTCGGTACACCATTACACATTGCAACACATGCCAGTCTTGATGTTATGCATATGCTACCTGTAGAGAGCCCTGGATTATGTCTCCTGTGGAATAACTCTTCCATCTGATTACCCTAACACATAGGCACATTTATGCAGAGTCCAGGCAATTGCTGACACAGGTACTGCACAGGCAGTACTTTCTAGACATTCCTGCAAGTCCCTCAGTGTTGCTGCATGTTTCTGGGCAGGCTCCATGACCAGTTTGCAACATGTGTAATCATCTGTCTTGGATGGGCATCTGTTTATTTTCTACATTAATGTTGTCCCATACTTCATTGTCACATGCACACTTGTCTGCACTGTTTGCCATGG
>NC_056745.1:998468856-998493856 GCF_019279795.1 Protopterus annectens | reverse complement strand
GCACTTTTAAGCAGTTGTAAGCAGGTTTGCTTGGAATTGTGCAGTGGTAAGCAATGCTAACTTCCGGTTAAATATGCTTACAGACAGTTAGCCTGACATTGCTTAATCTGTGTAGTCATTGCTTGCTGCTATGCAAACAGGCATAATCTCGCTTACTGCTACTTAAAAGAGCTTACTTCTGCTTACCCTAATGCTAATTTATTTAAAAGAAGGGAAACAATTAGGTGATAGGAAAGTGGTGAAAAATGGGACATGCAGTGGGAAAAACAATAGGGAAAGTAGCTAGGGATGTGCAGGATGGGTGTAGGGAAGGTCCATAGCTGTCCATTTCTTCTACAGCAACATCTGTGCATATGTACTGAATTTGGAGATAGATTTGGGCACTCAAACCCCTGAGAGAGGGGTGAGGACAAAAATAATGTAATGTGAAGCCAATTAGACCAGATGACATGTGTCCAGTGGACATGTGTGTGAAATGGACAGCTATGTTTGGGGCAGAATTTTTGTGGGGGAACAGATTGCCTTTTTTTTTAATGTAAGAGTGGGATGTTGGGGGAAGGATAGTAAGTATATTTGGGGAGGTAGGTTGGATAGGAAGAGAGACAAGACAGACAAGACAGCATACAGGGGCAGTATATGACACATGTGGGGGGTAAACACCTTGGATTGGGAGGAGTGTTTGGAAATCAGAAGCCCATGAGCCCCCAAATGGAAACAGTGGGACTGAGATCCCCACCCATGTGCAGTCACCACTGCACCTCTACGGCCCTGAAGGTGCCTGTGCTGGGGCTGAGCAGGAGGGGCAGGTTGACCCTCTAAATGCACCAATCAGCCCTCAAGCTAGCATAGCAGATCTCCAAACTCCCTTCGAAGCTCGCTACGCACCAATCCCCAGACCTGACTTCGGGTGACAGGATTGATCCTGTCCGCACCCACTCCCAGGAGGGGATAAGCCCCATCCCCTGAGGCGGTTTCACCCAAAGGTGGTGCAGGACTAGCAGAAAGGAAGTCCCGGGGTGGGTCCAAGGCATGCTGGGGCCTGGTGCCAGATGTGGTGGGAGAGGTGGGTCCACTGGGACTGGCCTTACCATACGTGCTATGGTGTTGCAGTTTTAAAATATATGTGGGTTAGTAATAGTCAACACAATCCAGGATTATTTGTAACAGCATGCATAGATATACCCAATAACCCAAAACACCAGATTTGGAACAGTTGCATAGCAAACAGAACACATGCATATATGGAACTACAGTGGCCATTACAATGGCACGCAGGTTACATTGATAGCAAAAGGCCTCCAGTGATAGTATTTCAACATGGAACATTAATAGAAGCACATTTCAATATTTATTGAACAATAGGACATATGTCCCAATAGTAGGTTTGGTTTAAACATACCCATTGATTTGTGTATTTAGATTATTGTTGCAGATATGGTGGGGGGTGAGAGAGATGTCAATTAGCAACTTATATATCCTTGCAGTACTCAAACCTTTAATGATCTTGCTCTAATCACTAAGGTACAGGTATTATTACAATACCCTACGGCCTTGGTTTGGGCAGTGGTATGTTTGTACACAGTGTATATTTTAACTGTCTTATAGCTAAATCCTTACATCTCTTACCTGATTGACCTGTGGAGGGAATGTTTGTTAACACTACCTGACTGTTTCTACACATATTCCCAGATTCAAAGTTAATATTATGTGCATACCACTCAAGCTCTTAATGCACACACTACGGACAATCTTCACAACACGTGGGTACAAATAGGGACATTTTTTGAATATTGCTGTCATAAACTTGGGTTGCATGAGTGACAGGATTTGTTTTCTTATAAATTTTCTGAAGGTTTTGAGGTCTGAAAATCAAATGTATGTCATTATTTTGTGACTACAATTCTGAGATCATCCCACTGATTTGCCAGGGGGACAGAGGAACAGGCAGAAAATATGAGCCAATTATCTGGATATTCTGAATAATCGGTACAGTTGAGAGGTATGGTTATGCATGCAGCTTACTACCACTCCCAGAATTCGAACCATGGCTGTGTCTGCTAAAAATACAACAATTTAAGTCACAGTAGAGTGTGCTATTTGGATACTGCTGTCTAGCTCTTCAGTGTTTTCTGTCTAAGACCTTGTAATTACAACAGTCTTACACAGACATTCCTACACATATTTTTTATGTAGCACAGTGTGGGTAACAGTGGTTAGCACAACATTACTATTCAGAGAATGCAACAATAAATGCCAGACAATACCAGAGTAAACACAACCAGTCCAGGATTTAGAGCTTTATTGCCAGGCAGTTACAGTTTTATTTAAATATAACCTATATGAGACTATTACAGTCATATTCTCTGATTAATTCAGTACAATCCATACAACAGTTTTTATATTTTCAGATGACTTTCTACTACTTTATATTTATTTGGTATGACTACTACAAGCAGGATTGTTACTCACTGGCCTCGCACGTAGCCTTTGCAGCCTACTTGCATGGACTTTCTGATTCACAGCCCACTCAGCTGCAGCTGTTAAGGAAATAGAGACATATTTAGGCATACCTATCCATCACATACAGACACTGGACTTTAGTAAACAGTAATGGTATGACAACATACACACTGCTGGGACATCACCCCTCTGCCTTGCTTCTTGGACCCACTCATTCAAGACCTCCCTCTTTCTCTGCTTCCAGTCGGCATAGTGATGCCTGACCTGCTCACCAGTCCAAGGGATACCAGTGGCACTGGTGAGAGGATGGGCAAGATGGTCCCAGGCTTCCACTTCATATTGGGAGCCCTGGTACTGGCCTTGCAGCAGTCTCTCTTCATTTTTTTATCAGAAGTCCTTCCATGACCTTGGACTCCTGTATGCCCCAGCACTACACCCAGAGGTGCAATCCTTTTCCATCTCCAGCCATCTTGCCTACACTGAGAATCTGCAACCAGTTATGAGCGGTATTCCCACCTGTGAGATTTAAATACGGCCGATTTCCCACCCTTTGCCATGATTGGATGGTTTTGAATATGCTGAGCTAAGCTAAGCTGTGGGCAAACCTGCTTAGCTAAGGTTGGCATTGCTTAAAGGGACAGGTTCAGCACTGCTTACCAATGGGCAAATCCACTTAACTGGGATACTCATTGCTTAGCAGTCTTATTTACACAATGCTTACATCTGGTAAGCAGAGCTGTGCAATGCTTAGCATTGCTTATTTTTCATTTTATAGACTATCTGCTGTATGGCATTGATTTATAATTCATTACATATTATAAATTTGTTTACTGTCCCTAAAATCCCCATTGTGCTTTCATTACATTTATTCATGTGTGACTATACTGTATGGGGCACTTGTGTTTATATGGGGATTTCACAACTTTATTAAACTGACACCTCACACCTAGACCTGATGCAGTACTCCAGTTAACAAATATATGTTATTCAGTAGGTAATACTAAAAAAATTGTTTATGTACTGCTCTGACATCTAAAATGTGAATTGGTTACAGTGCGGATCAAATTGGGAATGCCTGCTCACAAACCATATGCTTTAACCACTACACTATTACAATACTGCTTGCACTGGGTGTCTCTTGCTATTTAACTTGTTATGCTGTTTAAGCTGGCCTAAGCACAGCTAAGCAACGGGCACAATTGTGCAGCTACACAAACTTTGTCGCATTTATATAAAAAAAAAGTTTTGTTGTGTTATTTTATCTATACCCTTCAGAATATCCTTGCTAATGCTAAGCCTGTTATTTTAACAGCTTTCTGCTTTGTAGGACAATTGCCCCTTTTGGCTTTGTTCACATTACTTAATCTGACAGGTTGGGAGGCGTGCGCTATGTGCTTATGCTGCCTGTGTTATCCTAAATAACTTTTGGCTTGGTAAGGATGACTGTTCCTTATGCATCTGACCACTGATTTTTATTTTCCTGATGGGTTGGGGGTGTTACAAACATTATCACTCATTTTTAATTGCCAAAAGGCAATTCTGGAGTGCAGGGGCATTTGTATTGCGAGAGCTCTCTTCTCAGACACACCCCCTGCACTCGTACACTGCTCCATGTTCGTTTAATAGCAAAGACAGTGCACCTTCATGAATATGCAAGGTGCGCTGCCATGCTGTACAAGAATGGTACCTGCCATGCAGAAATAACTTATTCCTGCATGGCTGCTTGCTGAATCCTGGGGAGAGTCATTATAACTGTCACAGCTATGGCTGATCCATATTTTAGGACTTTCTAAACATGAGGAGACCTATTTTAATTATAAAAGAAAAAGGCTGACAACTGTATTGAAAGTTCCTTCTGGTGGCCATCAGAAGGACAGTCTATTTTATTCTCTTATTCTTCCTTATTACTGGCAGACAATGACTTCATCTGAAGTGCTGTGCTGTCAGAAAGCAGGAGAAGTTTAATCTAAAATGAAAGAACAATGAAACATAAAAAGAACACCTACAGCAAATATTTCTGAAAACTTGAGGCATGATATTAAGAGAAATATCATGCCTGAAATGAAACCTACTGTAATACAATTACATCTCAGGTATGTTGTATTAAAATAATCTGATCACCTTCATAGGATAGTACCAGGCTATCTGTCATTGTGGGCCATTATAAGTCTACACAACATTTTCAACCAAAGGTAAGAATTAAACCCTGCACCTCGTGCCTGTGAGGTAACCACTGTAATAATTATGTTAACCCCAAATCCTGTGGGTCTTTTCTGTAGAAGAGTGTCCACTATTAAAATAATGAAATATGTCAGCATTTGTTTTTAAACAAATGAGACAATTCTTTCATTTCTGGAGCAAAATTGTCAAACACTGGAATTATGCATCAAATGGTCCTTATAAATTAAAACAGATAAAGTGTCTAATTGTAGAAATCAGTTTAATCTAATCCAGAATGAGGCAGACATGACTAACTGAATGCTATAAGTAACACAAATGCAAACATCGTGTTATGATTTCCATTAAAGACCCAGTGTCTTAAAGGACAGCATGAAGAAGTGACGGTTTTTGGGATACTAATTCCAAAGGTATGTGACGGTAACACCTACAATGAAAGACTTGGAGATAAATGGTAATATTTTATATTTGTAGCTATCGGTACACAAAATACCTAAGTTATGCCAGCTGCAGGGTAGAAAGATAAAGTATACCAGCATTATTCTACTTTTTCTTATGCTGTGTTCATTTCAGATACATTTGTCTGATGTACTTAGAGGTGACATAGGGAGGTACAAATTACTGGAAACATATCTTTATAAATCTGTATCATTTTGTTGTGAGAGTACCGATTCTTCTGTATGCACAGAAAAATGAGAAAGAAGACTTCTTAGTGACGTTGACTGAACCTGCTATACAAGCTAGGCATTTGTTGATAATGTATACAGTCAGTAAAATTGTACTGTCAGTGTCTGTTTATAGCCATAAAAGATTTTGGTGAAATATTCTTGTAGAAGCATGTGATGCTAAAAATCTCTTGCTGGACTTCTAGTTAACAGCTTCTAATGTACTGCGGCTAAAGTATTCATAACCTAATGGAAGTAAAACAGTGAAAATAGTGCACTATGTGGGCATTGTAATTCTGAAATGTATTTGTGACCATAAAGACAGGTTTGCACTTGAACTTACCACTAAATCTTTTCTTACCACAATTAAATTCTAATTTCTATACACCTATCCTCTATATATGGTAATATAACTAGCATGTAAACTCCTATTAGCAAATCATATAGCTATCTGTACCAACACTTAATGAATTTAAGAGGAATGATCTTTAAAGAAAGAAGGGAAACATTCCCATAGCTTGGGACCAGGGACTGAGAATTATGGTCTATGCAGTGAAGTCTACTTTGGGAGGTTTAGAGGAGAGATCCTAAGTTGTTAAGATATCTAAGGCTGAATGTCAGTGCATCTCTGAATAGTCTGGAAGTTAATGGAAGGAAGGTGCCATTCTTGATAAATTAAAAAAATTGAAAGGCAAGTAGAAATTTAGAGCATTGTTTCACAGGTAGCCAGGTAGCTTTTTCAATGGTTTCACAGTGAGGTTCATTTCTTGGAGAGACAGTGATGAATCTGCAAATGGTATTTGAAATGGACTAAATGGTGAATATATTTCTTTTAGAAGCTGCAGCAATTAGCATGAAGCAATATTCTAGCTGAGTCAGTAAGATACATTAACCTATGACATTTCTACAAGCCTGGAGGGAAAAGAGGAGAGCCTATTAACCCAAAATGGGAGAGAGTTGATATGTGACTGTGTGTGTGTGTGTGTGTGTGTGTGTGTGTGTGTGTGTGTGTGTGTGTGTGTGTGTGTATCTGTAGCTGGAAAATTAAGAAGGGGTCTAAGCAAACCTCTAGATATTTGAATGAAGTGACACTTTCAATAATGTTGTTAAGATGACCAATGATTTTTAGAAACCTGGAGATAGAAGTGAGTGTTTGTCTAGTACCAAAAAAGCATTGTTTGTGTTTTAGAGGAGTTTAGCATTAATTACCTATTGTTGACCTATTCAATAAAGGCATGGCAATTAGCCTGATGACTGAGTTCAAGAGAAGAGACAAAATGGTTGGAGTGCAATAAGTCCATGATGTAAGTATAAAGCTTGAGAGGAAGATGGTAAAAATCAAAAGAAAGTTTGTCAATGTAGAGAGAAGAAAAGAAGAAGTGCCAGAATAGATCATTGGGAGGTACTTTTCTGCAGAGGGACTAATGTAGAGGTAGCTAAATTAAATTTATCTAAGAAATGACGATT
Organism: Protopterus annectens; assembly: GCF_019279795.1. Classification (NCBI taxonomy): domain Eukaryota; kingdom Metazoa; phylum Chordata; order Ceratodontiformes; family Protopteridae; genus Protopterus; species Protopterus annectens. Next base: position 998,487,086 of record NC_056745.1, on the reverse strand, counting down.
AGAGAGGTAGTTTTTAGCCAAGTCAGTGTCTCATCACTAATGCCTATTTCAGTGAGATAGTCTATCAGAATTGATTGATCAATAAGTTCAAATGTTCTGGTAAGGTCGATTGCTCCAGTAATTAGGCCTTTGTCCATTCCAAGAAGAATGTTGCTGAATGCCAAGATAGCTGTGGATATACTGTGACCACACCAAAAGCCAAGATGCTTTTGAATGAAAAAGTAATACTGGTTGATGTATTGAGCGAGTTGCAAATAAAGTAATTTTTCCAGAAGGTTTGCTAAGGATGGAAGAATAGAAATGGGCTGAAAGTCTGATGCATTGGGGTGTCTGGGATTCTTAAGGAGAAGTTTTACAATGGCATTCTTAAGATATTAGGCATAATATTCCAGGCCTCCACTGAAAAAGGGTGCAAGCTCAGATGGACTAACCCGGTCAACAAATGTCAAATAAATAAATATTAACAGTAATACACAGGTTGCAGATGTGTGTTATTGAGGCTATGATGTTGTCTCTACAGTGGTAAATAAGCCATGGATGAAGGTTGTCAGTACTGGGGGGTGCTATCAAGTTTAATCAGTTCAAGTAGAGGGTAGATGACATTGTATGTATAGATCTGAAGTAGAATGAAGGGGTGCATGGAGAGGAAGTAGGAGTGTCAGATGAGGTTTGGGATTGGCTAGATAAAGGGCTTGGAAGTTTGGTAAAATGAGAATGGAAATCAGAAGCAGAACATTGAGAGGATGTAAAACTCATGGAGGGAAGGTAAAGAGGTAAGACAGCTGACCTCTTTCTAGGAGTTTTGGGGTGATTTTGTTAGTGAGGTTTGGTGTGATTTCATCAAGTCACTTTTATCATGACACATAGCTTGCTTGCCAAGGTTGAGTAGCTTGCTGTAACACTGTCAGTTTATAGTACTAGGAAGTGCTTTCCAAGAATGCCATTCCATCATCTAATCATGTATCATCTTCTCTGGTTAAATCAGGAAATACATGAGTGATATGTGTTCTTTGACACTGGTTGCGCTTCTACTGCAAATATGTGTGAGTTTAGGGACTTCTCAAAAGCAGACATTATTTATTTAGTTATTTGTTTATTTATAGTTTGATAAGTTGGTAGATGACTCTTTTCTATCACAATCCAGGCAGAATGTGCTGTCATGCCTTCAAAAGAATGATATGCATTGTTCATCATATCAAAAACTAGTAATAAGTATTACAATGGACAAATTGCATAGAGTTTGAGGAGAATACATAAAAGTAGAAGAAATAACATTGCAGTATAGTACATTTTAGTAATAGTAATATTTACAATATTTGCACATAGGAATTATGACTCTTTCAGTGGATTGGCATACAATGATTGTCGAGTTTAAAGGTAAGTAGCCTAGTCTACCCAATGTCTAGAAAACAGGTGCATTTAGATTTATTTTGTAGATATAGCTTAATCTTTCTTTTAAATGTTTCCAAAGTTTCATAGCTTTTTATATTTTAGGTAGATGGCTGAATGTGGCATATCCTACGGTAGAGAAGGTTTTTCTCCATAATGTAGCTTAAGCCTTGGTCATACTAGTATGGGCTCATTTTGTTTGCTTCTTCTAAGAGAACAGCTTTGGTCCCTTATTCAGAGTGCTCTTTTAAGAGGTAGAGGGTGACCAAGTGTTACAGTTTTAAATGTAAGGGTATTTAGCAGAATGGTGGCTCTATAGCTCATAGTCAGCCAGTGCAATATGTCTAATAGGATGTAGTGACGACAAATGCCATCTGTTAGGAGGACAAATCTGAATATTCAGTTTTCTGCAATTTGAATTTTTGGAGGGTGTTATGTGAAGACAGAAGTAAAATTAAGAGTAAGAAATTCTGTGCTGGGTATTAGGACAGGTTTGGAAAAAAATAGAATTTAAGAAATGGTGGTATAACTTAGCTATGTGGACACTTTATTGGTGATATTATTTGTCTGCAAAATGAAGTTTAGCAAAGAGTCTACTGCATTGTCCAGGAATTTTAGTGTTCTAACATTGGGAATAATATTTCTTTTGGAACATTTATTGTTAATGTTGGCAGAAAGGGAAGTTTCTTTGTACAGACTGCTCTGTGTTTGGTTTATGCTATTAGTAGTTTATTTGATTGAAGCCAACTGCAAAGGTTGATGGATTTAGACTACATATTATGTTGAAGGTCTTGGGGAAGTTTGCTTGCTTGCAGTAACAGAATGTCATCTACATATATGTCTACTGTGTTTTACTAAATAAAGCTGTTTACACGTTTTGGTGCTACTCGTCATTGGTGGGACCCTTCTGGCAGTGCCTTTTTGTTGTTTTATCAGTTTTAACCAAATAAATGTGGGAAAAGTGCCAAAATCAGGACAAGTAAACCCGAAAAGCAGTTATGTTTGTGTCCTGCTGTGTACTTCTGTGATGCCCCTGCACTGTCCCAGCAATCAAGGAGCCTCAATCCCCACCACTAACACCAGTGAGGGGCATCCATATAGGGAAAGGATAATAAGTAGCCACACAATAAAGTACAATTTCCCTTAAGAGCACACAGAGATCACAGTCAGTCTGGGGCTGGTTGCTCCCTTTCTCTCTAGGTGCCCAATAAGACTCCCCACTAGCACACCTATAGGGTCCAGATCTCAGCCTAGTGGGCAAGCTAAAACCTCCAGCACCCTCTCTGTCTAACCAGTGATTCACCTCCCTGCCCAAGTAGCTGGCACACACACACACACACACACACACACACACACACACACACACACACACACACACACACATTTATTACTGTGCAATATTGTTATGCAAATAATAAGTGCAACCAAACAGTCAAAACTTATTTAGAGTGACTTGGTACAGTATCACTATATACATGCAATGTATGCTTAGAGCTTAAATTATCTCTACACAAAACAGCCACAGTTGAAAGGTTTAAAAATATTTAATAATAAATAATAAAAACACTAGACAACATTTCTTACTACACAGTGCACAGTGCTAGTCAAGAGCTGAGAGATCACAGAGAAATACTTAAAATAATACAGTAGCAAAAGTACTGACATCACAGAAAAACAAATTAGTCTAATCTTCCTATTTCCTAGCTATATCTAAGAGAAAACACAGTTCTAAAATCCTACTTACATCTAGACAAAAGCAAAGATCTGGTGAGTTGGATGTTCTCAAGACAAATGCTCTAATGCTCTAATTCTTTCTGTCCTTAAATCGATAACACAGTACCACTGATTAATTTCAGATTACATCATTTCTTTCTGGTTCCCAGGCTAACAGATTTTCAGAGGTTAATAGCCCTTGATCTTGCAGCTGGTCAGGAAGCCAGAACAAAAAAAATAATTTATACATGCAAATTCTAGCAATTAACTCTGGTCTCAAGACAATAGCCAGAATTCCTTCATCCAGACATATCGGCTCCAAGCCCTGACATCAAAGAATTGGCATTAGCTTTGTTACAGCAGAGTGCACTGTTGTTACATTTTTGCAGTTCCACACAACACCATTTTTCCCATTTAGGAGAACAAGCCTGTGGCTTGTATTAATATTTACAAATGACAGAATTATCTACAAAATTCTATCTGGCTAAGCTGGCAGCCTTCACTTATCTTCACACCCCCCCCTCCCGAAGAACTCAGGCTAGCTTTTCAAGTGACCCTTGAGAAATGCTGCTTGAGAGGGTTAGGTCTGTCTGAGTACACCTTACCCCATTCCCTGTCTTGACAGCCCATCTGCATTGACATTGCTAATCCCACTGCAGTGCTGCACCAACATATTTTATGCTTGCAACCCTAGGCTCTATCTTAGCAATTTGGCATTTTGCTGGTTGGCTTTGTTTAACCATGTTAGGAGATTGTGATCTGTCACTACAGTGAATTTTCTTCCATACAGATAAGGCTGAAGTTTCTGCAGTGCCCACACTATGGCTAGACATTTATTTTCTACAGCTGAATAGCATTCCTCCTTGGATTGGAGCCTACGACTGAGATAAACCACTGGTTGCTCTTTTCCCTCTGAAGAAATCTGGCTAAGTACAGCCCCCACTCCATGGTTTGAAGCATCCACCTCTGCAAAAAATGTTTTGCTGTAATCTAGAATGTTTAACACAGGGGGTCCTCCCAAAGCTTCCTTAAGCTCCTGGAATGCCTGCTGACATGTTGGGCTCCACACTACCTTATCTGACCTGTTCTTCCTTGTCAGGTTTGTGAGGGGGGAGCAGCTATGGTACTATAACTGGGGACAAACATTCTGTAGTACCCTGCTGTCCTTAAGAATGCCCTCACCTGCTTTTTGGTAACAGGTGCAGGCCACGCCTGAATGGTTTCTACTTTGGTAGGTTCTGGCCTGATCTTACCACTCCTCACTCTATGTCTCAGGTAGGAGACCTATGCCATACCCATCTGACATTTGCTCAGCCAAATGGTCAACCCTGCATTCTGTAGTCTGCCCAGCACCTTCCTGACATGTTGAAGATGCTCTTGCCAGGAATGGCTGCAGATGGATGGCAATATCATAGGGTAAGGCAAGGGCAAACTCTCCTGCTCCCCTGCTGATACCAGCAGCCCAGCCGCTGGCTGGGGGGGGGCATTTTTTCATCCCAAATCATCTTTTACAAATCTCCATCAAAATAAGAAAAGTCAAGGCTGGCTACTCTATCACACACTGGGGTCAAGGGCCTGCCAGTGACCAGTACCGTATAGTAAGTTGTAAGATTACTTGTAACCCACCTGTCTGCTGCCCCTGGTCTCTTCTGTTAGGGGCATATCTAGCATCTCTGACTCCTTTGTGACCTTTTTAATTTGTGACTATTCAATTTCCTGTAGTCCACACAGAACCTGGCACCAGCACCACTGAGAGGACCAACCAGAGTTGGGGGATCTGCTGAACCCCTGCTTTCCAACATCTCCTGTATATCTCCTCTCTGCTTCGTGTCCTCTGTCTCTCACTCACAGGGCCTGCTCAGGGGGACTGCCTGGGGGGACTTCTAGGGTCCTCTATCCGTGGTGCTGTGGTGCACCTGGTGCTCCAGTGAACATGTCCCCAAAATCCCAAAAACACTGCTCAGGATTTCTTGACTCTGTATGTATGATCAGCTGCTGCTGCACTGCTACCCCTTCCCCTCCAGTGTCTGGGTCAAACCTCACTCGAGGAGTTGGTCTGGAGATCCTGGCCAGACTCCTCCTCTCCACCCATCATGCCTGTATAGCCTCTGCCCAGGTTTCCATCATGTTAACATGGTAATCATTGTGCCATTGCCTCCTTTCATAGCAGTAACATTCCACTATTAGTTTCACTTCTACAAAGTTAACATCAACCTTATAGGGTTACCTCCCAAGCTGTTTTTTGTGCTTGTGTCTCCCAGGAATGAGAGCTGCACCTTGCTGCCCCCTGCTGCTAGCTCTAGCACTTCCTGCTGTGCAGGCCCTTTCTGTCTGTTATTCTGCTAGATTGTTGTTGTCAGGCTGCGAATTCCCCTGAGCCTTGTCCTGAGGTTTAGGATATATGCCAAAAAAACAGACTCCCAGATTCCATTCCACCTTCCTTCCCACTCATCATGAATTAAAATGTAGAGGATCTCACCTAATGCCCATGAAGCTCTAAAAAAAGAAAACCTGTGTGGAAGGGGGACCTGGGGTCTTTCTCAAAACATCAGGGATGGGGTGCAACATTTTGTCCCACTCCCTCTGAAACCTGTAGTGCTTGTAGCATGGACTTGATTGTGGGTGAAAACAAGAGGAGTTTAACTCAACAAGGGCTTTGATTGTCTTAATGTGGTACAGACCATCTTTATGTGTTCTGCCAGTACTCTAAGTATCACTCTTTGGTCTTCTGCCATGTCTCAGTTCAGTTGTAAACTGTTTGTTTTTTTGTGTTGTTTATTATCTATTTGCCCTGTATTTAATTGCTGGAACCTGTGTTCTGAGAGACTGCTTTCCAGACTATCTGCAAATATACAGAGCTGAGTATATTTTTTTTGGTTATAGAGTTTGTTAATTGTTGCTTAGATCTCTGTTGAAACTGTTGTCTCACTGTTCTGAGAGACTGATCTGCAAATATACAGAGCTGAGTATATTTTTTTGGTTTTAAAGTTTGTAGTTAGTTGTTGCTTAGATCTCTTTTGCAACTGTTTTGTTCCACCCACCCTCCCTTAAATTTGGTGGCTTTTGCAGTTGCCTGTCCCACTGTAGATTTGATCTGGGACACTCCGCAAGTCCCATCTCTTTACCACATTCTACCTAATAAACTCATTCTACGCTTGCTTTTAGTCCTTTTTAATTTAATTGCATTTTTTAAACTGTGTTTGGTCTAATATTGCTACATACTCAGTTTGCACTGCATGTGAATTGTTTTTAAGACTGTTTTTGCTACTTTTCTGTAAAAAAAAAAAAAACAAAAAAAATGGTAATCCTGTTTCCTACCTTTCCTGTAACTAGTGTTCCAGATACAGATTTGCTGTATCCAGGACTGTATGTAAGCTTCTGAGCCCCCCAAGCCTTTTCTGTGTTGGAGGGAAGCCTTCTAGCTTATCAGTGGGAGTGGTAAGCTCTAGGTAACCTGTCTACCACATAAGGAGTGGTTCTGGCCCAGAAATTGTAGTTATTGGCTGTTTGGGCAAACTCTTCCATATCTGTCAACTTTCTGATTTGAAATCCTGCATTTGCACTTGTTTCTGTCCTGTAACTCATCTAGTGCAGATACATATCCTTAGTTTTAGCACTTAAATTTGCTTATTCGTGCTCAGTACTTGTTCAGAACTTGTAAGCACTAAATAAGCTACTAATTACTATAGCACTCAATCTTCCTCATTACCTAGAGGAAAACAGTTTTTGTACTTACTTTTCTCACTTGCTTAGAGAAAAACAGCTCTTGTACTCACTTTCCACATTTATCTAGAGGAAACTAGTTTTTTATTCAGGCATGTCCAAGCGTCAGCTCCCAGAGTTTTCTCCTGTCTATCTGATGAATCTGGGCATCTTGAGGCAATGTAGAAATTGCCTCATGTACACAGACAACCCTCTCCTCCTACCACTCAACACTACAACCTGTGAGAGATGCACTTATCTAGCCAAACTGGAGGTAAAGCTCTCTCCAACCAAGAATGAACTTGACAGTCATGAGGAGAAGGTAAACATTTTCACCACACCACACTCATCACATAGTCTCACTACATCTATACCACCAAAATCCACACATAGTAATACAAAAACATTCACGGAGACTCTCAATAATAATCTGTCTAAGCAACAGAGACCTCCAAAGCAGAAATGCAAGCAATCTCCATCCCCCAACACAACCCAAATGACACATAGTCCACAGACTCAGTGTGCCACTCAACCACAGCCAATAAGGCAAAACAATGTACCCAACACACTAGTCATAGGTGACTCTATAGTCAGGCACACTGATGTCCCACTCACCAGGCTAAACAAGGAGAAGGTTACTGTCAGCTGCCTGTCGTGGGCCAGGATCTGCCACATAACTCACGCACTCAGGTCACTCCACAACAAGTACAAACATGACTCTGTCATTGTCCATGTTGGTGTGAATGACCTGAGATGTACCTCCCTGGACTACATGAAAAGAGACATGGAAGAGCTCTCCAATCTTGTAGCCCAGGTAGGTATGACCCTAGCCCTAAATAGCATTCTACCATCGCCCAGAATGATACCGCAGTACAAGGACAAAATGATTGACTTCAACAATTGGCTAAGCTTCTGGTGTCATTCTAAGGGGATCCAGTATCTGTCTGCTTGGGAAGACATGTTTGACAGACCACGATGCTTTGCCACAGATGGCCTGCACCTGTTGCCCCTGGGATTCCAGATACTGGCTAAGGCTCTTGCCACCCCTATAGTGACTTTTTTAGGCAAGGTTCAAATAACAAATTCACCACCATAACAGGAACAGGCAAGCAAAAACTGAGGGTAATGCTATTCAATGCTAAAAGTCTAAATCTCAAAATGCACTCACTCGAGGCACCCCTTAAAATGGAGAACATTGATATCTGTGCAGTGACTGAGACCTGGTTCAAGACTGCAGACAGCACCCCTGCACTACCAGGCTATAACTCATACCACACTTTTCAGCTATGTAACCTGGACCGAAACATTAAAGGCGGAGGTGTGTCCATATTTATTAAGGATATCCACACGTCAAGGCTAGTTGCTCAGCACAATGCATCTGAGGTTATCCAAGTGCAACTAACTCTGGGCAAAACTGCAATCCAAACTGTAGCTTGCTACAGATCCCCCACCATGTGCCAGGATTCCCACTCCTCTTTTCTTGATGTACTGGAAAATATTAGGGTTCAACCAAACACCCTAATAATGGGTGACTTCTACAACCCCACCATCAACTGGGAAAACTACTCGTGTACCAACTCCTTAGCTCAATGCTTTCTGGAATTCATAAACTCCAATGCCCTAGATCAACTTATCCACACCCCCACCAGGAACAACAATATCCTAGACCTAGTCATTACCAACATGAGTGACTGGTGTTCCACACCTGAAGTCAACTCCTCATTGGTCCGATCCGACCATAAGCTAATCACCCTTGATATCCACATCCCGCCCCACCCCCCATTAAGGAAACCACAGTAAAAAGTTTCTCCAAAGACAACTTCATGCTTCTTAAGGCAAAAGTGGTGAACTTCATGACACCCATCCAGATGGACAATACAGTTACAACTGCTGAATCCTACACAAATGCACTCTATAAGCACTTACATGAGTGCACGGATCGTGTTATCCCAAACAGAACCAAGATGCTATCCTCCAAAAAAAGGAAGCCAATCTGGTGGTCCCCTGCCATAAACATACTGTACAACAGAAGGAAGAAACTGTTGCAAAAGAGAGTAAAATCCCATGAGTGGAGGAGCTCCCTGATCAGCCTCAGTAAGAAGCTGAGGTCCCTTATAAGATCCCCCAAAGCTAGCTACGAAAACAAAATCACCACTAATTCCAAGGACAACCACAAAGCATTCTACAGCCATGTCAAGAATCTCGATGGCAACACCCAGATCTGCTCCGAGTTACAGCACAAAGGCACTAACATTACAGAACCAACTGATATTGCCAACATCCTGGCAGATAGGTTTAGTGCTAATTTTACCCCCATCTCACCCCCTAAAGAGCCCATATCTATACAGGAAGAATGCAGAGTCCCTGCAATCACAACTACGCAGGTAAAAGCTGCACTCTCTAAAGCCAAAAACACAGCATCCATGGGACCAGACAGCAGCCCAGGCTGTGTTTTACATGAACTTCTGAACGAACTGGCTCCCCACTTAAGCACCATGTTCAATAATAGCCTTGCATCAGGCTTTGTGCCCACTGAATGGCGAACAGCAACAGTTACCCCACTCCACAAAGGGGAAGCCACCACTGATCCCAGGAACTATCGACCTATTAGCCTGATGAGCCTGGTCTGCAAGGCCATGTAACGTATCATCATGGAACTCATACACAAAGCCATTGGTAACCTCCAAACTCTGGATCCCACCCAGTTCGGGTTTGTGAAAGACAGATCATGCCTCCTGAACCTGATCGAATTCTTTGAGGCAGTCACCAAAGCCGTAGATGAGGGTAAGGTGGTTCACACAGCCTATCTTTACCTTGCCAAGGCTTTCAACACCATCCCCCATTCTGAAATTATAGCTGAACTCACTAAACTAGGTATAAATCCCTATGTCACAAAATGGGTTGCCAACTGGCTTACTGACAGAACCCACACTGTAAAAGTTGCAGACTCCAAATCTGACCTCAAAGCAGTGACAAGTGGAGTACCACAGGGTTCCATCCTGAGACCTCTCCTGTTTGTTATCTACTTCTTTGAAATACAGGCTAACACAGAAGGCCTCTCTCTAATGAAGTTTGCAGATGACTGCAAACTAGGAGCCATAGTCAAGTCCCCAAATGATATGGACATCCTACAGAAGGGCCTCGCTGAGACAGATGCCTGGTGTCAGAGCCATGGCCTCAAGCTCAATGCCAAAAAGTGCAGTGTCATCCTTTTGGTAAAAACTCTGTACCATTAACTACCAAATAACCGGCAATCTACTTAACACCGAATGTGTGATAAGAGACCTTGGGACCCAGGTGGACAGTAGTCTCTCCTTTGATAGTCACATCACCACAGAAGTCAAGAAGTCCTTCTACGTGGCACACCTCATCATAAACAGGTTCTCATCCAGGAAAAAAGAGGTCATTGTTCCCCTCTACTCGACACTCATTGGACCCATTATAGAGTACAATGCCCCTTTTGGAATGTACCTCATAAGACATCTGCAGCAGCTGAAAATGCCACAGAAGTACCTCACAGAGAGGATTACTGGCCTCAAACAAATGCCCTACACTGACCGCCTCAAAAAACCCCAGCTTTACTCCATAGCATATCACCTACTCCAAGGTGATCTCTGCCTAACATATAAAGCTATGTCAAACCCAGAGCTCTTGGACATGCTACACCTAAAGAAATCACAATCCCTCCAAGCTACATGCTCTAGGGACCTAAACCTTGTCACCACAATAAACAGGACATGCTGGAGTGATAGATTCCTGTCCCAGAGACTTCCCATACTCTGGAACAGGCTACCCATCTATGTCAAGCAAAGTTATTCATTAACACTCTTCAAGAAAAATCTTGATGAGTGGATGGGAAATAGGAAATACACCCCGGGGATCACTTCTGTGTCTCTGCTCGACAATGGCACAGGAAAATAACTTTTTTGGGTGGCGTAAGCCAGGGAACCTTGTTGGATAGGCTTATGTAGGCCCTTGGGCCGATAGCCTAGTACCTACCTATGAACCTATGAACTGATGAACAAGCCAGCAGGTCTGACATGAAATCGGAACCTCTGTCAGTCAGTATTTCTTTTGGGAAACCTACCCTGCTGAAAATCTCTAACAAAGCAATTGCCACATTTTCTGCCTCAATGGAGGACAGAGCCACTGCCTCAGGGTATCGTGTAGCACAATCCACTACCACTAGGATATACTTTTTCCCTGTGGAGCTTGCGGTAATCAGAGGTCCCACAATATCTATAGCTACCCTCTGAAATTGCTCATCAATCACAAGCAAAGGCAAAAAGGAGCTCTCACCTTGTTTCTTGCCCTGCCTACCTTTTGGCACTGCTCACAGGTCCTTCAGTACCCTGTTACTGTTACAACTCTGGAAATTCCAGGCCAATAAAAGTTCTGCATAATATGTCTCTTTATACGTTTTATGCCAATATGACCTGCAAAGGGAATAACATGGGCTATGGCTAGAAGCACCAGATGGTAGGCTCTAGGCACTACCAACTGTGGTACCCTCTCACCTTCTAGCCCTCCGTCAGGGGTCCACTCTCTGTAAGTAACACTTTATCCCAGTATACAAATTCCCCCTTCCCTTGAGAATCAGATGCCTCCCTAGCTACCTGCTTCAGGCCTTGCAATATAGGGTCTGAGAGCTGAACCTGTCTCAACTCTCTCTTTGTAAGCCTTCCTAGCTCCCTTTCCACAGGAAATCTGGTATCCTCTGACAGTGGTGCCTCACTGTCAGCCTGGGTACCACTACTCATCTCTACCTTTGCAGTCCCCCTGTCCAAGGGAACATCAGTACCCACAAGCAGCTGTGGCTCACCATCAGTTTCACTGCTACAGAGTAGCTCCCTCCCTGAAGTAACCACCTCACCAGTCCTGACTGCAAGTATACAGTCTTTCTGGGTCTCCCCCAGGCTACCAGACCCACATACTTGTCTCCTAGCCTGACTGTGTGTAACTCCATAAGCACATGGTACTGCATCATCCAAATCATTCCCTATCAGGACATCTGCAGGATGGTAGTTCAGTACCCTTGTTGTCTCAAGACAACCTACTATTAGCATTTTGTCTTTCTCACTTACTGGCTTTCTCACATTTTGTTCCCTACCTTGCCTCCATGGACATCTGTATGCCACATGGCCCCACTGGTTGCATTCAAAACATTTAACCCTAGGTCCTGGATGTGTACCTGGACTAGTGGCTTCCCCTGCTACTGGCAGATTCTGTTGGGGCAGTCTGTGCTGCCCACCATGGGTTCCTTTAGACCCATGAGCAGTACTGGGGGTCCCTTTCCTGTGTAGGGATGCCCTGCTTGCTAGGTATAGGTCTCCCTTCTTCCCCAACTCATCTGAAGTAGCACATTGTCTATCAGCTAATCAGATCCTCATGTCCTCAGGCAAAGTGCTAAAGGCTTGTTCCCTCACCAAAAGATCTGCCAGCCCTTCAAAAGTGGTGACCTGACATCCACTCACCCATCTATGAAAATATGTGCGCAATTCAGCAACATAGTCACACACACTTTCATCTGCCTTGTGTCTATGCTCACGAAACTTTTTCCTATACGTTTCAGGTGTTAGCTTAAAACATTCTAACAAGTGATTTGTAACAGCAGTATAATCAAAATATTCACAATCAGCAAGTTTAGACAACACAGTTACAGCTTTACCATGGAGTAAGGGGGATCAGGAACTGTACCCAGAGCCTTTGGTCAACATCATACTGTTTACATACCCTCTCAAACATATGAAAGAAACTATCAAAATTATCCCCCTCTTTAAACTGCAGAAGAAATTTACTGACGTTTTGTGCTTCTGGGGTACAGTTACTCCCTTCCCTATTACCTCCATGACTCTGACAAAGAGTCAGCATCTCCTTCTCATGCTGCCTCCACCTCTCCTTTTCCTCAGCTTTTAGGCGTAGCAGTTTCTCATTCTCCTCAGCCTACAAAAATTGCAGTTTCTCCTTATCCTCACTCTCTAGACACCTCAGTCTTTCAGCTGCTTCCAGTTCCAAATGCCTGACCTCCAACTCAAGTCTCTTTAGATCCAGATGGATTTTTAAGTCCTCTGCAGAAAGGTTAAGCTGTCCATTATCTGAGTGTGGCACATATCCACTGCCAGTCTGATCGTCCTCCTGGTTGCTGTTTTCTGATGCAGCTGTGACCAAGGCTGCAATCAGGTCTGCCTTAGTCAGGTTTCCATGCACCAGTCCCCTAGCCTGGCACATCTTAGCCAGCTGGCTCCTTGTCAGCTTTCCATACTCCTCTTCTGACATGCTGCTTGTTCTCCCTCACTAACTAAACTAACAAAAGAAATAAAACAATTGTGATCTGAACTCTGAGTATTCACTGCGTGGCTGATTTAGAGTACAAAACACCTTCAGTGATGACTGTACACAAGCTACAGGAATTCACTCTACCCACAGAACTACAAGATAATTAGTATTTGCCAACCAATTAATATGTGGTGCGGATATCCCACCACTGTCAAACAATTAATATGTGACGCCCATGCCCTGGCCCAGCAATCAAGGAGCCTCAATCCTCACCACTTACACTAGTGAGGGGTGTCCATATAGGGAAAGGATAATAAATACACACACACAGTAAAGTACAATTTCCCTTAATAGCACAAAGAGATCAGAGTCAGTCTGGGGCTGTTTGCTCCCTTTCTCTCCAGCTACCCAATAAGACTCCCCACTGGCACTGCTATAGGGACCAGATCTCAGCACAGTGAGCAAGCTAAAACCTCCAACACCCTTTCTGTCCAACTAGTGCTTCGTGTCCCTGCCCAAGCAGCTGGCGCACACACACTTTAGATAAGAGTTTAAACAACCACACAAACAATCCTGGGGAAGGCTGACACAGGTTCTCCAGCTGTGCCCCTGTTACCCAGACTATATGGTAGAAATCACTGCCGACACCCAGCTAATATTTATCAGCTACTCAAAGGCCCTTATAAAGTGTGTCCAATTATTGCTGTGCAATATTATTATCCAGATGGTAAGTGCAACCAAGCAGTCAAGACTTATTTGGAGTGACTTGGTACAGTATCACTACATACATGCAATGTACTCTTAGACCATAAATTATCTCTACACAAAACAGCCACAGTTGAAAGTTTTAAAAAATATTTAATAATAAATAATAAAACCACAAGACAACACCTTTTACTACATAGGCCTAGTCAAGAGTTCAGAGATCACAGAGAAATACTTAAAATAATACAGTAGAAAAACGTTCTGACATCACAGAAAAACAAACTAGTCTAATCTTCCTATTTCCTACCTATATCTAAGAAAAAGCACAGTTTTAAAATCCTACTTACATCTAGACACAGGCAGAGCTCTGGTGAGATGGATGTTCTCAAGCCAAATGTTCTAATGCTCTCATTCTTTCTTTCCTTAAATTGATAACACGGTACCACTAATTCATTTCAGATTACATCATTTATTTCTGGTTCCCAGGCTAACAGATTTTCAGAGGTTAATAGCCCTTGATCTTGCAGCTGGTCAGGAAGCCAGAATAATAAAATAATTTATACATGCAAATTCTAGCAATTAACTCTGGTCTCAAGACAATAGCCAGAATTCCTTCATCCAGACATATTGGCTCCAAACCCTGACATCAAAGAATTGACTTATTAGCATTGTTACAGCAGAGTACACTGTTGTTGCATTTTTGCAGTTCCACACTTAACACCATTTTTCCTATTTAAGAGAACAAGCCTGTGGCTTGTATTAATATTTACAAATTACAGAATTATCTACAAAATTCTATCTGGCTAGGCTGGCAGCCTTCACCTATCTTCACAACTTCATTAAAACATGGATTCTACTCTGGTTGTCTTCCAGTGCCTCCTTTTACAGTTTACTTGTTTTATCAGTTTTATTTTGCCACTGGTTCTCATTTTTAAGATCATCTACATATACTCTTCTTTTCCGGTTATACAGACTGCTTGTCATTCCATTTACGTAAAGCAAAAATAAGAGCAGGCCTACCACAGACCCTTACAGTACTCCATTTCTGAGTACACACTTTTCATACAGTAAATCATTGGAATCGATTTGTAAGGTTCTATTCTACAAGTACTTCTTGAACTAAATTATGGTGATTTCACCAAAACTGAGTATTTACAGTTTATTGATAATAACGCTATGGCTAATTGTTTGAAGGTCTAGGTTCATGTGAAAATATATGCCGGCAGCAATGAAGCCATCATTTATACTGCTGTAAATGGTGTCATTGGCTGAGAGTAAAGCATTACAAGTACTGAATGAGTTTCCGAAGGCATGTTATCAGTCTCAGTTATGGCTGTAAATATTTATGTAGTCGGACATCTGTTACTATTTTGGTTTTTCAAAGAATTTAGTTAATGTGCAAATGACTGAGTAATCCTTGAGCTGCATAGGACAAGAGACAGATATTTTGTGTGATAAATATGTGGTGAGTGCATAGTTTTACATTGTAGGTAACTTTCATTTACCTTAGTTTAAACTGCATTGAAATGTGCAAATTGTTTAATGTGTCCACAAATGCATACAAAACATATCCTAACTATAATATTCTGTGCTACTGGTGGATAAAGAAGACTGCCTTAAAGAAATGCAAGGTATATGCTGATAAGAAAAAATGCACAAGTCATACAAAATTGAGATGGGTGTTTAATCTAGAAATGACAGTTTCAGTCATTAACTTGTATCTAAGGTACTCTTCAGCAACAATGTTTAAATATTAGTGCACAATAAATAGTACCTGTAAAAAAGTGTTTTTCTCCACTTTTAAAGATAAGCCAAGACATTAATTATGTCCATCAAATTATGGGCTCATAGGTTACTACTACACTATGTGCCACTGTGGGCATCATAACCATAACCACATTTCCCATTCTAAAGGTATGAATCAAACCCTGTACCTTATGTCTATGAGGTAAACACCATAACCATTATGCCAACCCACGAGACTAAGTCTGCGCATCACTAAGAAATTTACCTTGCGCAGTTTTTAAATATATGAATATAAGCATAAGGTAACTTCAGCATTCATGTACATGGGGAACAGCACAGGTGTGTGTGTGTGTGTGTGTGTGTGTGTGTGTGTGTGTGTGTGTGTGTGTGTGTGTGTGTGTGTGTGTGTGTGTGTGTGTGTGTGTATGGC
The DNA here is from genome assembly GCF_019279795.1 of Protopterus annectens. NCBI lineage: Eukaryota > Metazoa > Chordata > Ceratodontiformes > Protopteridae > Protopterus > Protopterus annectens. The sequence continues at coordinate 998,471,125 of NC_056745.1, read as the reverse complement.
TTCCTGAATGATACTATTATGCATTTTTTTGCATTTAGTTTTAGTGCATGGCTCTGACACCAGTCGTTAGTCTGTGTCAGCCCTTCCTGGAAAACATTGTGTCAGTGTGTGATTCATTGACAGCACCTAAATTTAGTCAGCTGGAGACTATCGACATTGGCCTTAACTTTAGACAAGTAAATGCCAAAAAGTAGCAGTCCAAGGACCAATCCCTGAGGGACTCCACTTCTGGCTGGCCACTTTTTAGAGGTGGACTCCCAATTCTAAATCCCTAGTTCCTGTCTGTGAGCCATTTGCAGTGGCGGCTGGTGACTTCAAATCAAAGGGGGGGGGCTGCAGGAGACAGCTGAATGTGTAGGGGCCAATGGGAAGGGGGTGTGGCCAACTAGAAAGGGGCAGAGCTATGCTCAAAACCACAACAACTGGAACTTTAATTAAATACGCTGCCCTGGGTGCCAAAAAGTCATTACAAGAGTCCAATCAAGACAAAATGAAGTGTAGAAGAAAAAAATATTTTAAAGCATTGACTACATGACAGCTTACTTAATATCTAGATGGAAACAAAAAGGTTGTGAGGCATGAAAAAATAAATTACTTTTGAAATACATTACTGGAATGCCAGTCAAAATCAAGTATATATATAAAAAAAACAAGCAGCACTTAACTCAAACCACTTCTCCTTGCACTGCAGTTCTAATTATAATTTATATTCAGCTTTATAAAAGTACCAAGTAACATGCTGAAAGTAGCAATCGCTGTGATACCCCCACTTGTAAAAATGTTTCTTATCCAAAAAAGACCTGCTGCCTGACAACAACTATCTACTTGTTTCATGGGGAAAACATGATCAAAGTAAAAAAATGAACAGCAAACAAGAAACAAGCTCAAGATAAATTGCTTAAAGGATTACTGCAAAGATTATGGACCACACATGATAGACTGGCATTCTGTTTAGTTTATGGGTAAAGCCTGTAAAGATGACTACAAGTCTCCAACAAATGTAATGAGCTTCTGAAAATATTGTAATCCTGTCCTTTATTACAAATACTGTCATATGCATTTCAGTACCTAAGGCTTATACGTTATCTAGTTATATAAATATTCTCTGCATGTCAACAACAAAAAGGCTTTTTCAGTGCTGGTAATTCTTTAACAGTAGGTTCATAGGTTAGTACTAAGCTACCTGCCCTTGTGGGCCATTTTTTATGCCTAGCCAGTTACCCCATGTGAGACTCAAACCCTGCACCTTGTGTTTGTATGGCAAACACCTTAACCATTATCCCATCCCCCACCCCCCACAATTATTTATATTCTATGTCAGACAAAGTTTTATCACATATATTTCATAGGTTCATAGGTTCATAGATTAGTACTAGGCTAACAGCCCTTGAGAGCCATTTTAAGCCTAGCCAATTATCCCCTTGTGAGACTCAAACCCTGCACCTTGTGTTTGTAAGGCAAACACCTTAACCATTAGGCCACCCCTTATTAAAGCTTACTTGCATCTTACAAACTCAGACAAGCTTACCTGATGGTCATTAAAGCATTGCTACTTAAACAATGAGCAATAGGGCATTGTGACAGCATGCATTTTCTGAATAATAAGAAGTATAAATCAACAGTATAAAATATGACAGAAAACCAGAACATTTTGCAAAATCAAGGACAGATGAAAAGCCACTGTCGTACTTGTGTCTACCTTGAATGGGGGAATACTCTGCACACTTACACTGCATACCTGCTCCTTGCCTTGCTTGGACACATCCAGAGTCACTACTTGGGGGAGTGGGGTACAACAAGTATGTCACAATTTGAAATGTCTCTGGTTGACGATGATGGCTCTGACATATTTGTCATACCTCTCAACCTCAGAGCACGAAATCTAGACAAAGCCATACATAGAAGTGGGGCAAAGGCACAAAAATAAGGACAATTTTTAAATATTGCTCTTATAAACTTAGAAGGATAATGGAATTGTAGTAGGTCTTGCATTAGTATGAATTTTCTGAAGGGTATGAAGTCTGAAATTCAAATGTCTGTCATTATTTTCTAACTTCAATCTTTAATGATTTGTCACTAATTTGCTAGAAAACCACAATTTTATGAAAAATGGACCAAAAATGTGATACAAAAATATAAAATTGCCAAATAATACAGCTGGGAACCTGTCAAAGGGGCACTTTTTTAATATTAGTGCTGTTAACTTGAACAGCTGACAAAATAAGAGAATCTACATTCATTTCTGAAATAAAAGTAATCTATAACTCTG
>NC_056745.1:998443856-998463856 GCF_019279795.1 Protopterus annectens | reverse complement strand
TTCTACATATTACCAGCTTCCACTTGAGGTAGCTGCCATTAACCCATGGCATGTTTGGACTTTCTGGAAGGTAACATAGCACTGGAGCCCTTTATTAATATGCTTTTATCTTTTTATTAATTTACTTACTTACTTTATATATATATATATATATATATATATATATATATATATGTGTGTATAGTTCTATTACTCTTGCCATGACTATAGATAAGAAGCACACTCAGTCCCATATGCATCCTGCAGTGTTCTGAGAGAATTCACACACAGTAAAGAAACATGGATCACATTGAAAATAACCCATTATCCAGGCAACTTTTGTCACTTGCATAGCACTATTTAACAAATATGAACTGCTGTCAAAATAGCCAACATCTTTCCACTTAAAAATAAATAATGCACAATCCTTCACAGTGTTTAAAGGCTGCTGGAAGTTAGTAAGTGATCTCACTGTTCATGCTTTCAAGTCTTCATTTCCCTGAACTGACATTCAAAGAGAACCATGATTTGATCATTGGTTCTTGTGAACTCTTATACTCAAATTAATTGTGTAGGAAGTCTGTCAGTTTCTCCACTCAGCCATTACTGTTTTGTGCAGTTTCCTTTTACCTCATCTCACTTAGAAAGATTGACAACGTCTGAGTAAAACATAGTTTACACCCCCTGCTACTTACTAACTCAGAGATCGCTCAATGCCCAGGAAAAGGGAATATTCCACCCAGGATTGTTGTTCTCTCACACTGGTTGACCACATACATTTTGTCAACTAAATAGATGTTAACCAAAGGGGGATTCATCCATTTGTAACTCCCCAGGTCTACTTCATATGACTAAAATTTCACTTTACTGAATTTCATTTGACCTAGACCATAATACCGAATTTTCAAAATACTGAAAACTCACTTGACTGAAACTCTAAATCCTTACAATGCTAAATTTTAACATACTAAATTGTAAACCATAGACATGTACACTTACAACACCAATGACTAACTCTTTCCAGAACTTAAAAACTAATTACATACCCTCTTATCAGAAACTGGATGGTATAAAACCAAACTAGGTATGGGGCTTCACCCCCCCCCCCAATGTGGGGGCTGTACCCCCCCAGCCCTCCTAACTATATTTACTAACTCCAGGATCGCACTACAGTGGAGAAAAGGGCATATACCTTTCACTTACCTTACAGTAATCTATGTGCTGCCACTACTATGATGAAATTTAGCATTTTTCAGTCTTATAAGTTTCAGTCAAGTGACTTTTCAGTATTATGAAAATTCAGTATTGTGGTCTAGGTCAACTGAAATTCAGTCAAATGAAATTTCAGCCATATGAAGTAGACCCATTCCATATATATATATATATATATATATATATATATATATATATATATATATATATATACAAATAATATATATATATATATATATATATATAGAGAGAGAGAGATAGCTATACACATGCATACATACATATATATATATATATATATATATACATATATATATATATATATATATATATACATATATATATATATATATATATATATATATATATATATATATATATATATATATATATATATATATATATATATATATATATATATATATAAATAAAAGAGAGAACTAGATATACAGATATAGATATGTACCTGGAATAAATATTTTTTCAGCAAGGATTATGCATGAATGTGATATCCTTATATTGACAACTGTCACTAATTTTAAGCTAATAGGCATCCTGTTATACCAGTTTTAAATAAGCATAATAATATGGTAACTCCTAATGATATTTACAACAAGTCCTTTAATCCTAACATGCCTCTTTGACTTCTTACTAGAAGTGGTTAGCACTGACCACTGACTGTACACTTGGACTGCTTTCTATCACTGCAGACCCCTTTCTGTTTCATCCAAAAGGGAAAAATACATCTTGATGGAAAAGTCCATTCCCATTACCACCTCTCTTCAAAGAGGCACTCCCCATTTCCATTTAAATTCTATAGCATTGCCTTGCAGTGCACACTAGCAATGTTTAAATTTTATGCTGTTTACATGCGTGAATGCCTATCCCAAGGAGCACATTTTAACCAGTAATACTGAATGAAAGGCATTATTCAGGCATACAGATGTTCCATCTTGAACAGTTGACTTCCCGGTCTAAAATGATTTTTCTATAAAAACATAAGTCAAGTACTGGGCAATAACAGATATTGCTTTTACACTGAGGGAGACAGGCTTATCTCACCCACACACAGTGTACTCTTTCTGTGAGAATGCAGTGCTTTGCTATGCCCATAATGCCTTCTAAAGTCAAATACTGCCAGAACTCTAGACAGTACCCCTGTCCCATCTTGGTCTTTCCTCCATTCTGTACATACAAAAACTATTAATTCAGCCTTCATTTTTAACATCTTGAACTCTTTGGAGCAAATATGTGTTGTGTTCGAGCAGAAGATCCTCTTATAAGTCAAGCTGCTGGACACTTTTCCTACATCTCTACTGACATGCTGTAAACCATTTATTTTGTGGTACGGCCCGAATGTAGGTCAGCAATACTTCCCTGTTGGTATACAGTAACCATCTGACTTTGTTGTATCTCTGCAGTTAGATCACAGTGAACTTTAAAAGGTCCCCCAAAGCCACAACTCACTCCTGCATATTTGAGAAGATATTTGGTACTGCCTGATTCTACAGGGTCTACAATGTGCAATATCCAATGAATGCTTCAATAAGAAGTTCTGTGCTTTAGTCTCTTTATCCACATGCTTTGACTTATTTATAATACATATATTGAAGCAAAGCACTTTATTTCCATAAATTCAAATATGCTAACTTGATTTTTTTTTAAGTTGAAACTACTGGAATCCATAGAAAAGCCGATGATTCTCATCAACCCATTATTGGACATCCTAGTGGACATCCTAGCTATCCACCTAATTCTGCAAAATGCTTAAAAGTAGTCTATCTCTCTTTTAATATTTATTATGTTTTGGATAAAGGTCTCATACATGAATATGGTTACTTTTTTTCTAGCACTCTGCATTGTCACTAATATGAGTATTTAGCAGGACTGGTCTTGTCACTGAAACCTATGATACACAATTTGTAACACACTATCAAGTTTTTTTTGGTAGTGCTCCTTTGTTCTTCTCTGAAAGCACTCATCTTCCTGCTTAATAGATACTTTCTGTTGCCCTGTAAATGTCTGATGGAATAGCTATGGGGAGGTACACCCAATTATATGTGCATAGAGAGATGAAGTCCTGGCTATACCCAGAGAACCAAGTTAACTAGCAGCCCAACTGCTAGGAGAGCCAGGGCATGGATAATGGGGTGAAGGAAATGGTTGTGGCACACCACGTGGTTGACAGTTAGAAGGACCACTAGGTGTTGTACCAGCATGGACTAGCTAAGCACATACTCTGTCTGTGTAAATGCACTGGCTGGGGAAGACAGTGTACAGAGGTATAATTCCTGCACCAAGGCAGCACTTAAGGGATCTTAAAAACAGCTGATGTTTGGATGGGGGTCTAAGTGGAGGTTAGACTACTCCATCTGTCTTGAAAGGTAGCCCACTCCCTACCACCTGAATCACACTATATGGTGAAATGAGTCATATAATGAGGCACCCTATGCAGGTATGAGTGGATCTTAGGGCTCACACCCACACAGGAGATGGAGGTTCTAGGCATAAGGGAATAAATGGGTTAATAATATAATGGTTATGCAGCCATCAGGTAGGTCCACTGGGAGTGAAAGAAAAGTGGATGGGAAGGTATCACCCTCCCTTTTTATTATTCCTCTGGCAAATCTTCTGCACCAATATGTCCTTTTTCTTGAAGTGCTTATGTAACTGCCTCATGGTGATAAGATAATATAGTGAAATACAGTTAATCACAGAGTATTTTATAGCATCAGCAAATTGCTGAATTCGTAATTTTCTGAAAGAGGAGAAATGTGTATATTTGGCTTTGATACAAAATAGTGCATCTACATTTACTCATGGTTTAACTTTGCAATGAATTACAATGTCTAGTGTGTGTTAATTGTTCCATTTCCCTGAATGCAAAGGTATAGTATATTTAACAATAACCCATGACTGGATGTGGGTATATGAGGATTTACCCATGAATGGCATGGTTTAATCATGAGGGAGAAGCCTGAGTGATTATACAAAGCCAATCATGGGTAAATGCTCATATACCCACACCCACTAATGGTTAGTTGCTCTTATACAATGGCATTATTTAAGAAAGAAATGCCTTTGTATAATGGTGCTGTAGTATGCCTCAATGTTGTTTCCCATTCTTCCATGATTGTTGATGTACTAAACATGCATATGGGACTTAATTTCCCATGCTTGCACAGTATATAAGTGCGGCTCAATCCAGGCAATGGGGAAACAGGAATCTCCAAATATAGGGCAAAAATGTAGACATCCACCAAAGATCCAGACAGTCTACAGAGTCAGCAGAGAAATGCAAGGAAAATCAGGTATATTACTGTTTCTTTAGTTTTGTAGAACATACTTGATTTTTCTTGTATTTGGTCTGCCTTCATAACATATTTCACTGGAAAAGTCTGACCACTCAGTAGTACTCTAGCAGCTGGACTTTTTTTCTGTTGGTATATTTTCAATTTCCAATGGGCATGCTAGTTTGTCTGTCCAATCAGTATGCACATTTTTGAATAACAATGACCAATCATTGTATAATTTCCCTTGTAACCCCAAAATTATGTAGACTGCATTGCAGTAAGACTGCAATGTTTAATTAAATTGCAAGTTTTTATATAATTTATACCAATGGGAAGCCAATTAACTATGTTCCATATAACTATATTTTATGTTACTCAAACAATTTTTCGTATTCCCCTAATAACAATATTAATTTCCCAGACCAAACAGTTGATAGCACTTCCCTTAAAAATGCATACTCGGGGAGGAAGATATTACAAAATGAGTTCTGCATGTACACTGTGAAAAGGAAGAGGTGGTCATGATAAACACAAACTAAAACATTAATAGTGAACAACAAAACAATTCTTATTGAACATTCTAGTAACTCTATTTTTATACTCAGCTCCTTAGAAACCTCTAGCATAACAACATAATGCAGTACCATGAAAAACATCATAAAACAGACTACTGGGAAAGACATTAGGATGGGACAGTCTGAGTCACAAAGTTCTCATTCTTTTATCTCTTGCATGGGGCAGAAGGGCCGGAAAGGTGTTATCATTACTGGTCCATAATGAATGCCATTGTAAAATGGATTGTGCATGACTGTTTTCCTATGACAGACTCAGCCTTTTTTCTAAAATCTTGTAGCTGAGGCAGACATTGTACCTGGGCTAGCTGCATGTCAAATAGTTATGATTTACAGTAGAGCAATATGGTCACAGCAGGTCTGTGGATCTCCTTTTGAAGTATGACAATGAATTTCCACCAATATTATTTTATAAGAGGAGACTCCACATACACATAATTGAATGAGTGATGCAAAAAACATTTCCACTAGCTGGTCAGTTCTTACTGACACTCATGTCATTCCACTCACCTGAGCTGAAATGCATGAGTTAAACAGAACCACGCCGAGCAGGTAGAATTCAACAAGCATTGGAATGAGCTACTGAACATACTATGCATTTCTGTGCAGGAACAGAAGGTAAGGCATTGTACTGTCTATATAACTAACAATGTATTCATTAAAGTAAAATGGATGCTTTGTCCTCAGCCATTGACAACAACCAGTGCATACAAGTGAAATATTTGGGATGGAGGTGTGAAGGCTATGACCATGGACAATAAGCACTGCACATACAGACCTTTTAGTTATGTGAAGTGGAAAATACTGGACATCAGTCATGTTTACTAATAACGTTAGAAAGTGGGAAAGCAAATATATTATATAACAAGGTCATCTAACCAAATTTTACAGAGTTAGGAAAACAGAGGGTATACCTTAGACAGAGTACAGACCAAACTATTTTTTACATCAGACAAATGCTTCTGGTGATCGGATCTCTAATCATCGAACCATTTAGTTTCAGACTGTGATGCGGCACTGTGCTATGAAGCATTTTTTGCAATTGTTTTCCTTTGACTTTACTTCATGGTTGTATCAAGGTTGAATTAGTTATAATTCAATATATTGTGAGGGCAAAGGCCCCATGTTGGTGGTGTGACAGGAAAAGCCCTCCATACTAAAGGTGTTAGGGAAACTGTTTTCTACTGATGCTTGCCATTCCGTAATCTGTCTGGCTATCTATCTATCTATCTATCTATCTATCTATCTATCTATCTATCTATCTGTCTGTCTATGTATCTATATTCACCTGTCTGTCTGTCTATCATTCAGTCTATCTATGTATCTATGTATCTATCTATCTATCTATCTATCTATCTATCTATCTATCTATCTATCTATCCATCTATCTATCTGTCTATGTATCTATATACACCTGTCTGTCTGTCTATCATTCAGTCTATCTATCTATCTATCTATCTATCTATCTATCTATCTATCTATCTATCCATCTATCTATCTGTCTATGTATCTATATACAGCTGTCTGTCTGTCTATCATTCAGTCTATCTATCTATCTATCTATCTATCTATCTATCTATCTATCTGTCTATGTATCTATTTACACCTGTCTGTCTGTCTATCATTCAGTCTATCTATCTATCTATCTATCTATCTATCTATCTATCTATCTATCTATATGTCAGTCTATCTATTTAGGGAGGTAGTGGTATGTGCTGTTGTTAGGCTCTGCTGCATTTGTGAGTTTTGACTGAACTATTTTGTGACCTGTAGTGACCTGTTGCAGTGGCAGTGGAGTGGCTCTGGTGGTTTCTATTCAATCTGAGTGAGCTGTAATGATCTACGACCACCAAAAAAGTGATTGATTACTAGAAAATGGAAATTAAACTCTAAACCAAGTGTAATTATAGTATGGAATTTGTTGGGAACAATACATGCAGAATAGTATTCAGCAGGAGAAACGGGGTTCAATGGAAGGCCAGATTTATAGGTTCATAGGTTCATAGGTAGGTACTAGGCTATCAGTCCTAGGGCTTATACAAGCTTTGCCAAAAAGGTACCCTGGCTTTCGCCACCCAAGAAAATTATTTTCCTGTGCCCCTGTCAAGCAGAGCCACAGAGGTGATCCCTGGGGTGAATTTCCTATTTCGCATCCCATCATCAAGATTTTTCTTGAAGAGTGTTAATGAGGAGCTTTGTTTGCTATAGATAGGTAGTTTGTTCCAGAGTATGGGAAGTCTCTGGGCAGGACTCTATCCCTCCAGCATGTTCTGTCTATTGTGGTGACAAGGTTTAGGTCCCTAAAGCATGTAGCTCGGAGGGATTGAGATTTCTTTAAGTGGAGCATGTCCAACAGCTCTGGGTTTGACATAGCTTTGTATGTTAGGCAGAGATCACCTCTGAGTAGGTGATATGCGATGGAGTAAAGCTGGAGTTTTTTGAGATGGTCTGTGTAGGGTATCTGTTTGAAGCCAGTAATCCTCTTTGTGAGGTATTTCTGCAGCCTTCCAGTTGTTGTAGATGTCTGTTTTGATACATACCAAAAGGGGCGCTGTACTCTATAATGGGTCTAATGAGTGATGAATAGAGGGGAACAATGACCTCTTTTTTCCTGGATGAGAAACCTTTTGTGATGAGGTGTGCCACATAGAAGGATTTCCTGACTACTGTGTTGATGTGATTATCAAAGGAGAGACTATTGTCCACCTGTGTCCCAAGGTCTCTTATCACACTTTAGGTGTTGAGTAGACTACCACCTATTTGGTAGCTCATGGGTACAGAGTTTTTACCAAAGGGGATGACAATGCACTTTGTGGCATTGAGCTTGAGCACATGGCTTTGACACCAGACATCTGTCTCAGTGAGACCCTTTAGTAGGATGTCCACGTCGTTAGGAGTTTCAGTTATGGCTGCTAGTTTGCAGTCATCTGTGAACTTCGTTATCCAATGACCTTCTGTGTTAGCCTGTACTTCAGAGAAGTAGATACCAAACAGGAGAGGACTCAGGACTGAACCCTGTGGAACTCCACTTGTCACGGATCTGAAGTCAGATTTGGCGTCTGCTACTTTCACAGTGTGGGTTCTGTCAGTGAGCCAATTGGCAACCTATCTTGTGACATAGGGATTTATACCTAGTTTAGTGAGTTTATCTATAATTCCAGAGTGGGGGATTGTGTCAAAAGCCTTGGCGAGATCTAGATAGGCTGTGTGAACCACCTTACCCTTGTCTTCGGCTTTGGTGACTGCTTCAAAGAAGTCTATCAGGTTTAGGAGACATGATCTGCCTTTTACAAAGTCAAACTGGGTGGTGTCCAGAGTTTGGAGATTATCAATGACTTTGTTTATAAGTTCCATGATGACACGTTCCATGGCCTTCCACACCAGGCTGATTAGGCTAAAGGGGTGGTAGTTCCTGGGGTCTGTGGTGGCTCCCCCTTTGTGGAGTAGGATAACCACTGCTGTGCACCATTCAGTGGGCACAAAGCCTGAGGTGAGCCTATGATTGAACATGGTGCTTAGGGGTGCCAGTTCATTCTGTAGTTCATCTAGAAAGCAGCCTGGGATGTTGTCAGGTGCCATGGATGCTGTGTTCTTGGCTTTGGAGAGTGTGGTCTTTACCTGTGCAGCCATGATTACAAGAACTTTGCATTCTTCTGATATAGAGATGGGCCCTTTAGGGGGCGAGAGGGGGGTAAATTAGCACTGAACCATTCTGCCAGGATGTTGGCAATATCAGTTGGTTCTGTATAATTAGTGCCATTGTGCTGTAACTCAGAGCAGATCTGAGTGTTGCCATTGATATTCTTGACATAGCTATAGAATGCTTTGTAGTTGCCTTTAGAATCAGTGGTGATTTTGTTTTCTTAACTAGCTTTGGAGGATTTTATGAGGGATCTCAGCTTCTTACTGAGGCTGACCAGGGAGTTCCTCCAGTCATGGGATACTCTTTTTTGCAGCAGTTTCTTTCTTCTGTTGTAGAGTTTGTTTATGGCAGGGGACCACCAGATTGGCTTCCTTTTTTTGGAGGATAGCATCTTGGTTCTGTTAGGGATAGCATGATTCATGCACTCATGTAGGTGCTTATAAGATGCATTTGTGTAGGATTCAGCAGTTGTACTTCTATTGTCCATCTGCACGGGTGTCATCAGGTTTGCCTCTTCTGTCTTAAGAAGCATGAAGTTGGCTTTGGAGAAATTATTTACGGAGGTTAACCTAATTGGGGTGGGGGCAGGATGTGGATGTCTAGGCCGATTAGCTTCTGGTTGGATCTGACCAACGAGGAATTGACCTCTGGTGTGAAACACCAGTCGCCCATGTGGTAAGGACCAGGTCTAGGATATTGCTGCGCCTGGTGTGGGGTGGGGATACGTTGATCCAAGACATTGGAATTTATGAATTCCAGAAAACGCTGAGCAAAAGTGTTGGTACATGAGTAGTTTTCCCAGTTAACAGTGGGGTAGTTGAAATCGCCCATTATTAGGGTGTTGGGTTGTACCCTAATATTTTCCAGTGTATCAAGAAATGAGGAGTGGGAATCCTGGGACATGGTGGGGGATCTGTAGCAAGTTACAATTTGGACTGTGGTCTTTCCCAGAGTTAGTTGCACTTGGATAATCTCGGATGCATTATGCTGAGCAACTAGGCTGAAGGTGTGGATATCCTTAATGAATATGGACACTCCTCCACCTTTAGTGTTTCGGTCCAGGTTAGGTGGCTGAAAGGTGTGGTATGAATTATAGCCTGGTAATGCAGGGGTCCTCCCTGGAGCCTTGAACCAGGTCTCTGCCACTGCACAGATGTCGATGTTCTCCATTTTAAGGAGTGCGTTGAGTTAATGCATTTTGAGGTTTAGACTTCTAGCATTGAGTAGCATTACCCTCAGATTTTGCTTGCTTGTACCTGTTACAGTGGTGAATTTGTCATTTGAGCCTTGCCTAAAAAAGGCATTATAGGGGTGGCAAGAGCCTTAGCCAGTTTCCAGAATGCCAAGGTTGACAGGTGCAGGCCATCTCTGGCAAAGCATCGTGGTTTGCCGGTCATGTCATCCAAAGCAGACAGATACTGGATCCCCTCAGAATGACACCAGAAGCTTAGCCAATTGTTGAAGTCAATCATTTTGTCCTTGTACTGTGGTATCATTCTAGGTGATGGCAGGATGCCACTCAGGGCTAGGGTTATACCTGCCTGGGCTACATGATCAAAGAGCTCCTCCGTGTCTCTTTTCATGTAGTCCAGGGTGGTACGTCTCAGGTCATTCACACCAACATGGACAATGACAGAGCCATATTTGTACTTGTTGTGGAGTGAGCTGAGTGCATGCGTTATGTGGCAGATCATGGCACCCGACAGGCAGCTGACAGTAACCTTCTCCTTGCTTAGCCTGGTGAGTGGAACATCAGTGTGCCTGACTATAGAGTCATCTATGACTAGAGTGTTGGGTACATTGTTATGGCTTATGGACTGTGGTTGAGTGGCACAATGAGTTTGTGGGCTATGTGTCATTTGGGTTGTGTTGAAGGGTAGAGCTTGCTTGTGTTTCTGCTTTGGAGGTCTCTGTTGCTTGAGCAGATTTTTATTGAGAATATTGAGAATCTCTGTAAACAATGTACATGTCAATAACATCATACGGGACACTAGACATGATCATTGCTTCTGTATTACATGTACTTTTGGTGCAATAGCATGTCTCAACATCGTTACGTAGTTTGATCAGCAGATCTGTCGGTAACCATAAGAAATGGTGAACCTGCTAGAATGAGCCCTGAAATGTGGAAATGGAATGACCAAAATATTGGATTGTATATTCTAAGCCCAAGATACCATTTATTGGAATATTTCCTTTTCTCCTAGGTATGGTGAGCTCATAGATGGTTTTTGTGATTTTGTGAGTTTGTATTTTAAGCTTTTGGGGTGTTGGGTGCTTTTGCTGCACATGGGGGTGATGGGGGGGGGCTTACCCCCAACAAAAAGAAATTTTAAGGAGAAGAGCAATTTTTGAGATTCACTCTTCTCCTGTATTTTCAGCCTTTTTTTTTCAGCTTTTTTGGCACATGGGACTTTGTTGACATTTCAATAGTTAGCCAGTGCTTGTTCACCCATATGAGAGTACTTAGGCTATGCCATCAGAGAACATCTCACAAGTTTGAATGCAATGAGGTTCCTGCTAACATTGATTATGCACTAATAGTTGCACAATGCAGAGTAAAGGAATTTATGACTCTCATGCGTATGGGCATTAGTATATTTATAGCATTTTATATATTTTAAAACTGAAATAAAAATGAGTCATCTGTCACATAATGTCTCCTGACCATGTTTTCTTATACAATATAGTAGTTAAAGACAGGAAAATCTTAACTAGCAAATTGCAAAAACTTGTTTTATTTGAAAGTATCATCAGCAAATATAATCAGAAACTTTACTGTCAAAACCTTATGGTGTATTGCCACCAGTAGAATGGGATGCATGGAACTGGCTGACATTATTTTCAGAAAACAGTTTTCTTTGCATTTAACACACAGACAAGTTACATGTTTTGTATTGTGGAAATCTAAAACAATATTTAAGTAACTAATGAAAGAATAACTACACATGTGATTCATTAGTATCCGTAGGAACTATTTTCAGAAATCAGTTTTCCTTTGAAGCTAATACATATAAAAGTAATATGTTTTGCAGTGAGGAAACTTTAAAATAATATTTAAGTAACCGAAACAATGAGTGTCACTGAGGTTAAGGTGTCATATTTCAATGTTGCATTCTCTAGATAACATACAAAGCGAAATTAACAATAATGGAAAAATTGTTGCTTAAACTCTACATACATTTCTTTGATAACCAATCAAGGACATATAATCACTTGCGGTTTAGCAAGAACACATTACTTATATAATTAAAATACTCATTCAGTAAAAAAGTGTATATGCAGGACTCAGTTGATAAAGCTGATTCATATAAAAACTGAAACTCTCAATACACAAGATTCTTTACTTAGTATACTAAGATTCCTACAGTATAAATGTGTTTGTTATTTACTGTGATCACGCAATTGCCACTAGAGGGAGATGTTGAAACATGATACCAGCATTTTAATTCCAAACCTTGTCATTTTGATTGTTCTTGTTCGATTTTTCAGCATTCAGCACAGCCGTACAACTTTCAAAGTTCTGGAACAGAGATCTGTTTAGTACTCTGTGACGAAGATGTTATTTTCCGGGACCAGAGCTGTATGTTGAGATAATATATTCATATTTTTGCAACAGGTGTTCACTGCTTTTTGTTCGGTCATATCATTATCTGGGTCACAAGGAGAGAAGGATCAGGTCGCAGAATAGCTAGGCACAGAGGAAACTGTTCTAACATTTAAATTGCATTCCACTATTGCACTGCCATTATCAAATCAAAGTGAGTGATAGCTTAATGCCTAATTGTGCTATCTTAGTTTTACAAAACGAAGGGGCAGATAATCAGCTATTTTCTTTCCAATGACACTCATCCGTTTTGTATGGCCTTTAATACTTTTTTACCAAAGCAAAAGTTCATTGTAATGCTATTTATTGTCATTATCTCACACCGCACTAAACAAACAAAACACAACTCTTGACGGGTTCTTTCAGTCACGTTCTTTCAGCCTTGTGTTATCTAAAGTACGCGTTTGATTTTCTTTAGTTGTCATTCCAGTTTCATTAAAAATGAATAGCTAAACACTTCGATATTCCACAATAACTCCCTCTATTATCCATCTCCCAGGCTTAAGACTTTTTACTCACAGTTAAGGCTACTTTCTGTGAATCAACCCGAATTTGCAGTCACCTGTTGTTACCTGAAACTGCTATGCCAATTCCTAGTAATGATTATTTATGGTGTTTATTAAATGTTATCAGACCCTAACCTTTTGTTTAAAAAATAGTCTTGTTTCACCAGTTTTACACTTTCTTACAGCTAATGAGACTTCAGTTCGGATGCCAAAAATATGACTATTTTCTGAATAGGTTGTAGATGTGTATATCTATATCAAAATTCAAATTAATAAAAAAGCAAGATTGTGCACACTCATTTCATAAGCAGAGGTAACCAGAAATCTCTGAGGCTAGAAAAATGTAGGGTGGTTCTCAGTAAGGATCAGATCACAGGCTAAGTCACACACAGAGTGTGGAGAGGTTGCCACATAGATCAATACACACTAGTCCTTGGGACAGGATATCAGCAGGCAAGGGGAGGGGAAATAGGAGAAAAAACACTCCCCAGCAGAATGACACTCCCCCCATTTATGCTGATCTCCTCATCAGCTGCAAACATGGGTCAGGGTTAGTCCAGGGAAAGCTAACACAGGTTTGGTAGACCTGGGAGGCAAGGAGAAGTGCAGGAAGAAGCTGATGGTCAGCTCTATGAAACACAAAGGATGTAAAAGAATAACTGAAGGATTCGCTTATTTCATAATTAGTAGCCCAGAAATTCTGTTTTCATAGACTTACACTCTTATCAATAGAGAAGTATGTTTTTATGGTTATATGGAATCGTTACTTTTGTATACAGATAGTGCAATAGTCATTAAGTGTTGCAGTTATTTATTTAATTATTACTAACATTTGGCAAAATATGGTCTCATATACTATGCAGTGGACTTTAAATATATATATATATATATATATATATATATATATGTGGATCTATGACTATTGAATGAAAGTTCAATAGTCCGAATCCACAATCACTGAACACACTTTAATGAAAGTGCTTTCACTGAAAAAGTGCTTTCATTAAAGTGCGTTAAAAAAAACAAAACAAACAATAAATCTACTGTTATGCAGGGGGGCAAGCCCCCATGCACCCTCCCGTGTACCCCCCACACCACCCCTACTTTAATATTCTCACTCTGAGATCGCACTACAGTGAGGAAAAGGTAATATTCCCTTATCCGCACCATAGTACGATCTCCACAACAGTCATTCCCCCACAACTCCATCTAGCTGCAGGCAGACTTCCACGAAAGTGCTTTTTTGATAAAAAGCACTTTCGCGGAAGTATGCCCGGCTGTTTGTGCTTCGGTGAAAAGTACCCTCAGAATGTTTGCATTTTCTAGAAGGGTATAATGAGTTTTCATGGGTTACTGCAGGGGATTGATGAAGAAACATCATTTGCAGTCAACATATTTTTGAATTCTGGTTAGTAACCTTTGAAGTACTTAAAATGGTCCATTAATAATGTATGAAAAATATAAACTTAGAAGTCGTACTAGTATCTCCAGCATTATACCTAAATGGGAGGTACTCCTTTTCGATTATTAGGTACCTTCCTGAAGTGCCACATCCTGTCTTTGCTGTACATTACATTCTCTAATTCCGTAGAATGCTGTGGATATTAATTACTATTATAATCACAAGCACACATCTTTAATGGGAAGATACAGTAAGGAAAACTTAATGGAAACAAGTTATTTGTTGGGCTGGTAAAATTAAAAAAAAGGTGCAGGTTAGAAGCAGAAAGAAGAAGTTTCTAGGATAAGAAAGTACAATGTTTTCCCAGGTTTTCTTTTATGGGGCATCAATATAAACCCATCAGTATGTATTTATATAATAATAAAATATATATGTTTATTATCCAAAATAAAAAGATGGCTTACATATTCAGTAACATTTAATTAATCGAAATATTTTGATGTTTTTAATAGAGTGTCAGGAAAGTACCCCATTCTTAAGTCAGAGTGTTGTTAAAGTTATTTTCCCAACCCTTGATGCTTGACAAGAGTGTTCTACTCAGCAAGTGCAACACACCCAAAATTGCCTCCTTCTGTGGTACATATGGAGATGTTTGTTTTATTTGTTTTGGTTAACATATTTGAGTATGCTTACATTTTGTTTAACCCACTGGCTTCCTCTACTAGTGAAACTATCTGTGTATCATTATTCTACATTACAGTTTTACATCTCTCAGAAACCAGGACGATATAATTATTCAGTGTAATTATGTCAGTAATAATACAATGTTTGTCATTTTTTTTAACTACAGTATCTGTTTTTCTTTAATTCCATGTGACCCTTGTGTCTGTGTTTACAGTAATTCTTTGTGGTACATGTTCCATTGTTTACAGATTTCTTGCACTTTACATAATATGCACAGTCCCCACATAAATACCTTGTGAAGTTATCATGCTTTTCAATATAAAGAACCAAAAATATATTCCAGCCAGGAAAAATATAATGCAATTATTTCTGCTTCAGCAGTGCAGAGCCTATATTTGTTAGCATCACCCATTTTTTTCCTATAGATGTTTCTGAACTATCACATATACAAGTCACTGTCTTGATGTGCCATTATTAGCCTTTCATCTTTTGTTTTAGGGTCACCTTTCTTTTACTGTTTATCTGTTAAATCTTGATCAGCATGTGTCTGTTCCATGAGCTCATTACATTTGCCACCAAAATTGTAGACTTTCCAATATTCAGTCCTTTACTTCTGGTTGCATTTTTTGTACTTCTGGTCACATTTTTTATACTTCTATTACTTTTTAGCACTTTCTGATGCTCAGATTTTTGCCTCTTCTGTAATGGTTTTCATAGCTAACTCCCTTTCATGTTTCTGCTAATCTAATCAAGGATGCCATTTTAGATTTGTTTAATTCATTGCTCAGACGTCTTGCTTTGTTTGGTCTGATAAAATCAACAAATATTATGAAATCCCACAATTACATGTCTACAGATAAATTCATTTTCAATGAAGCTCAGATTCTTTCAGAATGAGTGACATATTATCTTCCTTAGGCTGTTTATAAATATCACTTTAAATGCATGAAGTAATTTTCTTGTTTTTCTATAAAACTGAGCCAACACTTTTTGAGGCCAATCAATCACACTAATGACATAAGTGTGAACATCGAGGGTAAGATGATTTATGGCTTATAGTTTATTCCAAGATGGAAAAATAGTTTTCAGTATTACCTTCATTGCACTGAAATATGCCTTGCTAAGATTAATTCTCCTTTGTTCAAGCTGCATTCATGATACTTCATCTGTTACCAAATACTCACACATTCCTGCTTACTGTAGTACTTTTGTATCATATCCGCTCCTAGGTTGAAACATTCTTGTTGATGCAGAATTCTTGCTAAAGAAGTCTCTGTTTTAAGTGTCAAAGCCAAATGTCATTCTAGCATTATCCAGAAAGGTTTTATCCCCTTTTGTTTGCACATTTATTTATTTTTCAAATGACCTATACAACTTTAGGTAATCCTCAAAAAGGAGGTGAAATATCATTTGACAGGACTGCTTTGTTGATATCAGAATGTATCCATCACCGCAATCTATTATGTAGACAGTTTAATCAATTGAAGGCAAATCTAAACTGCAATTATAAAAAAATAGTCTGGAATATCCGTATAGATTCTTCTACCTGTATATTAATGAAGAAGTTATAAACTGCTATGCCACATTTTGTAGCAACTGCAAAATATTTTAGCCAGATTCCTAACACTCATTTGAAATTCTATTTACCATGTGTTGCTTTGCATAATTTTGTAGGTTGTGCTTTTTTAAACTTTCCATGTGGATAAGTTTTCTTTAAACTAAAGGTAACATTATTAATTTTTTTCAGCGTTTATGGATTGCTTTTTAAAGTGATTTTAAGCGTATTATTTGTGTGTGTGTGTGTGTGTGTGTGTGTGTGTGTGTGTGTGTGTGTGTGTGTGTGTGTGTGTGTGTGTGTGTGTGTGTGTGTGTGTGTGTGTGTAAGCGTCTTGGAGCTGATATTCTTATGAAGTGTGTATAGATTTTTGAAGTAGTTGTAAAATTAATATGTGTTTATTGTATTTATTTATTTATTTATGTATGCATGCATGTATGTATGTATGTATTGTTATATTCATATAAGCACAGTGGGATCCATTTTGGATACTCTTTTGTGTTTGTGCTTTGTATGCTATTGTTTGGATGTAGTGGTTAGTTTGAGTTTTTTATGGGCAATTATAATTGATGGTTCTGTGAGACAATAGTGAGGTGTGTAAGCCTCTTTCTCATTTTCCCTAGTGTTATGCAGTTGCAGTTGCTCTCTCTCTCTCTCTCTCACCACACACACACACACACACACATATATATATATATATATATATACATATATATATATATATATATATATATATATATATATATATACACATACATAACAAAGGAAGGTGCAGAGGGCTTTGATCCAACCACCAAAAAGGGCCATTACTAGCATTTTTGATTAACAGTTTTTTTCAAAGTGCATGTATTAATAATTCAGTCATTATAAGACAGTGATTTAAATAAGTATGGAAAAGCATTTATCAATGTGCTGTGAATCTCATATACGTGTAAACATTATGTGACACAGTAATGTTGTGTGCTATATACTTTTTTTTCTTAATCTATCTATGCCATGCCATGGTTCTAGACATTTTTATTACTCTTCATTATAGTTTTGTTTAGGTAAACATGACGACTGGTTCATTATGACTTTTTATTATTATCTTATCCTGTTGCTTTGATTGACTTTTTGACTGAATCTAAATTACTGTAGATCCTTTCTTGGTCTACCTTCTTTTATCAAAGTTTCAAAACTTCAAAACCCATATGACTGAGACCATATGATCAAAGTTTTGAAACTTCGAACAATTTGAATTAAGATCACCGTACAGCGTGAAATGGGAGATTTACTATTTTCGTCCCTGTAGTGCAATCTTGGAGTTGGTATATTTAAGTAGCAGGGGGTGTGGAGGGTGCAGGGGGGTTTGCCTCCCTGCTAAAACATAAAGTTGAATTTTTCTGTTTAGGTTTAGTGTTTTTGTTGCAGTTTTGAAGTTTAAAAACTTCATTCATATGGTCTCAGCTATATGGTTTCGAAATTTTAAATTTCAATAAAAAAACATAGACCAGCATTATTATGGGGAGTTTCTCTTTCCCCACTGCCGTCCAAATATGTTGTTAGTGTATATAATTAAGGTTGGTGCAAGATGTAGTGGCCCCCTGTAAGAATGTTAATTTTGTACTTTGATTTTTCACATCTGTTGTATCTCAACTTTTCATAGTAGAAATTTTTGTATACAATAAAGTTTGTATGCCTTTGGAAGATATGTTATTGGAGATACATCTTAGCAAGCCTTTTAGATTCACTTTTAAGTACAATATGCCTGTTTCTATTTCTTAACCGGCTGGTATAATTTCAATTTTTACTCAGTACTAGAACATTTTCTAATTAGCATCTCTATGGGAGTTTTCTGTTTGATGCTTTATTTTTCTAAATTATTTTATTTTTTAGCATGCTACCTCTTTAACTACACAATAATGCATTTTTAAATTTATTGCATATCTTGAGGAATTATTCTAAATATTACAATTGCTGTGTTTGCCTTATTGAACTTCTGTCTTATTTACTTTAAATGATGTAGTTTCTCTGATATATATATATATATATATATATATATATATATATATATGTACACACCTACACATGCATACACTCACGCACACACACACACACACACACACACATATATGTGTGTCTAAATATATATATATATATATATATATATATATATATATATATATATATATATATGGATCCAGGTTACAACATCGACAACTGAGAAGATCGACATCCACTTCTCCGATACGAAAACACCGACACAGAAATAATCGAAAGGGCAAATCACGGACATTTAACAGGTAAGTGGTTTAAATTTCGCTAATCATGCCTACACTAAAAGGACTAAGTAATACAATGATCGTAACACATGCATAACACTGCCACACTTACTAAAACATGGTAGGCATGATTACCGAAATTTAAACCCCTTACCTGTTAAATGTCCGTGATTTGCAGTTTCGATTATTTCTGTGTCGGTGTTTTCGTGTTGGAGAAGTGGATGTCGATCTTCTCAGTTGTCGATGTTGTAACCTGGATCCATATATATATATATATATATATATATATATATATATATATATATATATATATATATATATAGTTCCCCTTCACAAGAACGAATTACTGAAAGCTCAAAACTCAAAAACTCATGAGATCGAGTTCAAAATCTCGAGTTTCAGTAACTCAAAATTGTGAACAGGAAGTGTAAAATATTAGATTAAGGGTTTTACTTACCTTTTTGTAGAGGGCTGGGTCCCCCTGTACTGTTCCTTCCTTAATGTGCAGGTTTCATGACCGCACTTCAGCAGAGGAATGGAAAGTGTCCTGACCCGTTGTGCGCTTATGCATATAGCACGTAATGGTACATTTCCATCTCCTTTGCTGTAGTGCGATCTTGGAGTTGGTATATTTAAGTAGGAAGGTGTGGGGGTGCAGTGGGGCGCAGCCCGCCTGCAAAAACATTAGAAAAAGTGATTTTTACTTTCCTTTTGTGCCCCTTCACAATCTCGAGTATATGAATACTCGAGATTTTGGTCTTGGGCTTATGAGTTTTGAGTATTCATATATTCAAAATAAGAAGAATTTACACAGGCTATTGTGTTTCCCTAATCATGTGCATTCATCAGAACCTGTAATCTATAGTGGTACTCAACCATGTAATAAATGCAATTTTTGTCACTACATATCTAACATTAGTATATTTGTGCATCCTGCAACAAGACAAGTATTCACTTTTAACATTAATTCCAGCTGTGATACTGAACATGTAGTATATATTGTCATTTGCACAACCTGTACCACATATTATGTCAGTAAAACTGATAGAAAATTAAAAGAAAGACTAAGGGAACATTTTTACCAAATCCGTATCAATTCCGAGATTAATGCACTTTCTAAGCATGTTCTACAAAATAATTCTATGCATTCCTTTAAATTCTCAGTAATACATGTTAAGTGGTGACTTAAAGAACTATACTGAGCAAGCAGAAACAAGCTGGATTATCAGGTTACAAGCCCATGTTTTGCCTGGTCTTAATGATAGGATCCCATTGAAACCTGCACT